>NW_028126007.1:0-465885 GCF_965194825.1 Balaenoptera physalus
CTGAGGTCGAAAATCGACCAAAAAATTCCAGAGTGTAACCTTCCAAAAAGAAAATTTGAAGAGGTATATTATAGTCACACTTTTTTGCTTTTTTCTTTTAACAGAAAAGAAAAAGGCGTGGAAAAATGATGAAATGTAGGAATTTTTACAGACATGTAAACCCAAATTACAAAAACCTATCAGCTCACACCAGTCAGAATGGCCATCAACAAAAATGCTGCAAAGAATAAATGCTGACGTGATTGTGGAGAAATGCGTACCCTCGATTCTAAGGGGGACGTGGTAAGAGCCACTAATGAAAGCACAATTGAGGTGCCTTGAAAAGGTAAACGTTGAGCTACCATACCAGTCAATCAATCATACCCACTGCTGGGTCTATCACCTGAGAAAATGAAAATCAAAAATCACAGGCTGGCAATCCTGCACTCCAGCAATATTTACCATAGGCAACAATTGGAAGCAACGAAAATGTCCATCAACAGAGGAATGCACCAAGAAGAAGTGGTCCAAGTACACAATGGAATATTAGCCATGGAAAACATTGAAGCACTGCTCTTTGAGGCACCATAGATGAGCCTGGAGATAATCACAAAACATGAAGTAGGTCGGAAAGCAAAACACCTATATCCTATATTATCACTTATGGCATTATCTAATAACTGACACAGAAGAACATATTTCCAAAGAGAAAGACACTCACAGGCTTAGAAAACAAACTATGCTCATCTGAAAGGAAAGGAGGGGGGAAATTGAGAAATGAAGATTAGTGTTACTCTACATATACAAATACATATTATATACATGTATCAAAAAGACCGAACATATAGCAAGAGAGGTCGACGGAACACTGTAATATTTTACATGGGAAGAGGATCTGTACATTAATAGACATACATAATGTACAAATGAACCAGATTGTGTACACCTAGGACAAACAATATTCTAAACATTACCCAGATTAAAAAAATTTTAAAAACCAAAAAGAAGTAATGAGACATAAACTTATGGGGATTTCTCCTGGCACATTCCTTTCTAATTTACAACCTAGGACAATGACTTCCAGAAAGGCTCTGCTGCCCTAGTACCCAGATTGGGGAATGGAGAAATGCTACCTCCTTGTGGCCGTTTCTCACAACAGCAGCTTTGAACCCACTGCAAAAGGTCACTAAATTTTCACCAACTTGCAGTTCTGTAAATGACACCTGCCCTCCAGAAAATTTTTGGGGTCAAAAATCGACCAAAAACTTCAGAAGAGGGCAACCTTCGAAGAAGACAATTTCAAGAGATATATAGTACTCACGGGGTTTTATTTTAAGAGAAAAGAAAAAGGGGTAGGAATATGACGAATTTAAAAAATTTTAATGACATGCATACCCATATTACGAAAACCTATCAGCTCACAGCAGTCAGAATGGCCATTAGGAAAAATGCTGCAAAAAATAAACGGTGAAGGGAGTGTGGAGAAATGCGTACCCTCGGTTGTAAGGGGGGGCATGTAAAGAGCCACTAATGAAAACACAGTGTAGGTGCTTTGAAAAGGGAAACATTGAGCTACCAGTCAATCAATCACAACCACTGCTTGGCCTATCACCTGAGAAAATGAGAATCCAAAAGTCACAGGCTGGCAAACCTGTACGCCAGCAAGATTTACCATAGCCAGCACTTGGAAGCAATGAAAATGTCCATCAACCGAGGAATGCACCAGGAAGAAATGGTCCACGTACACAATGGAATATTACTCTAATAATAAATATAAATTAAATTTAAAAACAAACAAAAGCAAGGAGACATCAACATTTGTGGGTTTATCCGGGCACATTGCAGTCTAATTTATAACCGATGAACACCACTGGCCGGTAGGTCTGTTTCCCTAGTACCAGCAAGGGGAATGTAGAAAGGCTGCCGCTCTCTGGCCGTTACCTGCAAACGCAGGTTTAAAGCCTGAAGTAATGGTCACTTCATATGAACAAGTACTGCAGGCCTGTAAATGAAACCTACCCTCAAAATGTCTTGAAGGAGATAATGGCCAAAATATTTCAAAGGGTGACACATACTTTAAGAAAACACTTTGAAGAAATAAGCTCTAATCACAGCTGGAAAAATAAAAAGGACATGTCTTAAAGCTCAATTTCAATGCATTATGAAACACATGCAAATTCAACCACAAAGAGGTATCAGTTCACACCACTCAGAATAATCATGAGCAAAAACTACAAAGAATAAAGCCTGAAGGTGCTGGGAAGAAATACATGCCCTGCACTTTAAGTGGGACGTAACCTGGAAAGAGCCACTAAGGACAAGAGAACAGAGGTGCCTTTAAAAGGTAAACATTGAGCTACCATATGATCCAGCAGACCTATTCCTGGACCTATAAACTAAGAAGACAGAATTGGAAGGGCACAGCCACGCAAATCTGCATTCCATAGTTTTACAATAGCCAAGATATGGAAGTAACCAAGAAGTCCACTGACAGATGGGTGGACAAAGAAGAACTGCTACCTGTACAGATGGAATATGAGCTAGTGAAAAAATGAAACAATGCCATTTGCAGCACCATAGATGAGTCTAGAAGTAATCACGCAACTTGGAGTAAGTAAGAAAGCGAAAGACACATATCCTATCATATCACATATAGGGGTTACCTAAAAAATGTTACAAACAAAGATATTTCCACAGACAAACACTATCATAGATTCATTAAAATATTGGGGCTTCCCTGGTGGCGCAGTGCTTGAGAATCTGCCTGCCAATGCAGGGGACACAGGTTCGAGCCCCGGTCTGGGAAGATCCCACATGCCACGGAGCAACTGGGCCGTGAGCCACAATTACTGAGCCTGCGCGTCTGGAGCCTGTGCTCCACAACCAGAGAGGCCACGATGGTGAGAGGCCCACGCACCGCGATGAAGAGTGGTCCCCACTTGCCACAACTAGAGAAAGCCCTCGCACAGAAAAGAAGACCCAACACAGTCATAAATAGATAAATAAAAGAACGTGAATTTCTAAAAAAAAATCAGAATGTTAACAAACTTTAAAAAAATAAATAAATAAATAAATAAATAAATAAATCTTATGGTTCACCAAATAGAAAGATGTGAGGATTGGATACATTACCATATTTAGGTTAACAGAGAGTTACAAACACATGTGAAATATATAATCACCAAAGACCTACACAATACCAAGAGAAGACTACTCAACATTGTGTCATAACCTACATGGGAAAAGGATCCGAAGAAGAATAGATATATGTATATGTGTGAAAGAACCACATCTTGCACACCTAGAACAAACAAAACATTGTAATCAAGTTTGCTGTGATAAAAAATAAAAATTAAGTTAAAAATACCAACAAGAAGTAATGAGACATAAAGGGCTTTTTCCTCGCAAATTCCATTCTTATTTACAACCTAGAACACCACTTCCAGTAAGGCTCTGTTGCCCTAGTAACCAGACTTGGTAAAGGGGAAATGCTGCCGCCTTGTGGCCAATTCCCGCAAGAGCAGCTTTTAACCCACAGCTAATGGTCACTTGCCATTCAAAATGACTCAAGGCTGTAAAGGACACCTGCCCTCAAAATTGTGCTGAGGTAGGGAATGGATAAAAGGATTCAAAAAAGGCAAGATGTTCATGAAGAGAGTATGAAGAGGTCAGTTTTACTCACTCTCTTTTTAAAGAAAGGAAAATGGATAAAAGCTCAGCCTCAGGAACTATTAGACTCATGCAATCTAATCTACAAAAACTTTTCAACTCACACCAGTCGACTGACCATTGGCAAAAAGTCTACAAACAATAAATGCTGAAGAGGTTTTAGAGAACTGTGTACCCTCTAGCTGCTGGTGAGATGTAAGAGGGTTAAACGCTAATAATGAGAACAGAAAGGAGCTGCGTTTAAAAGGAAAAATTGAGGTACCATTCAATCCAGCAGGTGCACCAATGGGCCTCTCACCTGAGAAGACCAGAATGAAGAAGACCCGGGCTGCAAAAGCTGCACTGCAGCCTGATTCACAATAGACAAGACAGTGAAGCAACCAAAATGTCCATCAACAGATGAAAGGATAAAGAAGAAGTGGTCCATGTACACAATGAATACTAGCCATGGAAAATAATGAAACACTGCTCTTTGAGGCACCATAGATGATCTTGGAGATAATCACAGAACATGAGGTAAGTCGGAAAGCAAAAGTCCTATATCCTATGATATCACATATAGGCGTTATCTAATAACTGACACAAATGAACATATTTCCACAGAGAAAGTCAATCACAGACTTATTAAAAAAAAACTATGCTTATTTAAAGGAAAGGTGGGGGAAATGGATAAATGAAGATTAGCATTACCATATGTATAAAATACATATTATATACATATATCAAAGAGACCGACCATATAGCACGGAAGGAATACAGAACACTCTGTAATAATTTACACGGGAAGAGGATCTCTACATAAATAGTTATATAGAATATGTAGATGAACCAGAGTGTGTACACCTTGGACGAGCAACATTCTAACCATTACCCCAATTGAAAAAATTAAAACAACGAACTAGGAGTAATGAGACATAAACTTATGGGGGGTTTTCCTGGCACATTCCATCCAAATTTAAAACCTAGGCAAACAACTTCCAGAACGGCTCTGCTGCCTAGTACCCAGATTTGGGAATGGAGAAATGCTGCATCCTTCTGGCCGTTTCCCACAAGAGCAGCTTTAAACCCACTGCAAAAGGTCACTAAATATTCACCAATTGCAGGTCTGTAAATGACACTGGCCCTCCAAAAAATACTGAGGTCGAAAATCGACCAAAAAATTCCAGAGTGTAACCTTCCAAAAAGAAAATTTGAAGAGGTATATTATAGTCACACTTTTTTGCTTTTTTCTTTTAACAGAAAAGAAAAAGGCGTGGAAAAATGATGAAATGTAGGAATTTTTACAGACATGTAAACCCAAATTACAAAAACCTATCAGCTCACACCAGTCAGAATGGCCATCAACAAAAATGCTGCAAAGAATAAATGCTGACGTGATTGTGGAGAAATGCGTACCCTCGATTCTAAGGGGGACGTGGTAAGAGCCACTAATGAAAGCACAATTGAGGTGCCTTGAAAAGGTAAACGTTGAGCTACCATACCAGTCAATCAATCATACCCACTGCTGGGTCTATCACCTGAGAAAATGAAAATCAAAAATCACAGGCTGGCAATCCTGCACTCCAGCAATATTTACCATAGGCAACAATTGGAAGCAACGAAAATGTCCATCAACAGAGGAATGCACCAAGAAGAAGTGGTCCAAGTACACAATGGAATATTAGCCATGGAAAACATTGAAGCACTGCTCTTTGAGGCACCATAGATGAGCCTGGAGATAATCACAAAACATGAAGTAGGTCGGAAAGCAAAACACCTATATCCTATATTATCACTTATGGCATTATCTAATAACTGACACAGAAGAACATATTTCCAAAGAGAAAGACACTCACAGGCTTAGAAAACAAACTATGCTCATCTGAAAGGAAAGGAGGGGGGAAATTGAGAAATGAAGATTAGTGTTACTCTACATATACAAATACATATTATATACATGTATCAAAAAGACCGAACATATAGCAAGAGAGGTCGACGGAACACTGTAATATTTTACATGGGAAGAGGATCTGTACATTAATAGACATACATAATGTACAAATGAACCAGATTGTGTACACCTAGGACAAACAATATTCTAAACATTACCCAGATTAAAAAAATTTTAAAAACCAAAAAGAAGTAATGAGACATAAACTTACGGGGATTTCTCCTGGCACATTCCATTCTAATTTACAACCTAGGACAATGACTTCCAGAAAGGCTCTGCTGCCCTAGTACACAGATTGGGGAATGGAGAAATGCTACCTCCTTGTGGCCGTTTCTCACAACAGCAGCTTTGAACCCACTGCAAAAGGTCACTAAATTTTCACCAACTTGCAGTTCTGCAAATGACACCTGCCCTCAAGAAAATTTTTGGGGTCAAAAATCGACCAAAAACTTCACAAGAGGGCAACCTTTGAAGAAGACAATTTCAAGAGCTATATAGTACTCACGGGATTTTATTTTAAGAGAAAAGAAAAAGGGGTAGGAATATGACGAATTTAAAAAATTTTAATGACATGCATACCCATATTACAAAAACCTATCAGCTCACAGCAGTCAGAATGGCCATTAGGAAAAATGCTGCAAAAAATAAACGGTGAAGGGAGTGTGGAGAAATGCGTACCCTCGGTTGTAAGGGGGGGCATGTAAAGAGCCACTAATGAAAACACAGTGTAGGTGCTTTGAAAAGGGAAACATTGAGCTACCAGTCAATCAATCACAACCACTGCTTGGCCTATCACCTGAGAAAATGAGAATCCAAAAGTCACAGGCTGGCAAACCTGTACGCCAGCAAGATTTACCATAGCCAGCACTTGGAAGCAATGAAAATGTCCATCAACCGAGGAATGCACCAGGAAGAAATGGTCCACGTACACAATGGAATATTACTCTAATAATAAATATAAATTAAATTTAAAAACAAACAAAAGCAAGGAGACATCAACATTTGTGGGTTTATCCGGGCACATTGCACTCTAATTTATAACCGATGAACACCACTGGCCGGTAGGTCTGTTTCCCTAGTACCAGCAAGGGGAATGTAGAAAGGCTGCCGCTCTCTGGCCGTTACCTGCAAACGCAGGTTTAAAGCCTGAAGTAATGGTCACTTCATATGAACAAGTACTGCAGGCCTGTAAATGAAACCTACCCTCAAAATGTCTTGAAGGAGATAATGGCCAAAATATTTCAAAGGGTGACACATACTTTAAGAAAACACTTTGAAGAAATAAGCTCTAATCACAGCTGGAAAAATAAAAAGGACATGTCTTAAAGCTCAATTTCAATGCATTATGAAACACATGCAAATTCAACCACAAAGAGGTATCAGTTCACACCACTCAGAATAATCATGAGCAAAAACTACAAAGAATAAAGCCTGAAGGTGCTGGGAAGAAATACATGCCCTGCACTTTAAGTGGGACGTAACCTGGAAAGAGCCACTAAGGACAACAGAACAGAGGTGCCTTTAAAAGGTAAACATTGAGCTACCATATGATCCAGCAGACCTATTCCTGGACCTATAAACTAAGAAGACAGAATTGGAAGGGCACAGCCACGCAAATCTGCATTCCATAGTTTTACAATAGCCAAGATATGGAAGTAACCAAAAAGTCCACTGACAGATGGGTGGACAAAGAAGAACTGCTACCTGTACAGATGGAATATGAGCTAGTGAAAAAATGAAACAATGCCATTTGCAACACCATAGATGAGTCTAGAAGTAATCACGCAACTTGGAGTAAGTGAGAAAGCGAAAGACACATATCCTATCATATCACGTATAGGGGTTACCTAAAAAATGATACAAACAAAGATATTTCCACAGACAAACACTATCATAGATTCATTAAAATATTGGGGCTTCCCTGGTGGCGCAGTGCTTGAGAATCTGCCTGCCAATGCAGGGGACACAGGTTCGAGCCCTGGTCTGGGAAGATCCCACATGCCACGGAGCAACTGGGCCGTGAGCCACAATTACTGAGCCTGCGCGTCTGGAGCCTGTGCTCCACAACCAGAGAGGCCACGATGGTGAGAGACCCGCGCACCGCGATGAAGAGTGGTCCCCACTTGCCACAACTAGAGAAAGCCCTCGCACAGAAAAGAAGACCCAACACAGTCATAAATAGATAAATAAAAGAACGTGAATTTCTAAAAAAAAATCAGAATGTTAACAAACTTTAAAAAAATAAATAAATAAATAAATAAATAAATAAATAAATCTTGTGGTTCACCAAATAGAAAGATGTGAGGATTGGATACATTACCATATTTAGGTTAACAGAGAGTTACAAACACATGTGAAATATATAATCACCAAAGACCTACACAATACCAAGAGAAGACTACTCAACATTGTGTCATAACCTACATGGGAAAAGGATCCGAAGAAGAATAGATATATGTATATGTGTGAAAGAACCACATCTTGCACACCTAGAACAAACAAAACATTGTAATCAAGTTTGCTGTGATAAAAAATAAAAATTAAGTTAAAAATACCAACAAGAAGTAATGAGACATAAAGGGCTTTTTCCTCGCAAATTCCATTCTTATTTACAACCTAGAACACCACTTCCAGTAAGGCTCTGTTGCCCTAGTAACCAGACTTGGTAAAGGGGAAATGCTGCCGCCTTGTGGCCAATTCCCGCAAGAGCAGCTTTTAACCCACAGCTAATGGTCACTTGCCATTCAAAATGACTCAAGGCTGTAAAGGACACCTGCCCTCAAAATTGTGCTGAGGTAGGGAATGGATAAAAGGATTCAAAAAAGGCAAGATGTTCAAGAAGAGAGTATGAAGAGGTCAGTTTTACTCATTCTCTTTTTAAAGAAAGGAAAATGGATAAAAGCTCAGCCTCAGGAACTATTAGACTCATGCAATCTAATCTACGAAAACTTTTCAACTCACACCAGTCGACTGACCATTGGCAAAAAGTCTACAAACAATAAATGCTGAAGAGGTTTTAGAGAACTGTGTACCCTCTAGCTGCTGGTGAGATGTAAGAGGGTTAAACGCTAATAATGAGAACAGAAAGGAGCTGCGTTTAAAAGGAAAAATTGAGGTACCATTCAATCCAGCAGGCGCACCAATGGGCCTCTCACCTGAGAAGACCAGAATGAAGAAGACCCGGGCTGCAAAAGCTGCACTGCAGCCTGATTCACAATAGAGAAGACAGAGAAGCAACCAAAATGTCCATCAACAGATGAAAGGATAAAGAAGAAGTGTTCCATGTACACAATGAATACTAGCCATGGAAAATAATGAAACACTGCTCTTTGAGGCACCATAGATGATCTTGGAGATAATCACAGAACATGAGGTAAGTCGGAAATAAAAGTCCTATATCCTATGATATCACATATAGGCGTTATCTAATAACTGACACAAATGAACATATTTCCACAGAGAAAGTCAATCACAGACTTATTAAAAAAAACTATGCTTATTTAAAGGAAAGGTGGGGGAAATGGATAAATGAAGATTAGCATTACCATATGTATAAAATACATATTATATACATATATCAAAGAGACCGACCATATAGCACGGAAGGAATACAGAACACTCTGTAATAATTTACACGGGAAGAGGATCTCTACATAAATAGTTATATAGAATATGTAGATGAACCAGAGTGTGTACACCTTGGACGAGCAACATTCTAACCATTACCCCAATTGAAAAAATTAAAACAACGAACTAGGAGTAATGAGACATAAACTTATGGGGGGTTTTCCTGGCACATTCCATCCAAATTTAAAACCTAGGCAAACAACTTCCAGAACGGCTCTGCTGCCTAGTACCCAGATTTGGGAATGGAGAAATGCTGCATCCTTCTGGCCGTTTCCCACAAGAGCAGCTTTAAACCCACTGCAAAAGGTCACTAAATATTCACCAATTGCAGGTCTGTAAATGACACTAACCATCCAAAAAATACTGAGGTCGAAAATCGACCAAAAAATTCCAGAGTGTAACCTTCCAAAAAGAAAATTTGAAGAGGTATATTATAGTCACACTTTTTTGCTTTTTTCTTTTAACAGAAAAGAAAAAGGCGTGGAAAAATGATGAAATGTAGGAATTTTTACAGACATGTAAACCCAAATTACAAAAACCTATCAGCTCACACCAGTCAGAATGGCCATCAACAAAAATGCTGCAAAGAATAAATGCTGACGTGATTGTGGAGAAATGCGTACCCTCGATTCTAAGGGGGACGTGGTAAGAGCCACTAATGAAAGCACAATTGAGGTGCCTTGAAAAGGTAAACGTTGAGCTACCATACCAGTCAATCAATCATACCCACTGCTGGGTCTATCACCTGAGAAAATGAAAATCAAAAATCACAGGCTGGCAATCCTGCACTCCAGCAATATTTACCATAGGCAACAATTGGAAGCAACGAAAATGTCCATCAACAGAGGAATGCACCAAGAAGAAGTGGTCCAAGTACACAATGGAATATTAGCCATGGAAAACATTGAAGCACTGCTCTTTGAGGCACCATAGATGAGCCTGGAGATAATCACCAAACATGAAGTAGGTCGGAAAGCAAAACACCTATATCCTATATTATCACTTATGGCATTATCTAATAACTGACACAGATGAACATATTTCCAAAGAGAAAGACACTCACAGGCTTAGAAAACAAACTATGCTCATCTGAAAGGAAAGGAGGGGGGAAATTGAGAAATGAAGATTAGTGTTACTCTACATATACAAATACATATTATATACATGTATCAAAAAGACCGAACATATAGCAAGAGAGGTCGACGGAACACTGTAATATTTTACATGGGAAGAGGATCTGTACATTAATAGACATACATAATGTACAAATGAACCAGATTGTGTACACCTAGGACAAACAATATTCTAAACATTACCCAGATTAAAAAAATTTTAAAAACCAAAAAGAAGTAATGAGACATAAACTTACGGGGATTTCTCCTGGCACATTCCATTCTAATTTACAACCTAGGACAATGACTTCCAGAAAGGCTCTGCTGCCCTAGTACCCAGATTGGGGAATGGAGAAATGCTACCTCCTTGTGGCCGTTTCTCACAACAGCAGCTTTGAACCCACTGCAAAAGGTCACTAAATTTTCACCAACTTGCAGTTCTGCAAATGACACCTGCCCTCCAGAAAATTTTTGGGGTCAAAAATCGACCAAAAACTTCAGAAGAGGGCAACCTTCGAAGAAGACAATTTCAAGAGCTATATAGTACTCACGGGGTTTTATTTTAAGAGAAAAGAAAAAGGGGTAGGAATATGACGAATTTAAAAAATTTTAATGACATGCATACCCATATTACGAAAACCTATCAGCGCACAGCAGTCAGAATGGCCATTAGGAAAAATGCTGCAAAAAATAAACGGTGAAGGGAGTGTGGAGAAATGCGTACCCTCGGTTGTAAGGGGGGGCATGTAAAGAGCCACTAATGAAAACACAGTGTAGGTGCTTTGAAAAGGGAAACATTGAGCTACCAGTCAATCAATCACAACCACTGCTTGGCCTATCACCTGAGAAAATGAGAATCCAAAAGTCACAGGCTGGCAAACCTGTACGCCAGCAAGATTTACCATAGCCAGCACTTGGAAGCAATGAAAATGTCCATCAACCGAGGAATGCACCAGGAAGAAATGGTCCACGTACACAATGGAATATTACTCTAATAATAAATATAAATTAAATTTAAAAACAAACAAAAGCAAGGAGACATCAACATTTGTGGGTTTATCCGGGCACATTGCACTCTAATTTATAACCGATGAACACCACTGGCCGGTAGGTCTGTTTCCCTAGTACCAGCAAGGGGAATGTAGAAAGGCTGCCGCTCTCTGGCCGTTACCTGCAAACGCAGGTTTAAAGCCTGAAGTAATGGTCACTTCATATGAACAAGTACTGCAGGCCTGTAAATGAAACCTACCCTCAAAATGTCTTGAAGGAGATAATGGCCAAAATATTTCAAAGGGTGACACATACTTTAAGAAAACACTTTGAAGAAATAAGCTCTAATCACAGCTGGAAAAATAAAAAGGACATGTCTTAAAGCTCAATTTCAATGCATTATGAAACACATGCAAATTCAACCACAAAGAGGTATCAGTTCACACCACTCAGAATAATCATGAGCAAAAACTACAAAGAATAAAGCCTGAAGGTGCTGGGAAGAAATACATGCCCTGCACTTTAAGTGGGACGTAACCTGGAAAGAGCCACTAAGGACAACAGAACAGAGGTGCCTTTAAAAGGTAAACATTGAGCTACCATATGATCCAGCAGACCTATTCCTGGACCTATAAACTAAGAAGACAGAATTGGAAGGGCACAGCCACGCAAATCTGCATTCCATAGTTTTACAATAGCCAAGATATGGAAGTAACCAAAAAGTCCACTGACAGATGGGTGGACAAAGAAGAACTGCTACCTGTACAGATGGAATATGAGCTAGTGAAAAAATGAAACAATGCCATTTGCAGCACCATAGATGAGTCTAGAAGTAATCACGCAACTTGGAGTAAGTGAGAAAGCGAAAGACACATATCCTATCATATCACGTATAGGGGTTACCTAAAAAATGATACAAACAAAGATATTTCCACAGACAAACACTATCATAGATTCATTAAAATATTGGGGCTTCCCTGGTGGCGCAGTGCTTGAGAATCTGCCTGCCAATGCAGGGGACACAGGTTCGAGCCCTGGTCTGGGAAGATCCCACATGCCACGGAGCAACTGGGCCGTGAGCCACAATTACTGAGCCTGCGCGTCTGGAGCCTGTGCTCCACAACCAGAGAGGCCACGATGGTGAGAGGCCCGCGCACCGCGATGAAGAGTGGTCCCCACTTGCCACAACTAGAGAAAGCCCTCGCACAGAAAAGAAGACCCAACACAGTCATAAATAGATAAATAAAAGAACGTGAATTTCTAAAAAAAAATCAGAATGTTAACAAACTTTAAAAAAATAAATAAATAAATAAATAAATAAATAAATAAATCTTGTGGTTCACCAAATAGAAAGATGTGAGGATTGGATACATTACCATATTTAGGTTAACAGAGAGTTACAAACACATGTGAAATATATAATCACCAAAGACCTACACAATACCAAGAGAAGACTACTCAACATTGTGTCATAACCTACATGGGAAAAGGATCCGAAGAAGAATAGATATATGTATATGTGTGAAAGAACCACATCTTGCACACCTAGAACAAACAAAACATTGTAATCAAGTTTGCTGTGATAAAAAATAAAAATTAAGTTAAAAATACCAACAAGAAGTAATGAGACATAAAGGGCTTTTTCCTCGCAAATTCCATTCTTATTTACAACATAGAACACCACTTCCAGTAAGGCTCTGTTGCCCTAGTAACCAGACTTGGTAAAGGGGAAATGCTGCCGCCTTGTGGCCAATTCCCGCAAGAGCAGCTTTTAACCCACAGCTAATGGTCACTTGCCATTCAAAATGACTCAAGGCTGTAAAGGACACCTGCCCTCAAAATTGTGCTGAGGTAGGGAATGGATAAAAGGATTCAAAAAAGGCAAGATGTTCAAGAAGAGAGTATGAAGAGGTCAGTTTTACTCACTCTCTTTTTAAAGAAAGGAAAATGGATAAAAGCTCAGCCTCAGGAACTATTAGACTCATGCAATCTAATCTACGAAAACTTTTCAACTCACACCAGTCGACTGACCATTGGCAAAAAGTCTACAAACAATAAATGCTGAAGAGGTTTTAGAGAACTGTGTACCCTCTAGCTGCTGGTGAGATGTAAGAGGGTTAAACGCTAATAATGAGAACAGAAAGGAGCTGCGTTTAAAAGGAAAAATTGAGGTACCATTCAATCCAGCAGGCGCACCAATGGGCCTCTCACCTGAGAAGACCAGAATGAAGAAGACCCGGGCTGCAAAAGCTGCACTGCAGCCTGATTCACAATAGAGAAGACAGAGAAGCAACCAAAATGTCCATCAACAGATGAAAGGATAAAGAAGAAGTGTTCCATGTACACAATGAATACTAGCCATGGAAAATAATGAAACACTGCTCTTTGAGGCACCATAGATGATCTTGGAGATAATCACAGAACATGAGGTAAGTCGGAAATAAAAGTCCTATATCCTATGATATCACATATAGGCGTTATCTAATAACTGACACAAATGAACATATTTCCACAGAGAAAGTCAATCACAGACTTATTAAAAAAAAACTATGCTTATTTAAAGGAAAGGTGGGGGAAATGGATAAATGAAGATTAGCATTACCATATGTATAAAATACATATTATATACATATATCAAAGAGACCGACCATATAGCACGGAAGGAATACAGAACACTCTGTAATAATTTACACGGGAAGAGGATCTCTACATAAATAGTTATATAGAATATGTAGATGAACCAGAGTGTGTACACCTTGGACGAGCAACATTCTAACCATTACCCCAATTGAAAAAATTAAAACAACGAACTAGGAGTAATGAGACATAAACTTATGGGGGGTTTTCCTGGCACATTCCATCCAAATTTAAAACCTAGGCAAACAACTTCCAGAACGGCTCTGCTGCCTAGTACCCAGATTTGGGAATGGAGAAATGCTGCATCCTTCTGGCCGTTTCCCACAAGAGCAGCTTTAAACCCACTGCAAAAGGTCACTAAATATTCACCAATTGCAGGTCTGTAAATGACACTGGCCCTCCAAAAAATACTGAGGTCGAAAATCGACCAAAAAATTCCAGAGTGTAACCTTCCAAAAAGAAAATTTGAAGAGGTATATTATAGTCACACTTTTTTGCTTTTTTCTTTTAACAGAAAAGAAAAAGGCGTGGAAAAATGATGAAATGTAGGAATTTTTACAGACATGTAAACCCAAATTACAAAAACCTATCAGCTCACACCAGTCAGAATGGCCATCAACAAAAATGCTGCAAAGAATAAATGCTGACGTGATTGTGGAGAAATGCGTACCCTCGATTCTAAGGGGGACGTGGTAAGAGCCACTAATGAAAGCACAATTGAGGTGCCTTGAAAAGGTAAACGTTGAGCTACCATACCAGTCAATCAATCATACCCACTGCTGGGTCTATCACCTGAGAAAATGAAAATCAAAAATCACAGGCTGGCAATCCTGCACTCCAGCAATATTTACCATAGGCAACAATTGGAAGCAACGAAAATGTCCATCAACAGAGGAATGCACCAAGAAGAAGTGGTCCAAGTACACAATGGAATATTAGCCATGGAAAACATTGAAGCACTGCTCTTTGAGGCACCATAGATGAGCCTGGAGATAATCACCAAACATGAAGTAGGTCGGAAAGCAAAACACCTATATCCTATATTATCACTTATGGCATTATCTAATAACTGACACAGAAGAACATATTTCCAAAGAGAAAGACACTCACAGGCTTAGAAAACAAACTATGCTCATCGAAAAGGAAAGGAGGGGGGAAATTGAGAAATGAAGATTAGTGTTACTATACATATACAAATACATATTATATACATGTATCAAAAAGACCGAACATATAGCAAGGGAGGTCGAGGGAACAGGGTAATAGTTTACATGGGAAGAGGATCTGTACATTAATAGACATACATAATGTACAAATGAACCAGATTGTGTACACCTAGGACAAACAATATTCTAAACTTTACCCAGATTAAAAAAAAATTAAAAAACAAGAAGAAGTAATGAGACATAAACTTATGGGGACTTCTCCTGGCAAATTCCATTCTAATTTACAACCTAGGACAATGACTTCCAGAAAGGCTCTGCTGCCCTAGTACCCAGATTGGGGAATGGAGAAATGCTACCTCCTTGTGGCCGTTTCTCACAACAGCAGCTTTGAACCCACTGCAATAGCTCACAAAATTTTCACCAACTTGCAGTTCTGTAAATGACACCTGCCCTCAAGAAAATTTTTGGGGTCAAAAATCGTCCAAAAACTTCACAAGAGGGCAACCTTCGAAGAAGACAATTTCAAGAGCTATATAGTACTCTCTTGGTTTTATTTTAAAAGAAAAGAAAAAGGGGTAGGAATATGAAGAATTTAAAAAATTTTAATGACATGCATACCCATATTACAAAAACCTATCAGCTCACAGCAGTCAGAATGGCCATTAGGAAAAATGCTGCAAAAAATAAACGGTGAAGGGAATGTGGAGAAATGCGTACCCTCGGTTGTAAGGGGGGGCATGTAAAGAGCCACTAATGAAAACACAGTGTAGGTGCTTTGAAAAGGGAAACATTGAGCTACCAGTCAATTAATCACAACCACTGCTTGGCCTATCACCTGAGAAAATGAGAATCAAAAAGTCACAGGCTGGCAAACCTGTACGCCAGCAAGATTTACCATAGCCAGCACTTGGAAGCAAAGAAAATGTCCATCAACCGAGGAATGCACCAAGAAGAAATGGTCCACGTACAATTGGAATATTACTCTAATAATAAATATAAATTAAATTTAAAAACAAACAAAAGCAAGGAGACATCAACATTTGTAGGTTTATCCGGGCACATTGCAGTCTAATTTATAACCGAAGAACACCACTGGCCGGTAGGTCTATTTCCCTAGTACCAGCAAGGGGAATGTAGAAAGGCTGCCGCTCTCTGGCCGTTACCTGCAAACGCAGGTTTAAAACCTGAGCTAATGGTCACTTCATATGAACAAGTACTGCAGGGCTGTAAATGAAACCTACCCTCAAAATGTCTTGAAGGAGATAATGGCCAAAATATTTCAAATGGTGACACATACTTTAAGAAAACACTTTGAAGAAATAAGCTCTAATCATAGATGGAAAAATAAAACGGACATGTCTTAAAGCTCAATTTCAATGCATTATGAAACACATGCAAATTCAACCACAAAGAGGTATCGGCTCACACCACTCAGAATAATCATCTGCAAAAACTACAAAGAATAAATCCTGAAGGTGCTGGGAAGAAATACATGCCCTGCACTTTAAGTGGGACGTAACTGGAAAGAGCCACTAAGGAGAACAGAAGAGAGGTACCTTTAAAAGGTAAACATTGAGCTACCATATGATCCAGCAGACCTATTCCTGGACCTATAAACTAAGAAGACAGAATTGGAAGGACACAGCCACGCAAATCTGCATTCCATAGTATTACAATAGCCTAGACATGGAAGTAACCAAAAAGTCCACCGACAGATGGGTGGACAAAGAAGAACTGCTACCTGTACAGATGGAATATGAGCTAGTGAAAAAATGAAACAATGTCATTGGCAGCACCATAGATGAGTCTAGAAGTAATCACGCAACTTGGAGTAAGTGAGAAAGCGAAAGACACATATCCTATCATATCACATATAGGGGTTACCTAAAAAATGATACAAACAAAGATATTTCCACAGACAAACACTATCATAGATTCATTAAAAAAACTTATGGTTCACCAAATGGAAAGGTGTGAGGATTGGATAGATTACCATATTGAGGTTAACAGAGAGATACAAACACATGTGAAATATATAATCACCAAAGACCTACGCAATACCAAGGGAAGACTACTCAACATTGTGTCATAATCTACATGGGAAAAGGATCCGAAGAAGAATAGATATATGTATATGTGTGAAAGAACCCCATCTTTCAAATCTAGAACAAACAAAACATTGTAATCAAGTTTGCTGTGATAAAAAATAAAAATTAAGTGAAAAATACCAACAAGAAGTAATGAGACATAAACTTAAAGGGCTTTATCCTCGCACATTCCATTCTAATTTACAACCTAGTACACCACTTCCAGTAAGGCTTTTTTGCCCTAGTAACCAGATTTGGTAAAGGAGAAATGCTGCCGCCTTGTGGCCGATTCCCGCAAGAGCAGCTTTTAACCCACAGCTAATGGTCACTTACCATTCACAAGGACTCAGGGCTGTAAAGGACACCTGCCCTCAAAATTGTGCTGAGTTAGGGAATGGATAAAAGGATTCAAAAAAGGCAAAATGTTCATGAAGAGAGTATGAAGAGGTCAGTTTTACTCACTCTCTTTTTAAAGAAAGGAAAATGGATAAAAGCTCAGCCTCAGGAACTATTAGACTCATGCAATCTAATCTACAAAAACTTTTCAACTCACACCAGTCGACTGACCATTGGCAAAAAGTCTACAAACAATAAATGCTGAAGTGGTTTTAGAGAACTTTGTACCCTCTAGCTGCTGGTGAGATGTAAGAGGGTTAAACGCTAATAATGAGAACAGAAAGGAGCTGCGTTTAAAAGGAAAAATTGAGGTACCATTCAATCCAGCAGGCGCACCAATGGGCCTCTCACCTGAGAAGACCAGAATGAAGAAGACCCGGGCTGCAAAAGCTGCACTGCAGCCTGATTCACAATAGACAAGACAGTGAAGCAACCAAAATGTCCATCAACAGATGAAAGGATAAAGAAGAAGTGGTCCATGTACACAATGAATACTAGCCATGGAAAATAATGGAACACTGCTCTTTGAGGCACCATAGATGATCTTGGAGATAATCACAGAACATGAGGTAATTCGGAAAGCAAAAGTCCTATATCCTATGATATCACATATAGGCGTTATCTAATAACTGACACAAATGAACATATTTCCACAGAGAAAGTCAATCACAGACTTATTAAAAAAAACTATGCTTATTTAAAGGAAAGGTGGGGGAAATGGATAAATGAAGATTAGCATTACCATATGTATAAAATACATATTATATACATATATCAAAGAGACCGACCATATAGCACGGAAGGAATACAGAACACTCTGTAATAATTTACACGGGAAGAGGATCTCTACATAAATAGTTATATAGAATATGTAGATGAACCAGAGTGTGTACACCTTGGACGAGCAACATTCTAACCATTACCCCAATTGAAAAAATTAAAACAACGAACTAGGAGTAATGAGACATAAACTTATGGGGGGTTTTCCTGGCACATTCCATCCAAATTTAAAACCTAGGCAAACAACTTCCAGAACAGCTCTGCTGCCTAGTACCCAGATTTGGGAATGGAGAAATGCTGCATCCTTCTGGCCGTTTCCCACAAGAGCAGCTTTAAACCCACTGCAAAATGTCACTAAATATTCACCAATTGCAGGTCTGTAAATGACACTGCCCTTCCAAAAAATACTGAGGTCGAAAATCGACTAAAAAATTCCAGAGTGCAACCTTCCAAAAAGAAAATTTGAAGAGGTATATTATAGTCACACTTTTTTGCTTTTTTTCTTTTAACAGAAAAGAAATAGGCGTGGAAAAATGATGAAATGTAGGAATTTTTACAGACATGTAAACCCAAATTACAAAAACCTATCAGCTCACACCAGTCAGAATGGCCATCAACAAAAATGCTGCAAAGAATAAATGCTGACGTGATTGTGGAGAAATGCGTACCCTCGATTCTAAGGGGGATGTGGTAAGAGCCACTAATGAAAGCACAATTGAGGTGCCTTGAAAAGGTAAACGTTGAGCTACCATAGCAGTCAATCAATCATACCCACTGCTGGGTCTATCACCTGAGAAAATGAAAATCAAAAATCACAGGCTGGCAATCCTGCACTCCAGCAATATTTACCATAGGCAACACTTGGAAGCAACGAAAATGTCCATCAACAGAGGAATGCACCAAGAAGAAGTGGTCCAAGTACACAATGGAATATTAGCCATGGAAAACATTGAAGCACTGCTCTTTGAGGCACCATAGATGAGCCTGGAGATAATCACAAAACATGAAGTAGGTCGGAAAGCAAAACACCTATATCCTATATTATCACATATGGCATTATCTAATAACTGACACAGATGAACATATTTCCAAAGAGAAAGACACTCACAGGCTTAGAAAACAAACTATGCTCATCTGAAAGGAAAGGAGGGGGGAAATTGAGAAATGAAGATTAGTGTTACTCTACATATACAAATACATATTATATACATGTATCAAAAAGACCGAACATATAGCAAGAGAGGTCGACGGAACACTGTAATATTTTACATGGGAAGAGGATCTGTACATTAATAGACATACATAATGTACAAATGAACCAGATTGTGTACACCTAGGACAAACAATATTCTAAACATTACCCAGATTAAAAAAATTTTAAAAACCAAAAAGAAGTAATGAGACATAAACTTACGGGGATTTCTCCTGGCACATTCCATTCTAATTTACAACCTAGGACAATGACTTCCAGAAAGGCTCTGCTGCCCTAGTACCCAGATTGGGGAATGGAGAAATGCTACCTCCTTGTGGCCGTTTCTCACAACAGCAGCTTTGAACCCACTGCAAAAGGTCACTAAATTTTCACCAACTTGCAGTTCTGCAAATGACACCTGCCCTCCAGAAAATTTTTGGGGTCAAAAATCGGCCAAAAACTTCAGAAGAGGGCAACCTTCGAAGAAGACAATTTCAAGAGCTATATAGTACTCACGGGGTTTTATTTTAAGAGAAAAGTAAAAGGGGTAGGAATATGACGAATTTAAAAAATTTTAATGACATGCATACCCATATTACGAAAACCTATCAGCGCACAGCAGTCAGAATGGCCATTAGGAAAAATGCTGCAAAAAATAAACGGTGAAGGGAGTGTGGAGAAATGCGTACCCTCGGTTGTAAGGGGGGGCATGTAAAGAGCCACTAATGAAAACACAGTGTAGGTGCTTTGAAAAGGGAAACATTGAGCTACCAGTCAATCAATCACAACCACTGCTTGGCCTATCACCTGAGAAAATGAGAATCCAAAAGTCACAGGCTGGCAAACCTGTACGCCAGCAAGATTTACCATAGCCAGCACTTGGAAGCAATGAAAATGTCCATCAACCGAGGAATGCACCAGGAAGAAATGGTCCACGTACACAATGGAATATTACTCTAATAATAAATATAAATTAAATTTAAAAACAAACAAAAGCAAGGAGACATCAACATTTGTGGGTTTATCCGGGCACATTGCAGTCTAATTTATAACCGATGAACACCACTGGCCGGTAGGTCTGTTTCCCTAGTACCAGCAAGGGGAATGTAGAAAGGCTGCCGCTCTCTGGCCGTTACCTGCAAACGCAGGTTTAAAGCCTGAAGTAATGGTCACTTCATATGAACAAGTACTGCAGGCCTGTAAATGAAACCTACCCTCAAAATGTCTTGAAGGAGATAATGGCCAAAATATTTCAAAGGGTGACACATACTTTAAGAAAACACTTTGAAGAAATAAGCTCTAATCACAGCTGGAAAAATAAAAAGGACATGTCTTAAAGCTCAATTTCAATGCATTATGAAACACATGCAAATTCAACCACAAAGAGGTATCAGTTCACACCACTCAGAATAATCATGAGCAAAAACTACAAAGAATAAAGCCTGAAGGTGCTGGGAAGAAATACATGCCCTGCACTTTAAGTGGGACGTAACCTGGAAAGAGCCACTAAGGACAACAGAACAGAGGTGCCTTTAAAAGGTAAACATTGAGCTACCATATGATCCAGCAGACCTATTCCTGGACCTATAAACTAAGAAGACAGAATTGGAAGGGCACAGCCACGCAAATCTGCATTCCATAGTTTTACAATAGCCAAGATATGGAAGTAACCAAAAAGTCCACTGACAGATGGGTGGACAAAGAAGAACTGCTACCTGTACAGATGGAATATGAGCTAGTGAAAAAATGAAACAATGCCATTTGCAGCACCATAGATGAGTCTAGAAGTAATCACGCAACTTGGAGTAAGTGAGAAAGCGAAAGACACATATCCTATCATATCACGTATAGGGGTTACCTAAAAAATGATACAAACAAAGATATTTCCACAGACAAACACTATCATAGATTCATTAAAATATTGGGGCTTCCCTGGTGGCGCAGTGCTTGAGAATCTGCCTGCCAATGCAGGGGACACAGGTTCGAGCCCTGGTCTGGGAAGATCCCACATGCCACCGAGCAACTGGGCCGTGAGCCACAATTACTGAGCCTGCGCGTCTGGAGCCTGTGCTCCACAACCAGAGAGGCCACGATGGTGAGAGGCCCGCGCACCGCGATGAAGAGTGGTCCCCACTTGCCACAACTAGAGAAAGCCCTCGCACAGAAAAGAAGACCCAACACAGTCATAAATAGATAAATAAAAGAACGTGAATTTCTAAAAAAAAATCAGAATGTTAACAAACTTTAAAAAAATAAATAAATAAATAAATAAATAAATAAATAAATCTTATGGTTCACCAAATAGAAAGATGTGAGGATTGGATACATTACCATATTTAGGTTAACAGAGAGTTACAAACACATGTGAAATATATAATCACCAAAGACCTACACAATACCAAGAGAAGACTACTCGACATTGTGTCATAACCTACATGGGAAAAGGATCCGAAGAAGAATAGATATATGTATATGTGTGAAAGAACCACATCTTGCACACCTAGAACAAACAAAACATTGTAATCAAGTTTGCTGTGATAAAAAATAAAAATTAAGTTAAAAATACCAACAAGAAGTAATGAGACATAAAGGGCTTTTTCCTCGCAAATTCCATTCTTATTTACAACCTAGAACACCACTTCCAGTAAGGCTCTGTTGCCCTAGTAACCAGACTTGGTAAAGGGGAAATGCTGCCGCCTTGTGGCCAATTCCCGCAAGAGCAGCTTTTAACCCACAGCTAATGGTCACTTGCCATTCAAAATGACTCAAGGCTGTAAAGGACACCTGCCCTCAAAATTGTGCTGAGGTAGGGAATGGATAAAAGGATTCAAAAAAGGCAAGATGTTCATGAAGAGAGTATGAAGAGGTCAGTTTTACTCACTCTCTTTTTAAAGAAAGGAAAATGGATAAAAGCTCAGCCTCAGGAACTATTAGACTCATGCAATCTAATCTACGAAAACTTTTCAACTCACACCAGTCGACTGACCATTGGCAAAAAGTCTACAAACAATAAATGCTGAAGAGGTTTTAGAGAACTGTGTACCCTCTAGCTGCTGGTGAGATGTAAGAGGGTTAAACGCTAATAATGAGAACAGAAAGGAGCTGCGTTTAAAAGGAAAAATGGAGGTACCATTCAATCCAGCAGGCGCACCAATGGGCCTCTCACCTGAGAAGACCAGAATGAAGAAGACCCGGGCTGCAAAAGCTGCACTGCAGCCTGATTCACAATAGACAAGACAGTGAAGCAACCAAAATGTCCATCAACAGATGAAAGGATAAAGAAGAAGTGGTCCATGTACACAATGAATACTAGCCATGGAAAATAATGAAACACTGCTCTTTGAGGCACCATAGATGATCTTGGAGATAATCACAGAACATGAGGTAAGTCGGAAAGCAAAAGTCCTATATCCTATGATATCACATATAGGCGTTATCTAATAACTGACACAAATGAACATATTTCCACAGAGAAAGTCAATCACAGACTTATTAAAAAAAAACTATGCTTATTTAAAGGAAAGGTGGGGGAAATGGATAAATGAAGATTAGCATTACCATATGTATAAAATACATATTATATACATATATCAAAGAGACCGACCATATAGCACGGAAGGAATACAGAACACTCTGTAATAATTTACACGGGAAGAGGATCTCTACATAAATAGTTATATAGAATATGTAGATGAACCAGAGTGTGTACACCTTGGACGAGCAACATTCTAACCATTACCCCAATTGAAAAAATTAAAACAACGAACTAGGAGTAATGAGACATAAACTTATGGGGGGTTTTCCTGGCACATTCCATCCAAATTTAAAACCTAGGCAAACAACTTCCAGAACGGCTCTGCTGCCTAGTACCCAGATTTGGGAATGGAGAAATGCTGCATCCTTCTGGCCGTTTCCCACAAGAGCAGCTTTAAACCCACTGCAAAAGGTCACTAAATATTCACCAATTGCAGGTCTGTAAATGACACTGGCCCTCCAAAAAATACTGAGGTCGAAAATCGACCAAAAAATTCCAGAGTGTAACCTTCCAAAAAGAAAATTTGAAGAGGTATATTATAGTCACACTTTTTTGCTTTTTTCTTTTAACAGAAAAGAAAAAGGCGTGGAAAAATGATGAAATGTAGGAATTTTTACAGACATGTAAACCCAAATTACAAAAACCTATCAGCTCACACCAGTCAGAATGGCCATCAACAAAAATGCTGCAAAGAATAAATGCTGACGTGATTGTGGAGAAATGCGTACCCTCGATTCTAAGGGGGACGTGGTAAGAGCCACTAATGAAAGCACAATTGAGGTGCCTTGAAAAGGTAAACGTTGAGCTACCATACCAGTCAATCAATCATACCCACTGCTGGGTCTATCACCTGAGAAAATGAAAATCAAAAATCACAGGCTGGCAATCCTGCACTCCAGCAATATTTACCATAGGCAACAATTGGAAGCAACGAAAATGTCCATCAACAGAGGAATGCACCAAGAAGAAGTGGTCCAAGTACACAATGGAATATTAGCCAAGGAAAACATTGAAGCACTGCTCTTTGAGGCACCATAGATGAGCCTGGAGATAATCACAAAACATGAAGTAGGTCGGAAAGCAAAACACCTATATCCTATATTATCACTTATGGCATTATCTAATAACTGACACAGAAGAACATATTTCCAAAGAGAAAGACACTCACAGGCTTAGAAAACAAACTATGCTCATCTGAAAGGAAAGGAGGGGGGAAATTGAGAAATGAAGATTAGTGTTACTCTACATATACAAATACATATTATATACATGTATCAAAAAGACCGAACATATAGCAAGAGAGGTCGACGGAACACTGTAATATTTTACATGGGAAGAGGATCTGTACATTAATAGACATACATAATGTACAAATGAACCAGATTGTGTACACCTAGGACAAACAATATTCTAAACATTACCCAGATTAAAAAAATTTTAAAAACCAAAAAGAAGTAATGAGACATAAACTTATGGGGATTTCTCCTGGCACATTCCTTTCTAATTTACAACCTAGGACAATGACTTCCAGAAAGGCTCTGCTGCCCTAGTACCCAGATTGGGGAATGGAGAAATGCTACCTCCTTGTGGCCGTTTCTCACAACAGCAGCTTTGAACCCACTGCAAAAGGTCACTAAATTTTCACCAACTTGCAGTTCTGTAAATGACACCTGCCCTCCAGAAAATTTTTGGGGTCAAAAATCGACCAAAAACTTCAGAAGAGGGCAACCTTCGAAGAAGACAATTTCAAGAGATATATAGTACTCACGGGGTTTTATTTTAAGAGAAAAGAAAAAGGGGTAGGAATATGACGAATTTAAAAAATTTTAATGACATGCATACCCATATTACGAAAACCTATCAGCTCACAGCAGTCAGAATGGCCATTAGGAAAAATGCTGCAAAAAATAAACGGTGAAGGGAGTGTGGAGAAATGCGTACCCT
The DNA here is from genome assembly GCF_965194825.1 of Balaenoptera physalus. Classification (NCBI taxonomy): domain Eukaryota; kingdom Metazoa; phylum Chordata; class Mammalia; order Artiodactyla; family Balaenopteridae; genus Balaenoptera; species Balaenoptera physalus. The sequence continues at coordinate 25,045 of NW_028126007.1, forward strand.
CGGTTGTAAGGGGGGGCATGTAAAGAGCCACTAATGAAAACACAGTGTAGGTGCTTTGAAAAGGGAAACATTGAGCTACCAGTCAATCAATCACAACCACTGCTTGGCCTATCACCTGAGAAAATGAGAATCCAAAAGTCACAGGCTGGCAAACCTGTACGCCAGCAAGATTTACCATAGCCAGCACTTGGAAGCAATGAAAATGTCCATCAACCGAGGAATGCACCAGGAAGAAATGGTCCACGTACACAATGGAATATTACTCTAATAATAAATATAAATTAAATTTAAAAACAAACAAAAGCAAGGAGACATCAACATTTGTGGGTTTATCCGGGCACATTGCAGTCTAATTTATAACCGATGAACACCACTGGCCGGTAGGTCTGTTTCCCTAGTACCAGCAAGGGGAATGTAGAAAGGCTGCCGCTCTCTGGCCGTTACCTGCAAAGGCAGGTTTAAAGCCTGAAGTAATGGTCACTTCATATGAACAAGTACTGCAGGCCTGTAAATGAAACCTACCCTCAAAATGTCTTGAAGGAGATAATGGCCAAAATATTTCAAAGGGTGACACATACTTTAAGAAAACACTTTGAAGAAATAAGCTCTAATCACAGCTGGAAAAATAAAAAGGACATGTCTTAAAGCTCAATTTCAATGCATTATGAAACACATGCAAATTCAACCACAAAGAGGTATCAGTTCACACCACTCAGAATAATCATGAGCAAAAACTACAAAGAATAAAGCCTGAAGGTGCTGGGAAGAAATACATGCCCTGCACTTTAAGTGGGACGTAACCTGGAAAGAGCCACTAAGGACAAGAGAACAGAGGTGCCTTTAAAAGGTAAACATTGAGCTACCATATGATCCAGCAGACCTATTCCTGGACCTATAAACTAAGAAGACAGAATTGGAAGGGCACAGCCACGCAAATCTGCATTCCATAGTTTTACAATAGCCAAGATATGGAAGTAACCAAGAAGTCCACTGACAGATGGGTGGACAAAGAAGAACTGCTACCTGTACAGATGGAATATGAGCTAGTGAAAAAATGAAACAATGCCATTTGCAGCACCATAGATGAGTCTAGAAGTAATCACGCAACTTGGAGTAAGTAAGAAAGCGAAAGACACATATCCTATCATATCACATATAGGGGTTACCTAAAAAATGTTACAAACAAAGATATTTCCACAGACAAACACTATCATAGGTTCATTAAAAAAACTTATGGTTCACCAAATGGAAAGGTGTGAGGATTGGATAGATTACCATATTGAGGTTAACAGAGAGATACAAACACATGTGAAATATATAATCACCAAAGACCTACGCAATACCAAGGGAAGACTACTCAACATTGTGTCATAACCTACATGGGAAAAGGATCCGAAGAAGAATAGATATATCTATATGTGTGAAAGAACCACATCTTGCACACCTAGAACAAACAAAACATTGTAATCAAGTTTGCTGTGATAAAAAATAAAAATTAAGTTAAAAATACCAACAAGAAGTAATGAGACATACACTTAAAGGGCTTTTTCCTCGCACATTGCATTCTAATTTACAACCTAGAACACCACTTCCAGTAAGGCTCTGTTGCCCTAGTAACCAGATTTGGTAAAGGAGAAATGCTGCCGCCTTGTGGCCAATTCCCGCAAGAGCAGCTTTTAACCCACAGCTTAGGGTCACTTACCATTGAAAATGACTCAAGGCTGTAAAGGACACCTGCCCTCAAAATTGTGCTGAGGTAGGGAATGGATAAAAGGATTCAAAAAAGGCAAGATGTTCATGAAGAGAGTATGAAGAGGTCAGTTTTACTCACTCTCTTTTTAAAGAAAGGAAAATGGATAAAAGCTCAGCCTCAGGAACTATTAGACTCATGCAATCTAATCTACGAAAACTTTTCAACTCACACCAGTCGACTGACCATTGGCAAAAAGTCTACAAACAATAAATGCTGAAGAGGTTTTAGAGAACTGTGTACCCTCTAGCTGCTGGTGAGATGTAAGAGGGTTAAACGCTAATAATGAGAACAGAAAGGAGCTGCGTTTAAAAGGAAAAATTGAGGTACCATTCAATCCAGCAGGCGCACCAATGGGCCTCTCACCTGAGAAGACCAGAATGAAGAAGACCCGGGCTGCAAAAGCTGCACTGCAGCCTGATTCACAATAGAGAAGACAGAGAAGCAACCAAAATGTCCATCAACAGATGAAAGGATAAAGAAGAAGTGTTCCATGTACACAATGAATACTAGCCATGGAAAATAATGAAACACTGCTCTTTGAGGCACCATAGATGATCTTGGAGATAATCACAGAACATGAGGTAAGTCGGAAATAAAAGTCCTATATCCTATGATATCACATATAGGCGTTATCTAATAACTGACACAAATGAACATATTTCCACAGAGAAAGTCAATCACAGACTTATTAAAAAAAAACTATGCTTATTTAAAGGAAAGGTGGGGGAAATGGATAAATGAAGATTAGCATTACCATATGTATAAAATACATATTATATACATATATCAAAGAGACCGACCATATAGCACGGAAGGAATACAGAACACTCTGTAATAATTTACACGGGAAGAGGATCTCTACATAAATAGTTATATAGAATATGTAGATGAACCAGAGTGTGTACACCTTGGACGAGCAACATTCTAACCATTACCCCAATTGAAAAAATTAAAACAACGAACTAGGAGTAATGAGACATAAACTTATGGGGGGTTTTCCTGGCACATTCCATCCAAATTTAAAACCTAGGCAAACAACTTCCAGAACGGCTCTGCTGCCTAGTACCCAGATTTGGGAATGGAGAAATGCTGCATCCTTCTGGCCGTTTCCCACAAGAGCAGCTTTAAACCCACTGCAAAAGGTCACTAAATATTCACCAATTGCAGGTCTGTAAATGACACTAACCCTCCAAAAAATACTGAGGTCGAAAATCGACCAAAAAATTCCAGAGTGTAACCTTCCAAAAAGAAAATTTGAAGAGGTATATTATAGTCACACTTTTTTGTTTTTTTCTTTTAACAGAAAAGAAAAAGGCGTGGAAAAATGATGAAATGTAGGAATTTTTACAGACATGTAAACCCAAATTACAAAAACCTATCAGCTCACACCAGTCAGAATGGCCATCAACAAAAATGCTGCAAAGAATAAATGCTGACGTGATTGTGGAGAAATGCGTACCCTCGATTCTAAGGGGGACGTGGTAAGAGCCACTAATGAAAGCACAATTGAGGTGCCTTGAAAAGGTAAACGTTGAGCTACCATACCAGTCAATCAATCATACCCACTGCTGGGTCTATCACCTGAGAAAATGAAAATCAAAAATCACAGGCTGGCAATCCTGCACTCCAGCAATATTTACCATAGGCAACAATTGGAAGCAACGAAAATGTCCATCAACAGAGGAATGCACCAAGAAGAAGTGGTCCAAGTACACAATGGAATATTAGCCATGGAAAACATTGAAGCACTGCTCTTTGAGGCACCATAGATGAGCCTGGAGATAATCACAAAACATGAAGTAGGTCGGAAAGCAAAACACCTATATCCTATATTATCACTTATGGCATTATCTAATAACTGACACAGAAGAACATATTTCCAAAGAGAAAGACACTCACAGGCTTAGAAAACAAACTATGCTCATCTGAAAGGAAAGGAGGGGGGAAATTGAGAAATGAAGATTAGTGTTACTCTACATATACAAATACATATTATATACATGTATCAAAAAGACCGAACATATAGCAAGAGAGGTCGACGGAACACTGTAATATTTTACATGGGAAGAGGATCTGTACATTAATAGACATACATAATGTACAAATGAACCAGATTGTGTACACCTAGGACAAACAATATTCTAAACATTACCCAGATTAAAAAAATTTTAAAAACCAAAAAGAAGTAATGAGACATAAACTTATGGGGATTTCTCCTGGCACATTCCTTTCTAATTTACAACCTAGGACAATGACTTCCAGAAAGGCTCTGCTGCCCTAGTACCCAGATTGGGGAATGGAGAAATGCTACCTCCTTGTGGCCGTTTCTCACAACAGCAGCTTTGAACCCACTGCAAAAGGTCACTAAATTTTCACCAACTTGCAGTTCTGTAAATGACACCTGCCCTCCAGAAAATTTTTGGGGTCAAAAATCGACCAAAAACTTCAGAAGAGGGCAACCTTCGAAGAAGACAATTTCAAGAGATATATAGTACTCACGGGGTTTTATTTTAAGAGAAAAGAAAAAGGGGTAGGAATATGACGAATTTAAAAAATTTTAATGACATGCATACCCATATTACGAAAACCTATCAGCTCACAGCAGTCAGAATGGCCATTAGGAAAAATGCTGCAAAAAATAAACGGTGAAGGGAGTGTGGAGAAATGCGTACCCTCGGTTGTAAGGGGGGGCATGTAAAGAGCCACTAATGAAAACACAGTGTAGGTGCTTTGAAAAGGGAAACATTGAGCTACCAGTCAATCAATCACAACCACTGCTTGGCCTATCACCTGAGAAAATGAGAATCCAAAAGTCACAGGCTGGCAAACCTGTACGCCAGCAAGATTTACCATAGCCAGCACTTGGAAGCAATGAAAATGTCCATCAACCGAGGAATGCACCAGGAAGAAATGGTCCACGTACACAATGGAATATTACTCTAATAATAAATATAAATTAAATTTAAAAACAAACAAAAGCAAGGAGACATCAACATTTGTGGGTTTATCCGGGCACATTGCAGTCTAATTTATAACCGATGAACACCACTGGCCGGTAGGTCTGTTTCCCTAGTACCAGCAAGGGGAATGTAGAAAGGCTGCCGCTCTCTGGCCGTTACCTGCAAAGGCAGGTTTAAAGCCTGAAGTAATGGTCACTTCATATGAACAAGTACTGCAGGCCTGTAAATGAAACCTACCCTCAAAATGTCTTGAAGGAGATAATGGCCAAAATATTTCAAAGGGTGACACATACTTTAAGAAAACACTTTGAAGAAATAAGCTCTAATCACAGCTGGAAAAATAAAAAGGACATGTCTTAAAGCTCAATTTCAATGCATTATGAAACACATGCAAATTCAACCACAAAGAGGTATCAGTTCACACCACTCAGAATAATCATGAGCAAAAACTACAAAGAATAAAGCCTGAAGGTGCTGGGAAGAAATACATGCCCTGCACTTTAAGTGGGACGTAACCTGGAAAGAGCCACTAAGGACAAGAGAACAGAGGTGCCTTTAAAAGGTAAACATTGAGCTACCATATGATCCAGCAGACCTATTCCTGGACCTATAAACTAAGAAGACAGAATTGGAAGGGCACAGCCACGCAAATCTGCATTCCATAGTTTTACAATAGCCAAGATATGGAAGTAACCAAGAAGTCCACTGACAGATGGGTGGACAAAGAAGAACTGCTACCTGTACAGATGGAATATGAGCTAGTGAAAAAATGAAACAATGCCATTTGCAGCACCATAGATGAGTCTAGAAGTAATCACGCAACTTGGAGTAAGTAAGAAAGCGAAAGACACATATCCTATCATATCACATATAGGGGTTACCTAAAAAATGTTACAAACAAAGATATTTCCACAGACAAACACTATCATAGATTCATTAAAATATTGGGGCTTCCCTGGTGGCGCAGTGCTTGAGAATCTGCCTGCCAATGCAGGGGACACAGGTTCGAGCCCTGGTCTGGGAAGATCCCACATGCCACGGAGCAACTGGGCCGTGAGCCACAATTACTGAGCCTGCGCGTCTGGAGCCTGTGCTCCACAACCAGAGAGGCCACGATGGTGAGAGGCCCACGCACCGCGATGAAGAGTGGTCCCCACTTGCCACAACTAGAGAAAGCCCTCGCACAGAAAAGAAGACCCAACACAGTCATAAATAGATAAATAAAAGAACGTGAATTTCTAAAAAAAAATCAGAATGTTAACAAACTTTAAAAAAATAAATAAATAAATAAATAAATAAATAAATCTTATGGTTCACCAAATAGAAAGATGTGAGGATTGGATACATTACCATATTTAGGTTAACAGAGAGTTACAAACACATGTGAAATATATAATCACCAAAGACCTACACAATACCAAGAGAAGACTACTCAACATTGTGTCATAACCTACATGGGAAAAGGATCCGAAGAAGAATAGATATATGTATATGTGTGAAAGAACCACATCTTGCACACCTAGAACAAACAAAACATTGTAATCAAGTTTGCTGTGATAAAAAATAAAAATTAAGTTAAAAATACCAACAAGAAGTAATGAGACATAAAGGGCTTTTTCCTCGCAAATTCCATTCTTATTTACAACCTAGAACACCACTTCCAGTAAGGCTCTGTTGCCCTAGTAACCAGACTTGGTAAAGGGGAAATGCTGCCGCCTTGTGGCCAATTCCCGCAAGAGCAGCTTTTAACCCACAGCTAATGGTCACTTGCCATTCAAAATGACTCAAGGCTGTAAAGGACACCTGCCCTCAAAATTGTGCTGAGGTAGGGAATGGATAAAAGGATTCAAAAAAGGCAAGATGTTCATGAAGAGAGTATGAAGAGGTCAGTTTTACTCACTCTCTTTTTAAAGAAAGGAAAATGGATAAAAGCTCAGCCTCAGGAACTATTAGACTCATGCAATCTAATCTACAAAAACTTTTCAACTCACACCAGTCGACTGACCATTGGCAAAAAGTCTACAAACAATAAATGCTGAAGAGGTTTTAGAGAACTGTGTACCCTCTAGCTGCTGGTGAGATGTAAGAGGGTTAAACGCTAATAATGAGAACAGAAAGGAGCTGCGTTTAAAAGGAAAAATTGAGGTACCATTCAATCCAGCAGGTGCACCAATGGGCCTCTCACCTGAGAAGACCAGAATGAAGAAGACCCGGGCTGCAAAAGCTGCACTGCAGCCTGATTCACAATAGACAAGACAGTGAAGCAACCAAAATGTCCATCAACAGATGAAAGGATAAAGAAGAAGTGGTCCATGTACACAATGAATACTAGCCATGGAAAATAATGAAACACTGCTCTTTGAGGCACCATAGATGATCTTGGAGATAATCACAGAACATGAGGTAAGTCGGAAAGCAAAAGTCCTATATCCTATGATATCACATATAGGCGTTATCTAATAACTGACACAAATGAACATATTTCCACAGAGAAAGTCAATCACAGACTTATTAAAAAAAAACTATGCTTATTTAAAGGAAAGGTGGGGGAAATGGATAAATGAAGATTAGCATTACCATATGTATAAAATACATATTATATACATATATCAAAGAGACCGACCATATAGCACGGAAGGAATACAGAACACTCTGTAATAATTTACACGGGAAGAGGATCTCTACATAAATAGTTATATAGAATATGTAGATGAACCAGAGTGTGTACACCTTGGACGAGCAACATTCTAACCATTACCCCAATTGAAAAAATTAAAACAACGAACTAGGAGTAATGAGACATAAACTTATGGGGGGTTTTCCTGGCACATTCCATCCAAATTTAAAACCTAGGCAAACAACTTCCAGAACGGCTCTGCTGCCTAGTACCCAGATTTGGGAATGGAGAAATGCTGCATCCTTCTGGCCGTTTCCCACAAGAGCAGCTTTAAACCCACTGCAAAAGGTCACTAAATATTCACCAATTGCAGGTCTGTAAATGACACTGGCCCTCCAAAAAATACTGAGGTCGAAAATCGACCAAAAAATTCCAGAGTGTAACCTTCCAAAAAGAAAATTTGAAGAGGTATATTATAGTCACACTTTTTTGCTTTTTTCTTTTAACAGAAAAGAAAAAGGCGTGGAAAAATGATGAAATGTAGGAATTTTTACAGACATGTAAACCCAAATTACAAAAACCTATCAGCTCACACCAGTCAGAATGGCCATCAACAAAAATGCTGCAAAGAATAAATGCTGACGTGATTGTGGAGAAATGCGTACCCTCGATTCTAAGGGGGACGTGGTAAGAGCCACTAATGAAAGCACAATTGAGGTGCCTTGAAAAGGTAAACGTTGAGCTACCATACCAGTCAATCAATCATACCCACTGCTGGGTCTATCACCTGAGAAAATGAAAATCAAAAATCACAGGCTGGCAATCCTGCACTCCAGCAATATTTACCATAGGCAACAATTGGAAGCAACGAAAATGTCCATCAACAGAGGAATGCACCAAGAAGAAGTGGTCCAAGTACACAATGGAATATTAGCCATGGAAAACATTGAAGCACTGCTCTTTGAGGCACCATAGATGAGCCTGGAGATAATCACAAAACATGAAGTAGGTCGGAAAGCAAAACACCTATATCCTATATTATCACTTATGGCATTATCTAATAACTGACACAGAAGAACATATTTCCAAAGAGAAAGACACTCACAGGCTTAGAAAACAAACTATGCTCATCTGAAAGGAAAGGAGGGGGGAAATTGAGAAATGAAGATTAGTGTTACTCTACATATACAAATACATATTATATACATGTATCAAAAAGACCGAACATATAGCAAGAGAGGTCGACGGAACACTGTAATATTTTACATGGGAAGAGGATCTGTACATTAATAGACATACATAATGTACAAATGAACCAGATTGTGTACACCTAGGACAAACAATATTCTAAACATTACCCAGATTAAAAAAATTTTAAAAACCAAAAAGAAGTAATGAGACATAAACTTACGGGGATTTCTCCTGGCACATTCCATTCTAATTTACAACCTAGGACAATGACTTCCAGAAAGGCTCTGCTGCCCTAGTACACAGATTGGGGAATGGAGAAATGCTACCTCCTTGTGGCCGTTTCTCACAACAGCAGCTTTGAACCCACTGCAAAAGGTCACTAAATTTTCACCAACTTGCAGTTCTGCAAATGACACCTGCCCTCAAGAAAATTTTTGGGGTCAAAAATCGACCAAAAACTTCACAAGAGGGCAACCTTTGAAGAAGACAATTTCAAGAGCTATATAGTACTCACGGGATTTTATTTTAAGAGAAAAGAAAAAGGGGTAGGAATATGACGAATTTAAAAAATTTTAATGACATGCATACCCATATTACAAAAACCTATCAGCTCACAGCAGTCAGAATGGCCATTAGGAAAAATGCTGCAAAAAATAAACGGTGAAGGGAGTGTGGAGAAATGCGTACCCTCGGTTGTAAGGGGGGGCATGTAAAGAGCCACTAATGAAAACACAGTGTAGGTGCTTTGAAAAGGGAAACATTGAGCTACCAGTCAATCAATCACAACCACTGCTTGGCCTATCCCCTGAGAAAATGAGAATCCAAAAGTCACAGGCTGGCAAACCTGTACGCCAGCAAGATTTACCATAGCCAGCACTTGGAAGCAATGAAAATGTCCATCAACCGAGGAATGCACCAGGAAGAAATGGTCCACGTACACAATGGAATATTACTCTAATAATAAATATAAATTAAATTTAAAAACAAACAAAAGCAAGGAGACATCAACATTTGTGGGTTTATCCGGGCACATTGCACTCTAATTTATAACCGATGAACACCACTGGCCGGTAGGTCTGTTTCCCTAGTACCAGCAAGGGGAATGTAGAAAGGCTGCCGCTCTCTGGCCGTTACCTGCAAACGCAGGTTTAAAGCCTGAAGTAATGGTCACTTCATATGAACAAGTACTGCAGGCCTGTAAATGAAACCTACCCTCAAAATGTCTTGAAGGAGATAATGGCCAAAATATTTCAAAGGGTGACACATACTTTAAGAAAACACTTTGAAGAAATAAGCTCTAATCACAGCTGGAAAAATAAAAAGGACATGTCTTAAAGCTCAATTTCAATGCATTATGAAACACATGCAAATTCAACCACAAAGAGGTATCAGTTCACACCACTCAGAATAATCATGAGCAAAAACTACAAAGAATAAAGCCTGAAGGTGCTGGGAAGAAATACATGCCCTGCACTTTAAGTGGGACGTAACCTGGAAAGAGCCACTAAGGACAACAGAACAGAGGTGCCTTTAAAAGGTAAACATTGAGCTACCATATGATCCAGCAGACCTATTCCTGGACCTATAAACTAAGAAGACAGAATTGGAAGGGCACAGCCACGCAAATCTGCATTCCATAGTTTTACAATAGCCAAGATATGGAAGTAACCAAAAAGTCCACTGACAGATGGGTGGACAAAGAAGAACTGCTACCTGTACAGATGGAATATGAGCTAGTGAAAAAATGAAACAATGCCATTTGCAACACCATAGATGAGTCTAGAAGTAATCACGCAACTTGGAGTAAGTGAGAAAGCGAAAGACACATATCCTATCATATCACGTATAGGGGTTACCTAAAAAATGATACAAACAAAGATATTTCCACAGACAAACACTATCATAGATTCATTAAAATATTGGGGCTTCCCTGGTGGCGCAGTGCTTGAGAATCTGCCTGCCAATGCAGGGGACACAGGTTCGAGCCCTGGTCTGGGAAGATCCCACATGCCACGGAGCAACTGGGCCGTGAGCCACAATTACTGAGCCTGCGCGTCTGGAGCCTGTGCTCCACAACCAGAGAGGCCACGATGGTGAGAGACCCGCGCACCGCGATGAAGAGTGGTCCCCACTTGCCACAACTAGAGAAAGCCCTCGCACAGAAAAGAAGACCCAACACAGTCATAAATAGATAAATAAAAGAACGTGAATTTCTAAAAAAAAATCAGAATGTTAACAAACTTTAAAAAAATAAATAAATAAATAAATAAATAAATAAATAAATAAATCTTGTGGTTCACCAAATAGAAAGATGTGAGGATTGGATACATTACCATATTTAGGTTAACAGAGAGTTACAAACACATGTGAAATATATAATCACCAAAGACCTACACAATACCAAGAGAAGACTACTCAACATTGTGTCATAACCTACATGGGAAAAGGATCCGAAGAAGAATAGATATATGTATATGTGTGAAAGAACCACATCTTGCACACCTAGAACAAACAAAACATTGTAATCAAGTTTGCTGTGATAAAAAATAAAAATTAAGTTAAAAATACCAACAAGAAGTAATGAGACATAAAGGGCTTTTTCCTCGCAAATTCCATTCTTATTTACAACCTAGAACACCACTTCCAGTAAGGCTCTGTTGCCCTAGTAACCAGACTTGGTAAAGGGGAAATGCTGCCGCCTTGTGGCCAATTCCCGCAAGAGCAGCTTTTAACCCACAGCTAATGGTCACTTGCCATTCAAAATGACTCAAGGCTGTAAAGGACACCTGCCCTCAAAATTGTGCTGAGGTAGGGAATGGATAAAAGGATTCAAAAAAGGCAAGATGTTCAAGAAGAGAGTATGAAGAGGTCAGTTTTACTCATTCTCTTTTTAAAGAAAGGAAAATGGATAAAAGCTCAGCCTCAGGAACTATTAGACTCATGCAATCTAATCTACGAAAACTTTTCAACTCACACCAGTCGACTGACCATTGGCAAAAAGTCTACAAACAATAAATGCTGAAGAGGTTTTAGAGAACTGTGTACCCTCTAGCTGCTGGTGAGATGTAAGAGGGTTAAACGCTAATAATGAGAACAGAAAGGAGCTGCGTTTAAAAGGAAAAATTGAGGTACCATTCAATCCAGCAGGCGCACCAATGGGCCTCTCACCTGAGAAGACCAGAATGAAGAAGACCCGGGCTGCAAAAGCTGCACTGCAGCCTGATTCACAATAGAGAAGACAGAGAAGCAACCAAAATGTCCATCAACAGATGAAAGGATAAAGAAGAAGTGTTCCATGTACACAATGAATACTAGCCATGGAAAATAATGAAACACTGCTCTTTGAGGCACCATAGATGATCTTGGAGATAATCACAGAACATGAGGTAAGTCGGAAATAAAAGTCCTATATCCTATGATATCACATATAGGCGTTATCTAATAACTGACACAAATGAACATATTTCCACAGAGAAAGTCAATCACAGACTTATTAAAAAAAAACTATGCTTATTTAAAGGAAAGGTGGGGGAAATGGATAAATGAAGATTAGCATTACCATATGTATAAAATACATATTATATACATATATCAAAGAGACCGACCATATAGCACGGAAGGAATACAGAACACTCTGTAATAATTTACACGGGAAGAGGATCTCTACATAAATAGTTATATAGAATATGTAGATGAACCAGAGTGTGTACACCTTGGACGAGCAACATTCTAACCATTACCCCAATTGAAAAAATTAAAACAACGAACTAGGAGTAATGAGACATAAACTTATGGGGGGTTTTCCTGGCACATTCCATCCAAATTTAAAACCTAGGCAAACAACTTCCAGAACGGCTCTGCTGCCTAGTACCCAGATTTGGGAATGGAGAAATGCTGCATCCTTCTGGCCGTTTCCCACAAGAGCAGCTTTAAACCCACTGCAAAAGGTCACTAAATATTCACCAATTGCAGGTCTGTAAATGACACTAACCATCCAAAAAATACTGAGGTCGAAAATCGACCAAAAAATTCCAGAGTGTAACCTTCCAAAAAGAAAATTTGAAGAGGTATATTATAGTCACACTTTTTTGCTTTTTTCTTTTAACAGAAAAGAAAAAGGCGTGGAAAAATGATGAAATGTAGGAATTTTTACAGACATGTAAACCCAAATTACAAAAACCTATCAGCTCACACCAGTCAGAATGGCCATCAACAAAAATGCTGCAAAGAATAAATGCTGACGTGATTGTGGAGAAATGCGTACCCTCGATTCTAAGGGGGACGTGGTAAGAGCCACTAATGAAAGCACAATTGAGGTGCCTTGAAAAGGTAAACGTTGAGCTACCATACCAGTCAATCAATCATACCCACTGCTGGGTCTATCACCTGAGAAAATGAAAATCAAAAATCACAGGCTGGCAATCCTGCACTCCAGCAATATTTACCATAGGCAACAATTGGAAGCAACGAAAATGTCCATCAACAGAGGAATGCACCAAGAAGAAGTGGTCCAAGTACACAATGGAATATTAGCCATGGAAAACATTGAAGCACTGCTCTTTGAGGCACCATAGATGAGCCTGGAGATAATCACCAAACATGAAGTAGGTCGGAAAGCAAAACACCTATATCCTATATTATCACTTATGGCATTATCTAATAACTGACACAGATGAACATATTTCCAAAGAGAAAGACACTCACAGGCTTAGAAAACAAACTATGCTCATCTGAAAGGAAAGGAGGGGGGAAATTGAGAAATGAAGATTAGTGTTACTCTACATATACAAATACATATTATATACATGTATCAAAAAGACCGAACATATAGCAAGAGAGGTCGACGGAACACTGTAATATTTTACATGGGAAGAGGATCTGTACATTAATAGACATACATAATGTACAAATGAACCAGATTGTGTACACCTAGGACAAACAATATTCTAAACATTACCCAGATTAAAAAAATTTTAAAAACCAAAAAGAAGTAATGAGACATAAACTTACGGGGATTTCTCCTGGCACATTCCATTCTAATTTACAACCTAGGACAATGACTTCCAGAAAGGCTCTGCTGCCCTAGTACCCAGATTGGGGAATGGAGAAATGCTACCTCCTTGTGGCCGTTTCTCACAACAGCAGCTTTGAACCCACTGCAAAAGGTCACTAAATTTTCACCAACTTGCAGTTCTGCAAATGACACCTGCCCTCCAGAAAATTTTTGGGGTCAAAAATCGACCAAAAACTTCAGAAGAGGGCAACCTTCGAAGAAGACAATTTCAAGAGCTATATAGTACTCACGGGGTTTTATTTTAAGAGAAAAGAAAAAGGGGTAGGAATATGACGAATTTAAAAAATTTTAATGACATGCATACCCATATTACGAAAACCTATCAGCGCACAGCAGTCAGAATGGCCATTAGGAAAAATGCTGCAAAAAATAAACGGTGAAGGGAGTGTGGAGAAATGCGTACCCTCGGTTGTAAGGGGGGGCATGTAAAGAGCCACTAATGAAAACACAGTGTAGGTGCTTTGAAAAGGGAAACATTGAGCTACCAGTCAATCAATCACAACCACTGCTTGGCCTATCACCTGAGAAAATGAGAATCCAAAAGTCACAGGCTGGCAAACCTGTACGCCAGCAAGATTTACCATAGCCAGCACTTGGAAGCAATGAAAATGTCCATCAACCGAGGAATGCACCAGGAAGAAATGGTCCACGTACACAATGGAATATTACTCTAATAATAAATATAAATTAAATTTAAAAACAAACAAAAGCAAGGAGACATCAACATTTGTGGGTTTATCCGGGCACATTGCACTCTAATTTATAACCGATGAACACCACTGGCCGGTAGGTCTGTTTCCCTAGTACCAGCAAGGGGAATGTAGAAAGGCTGCCGCTCTCTGGCCGTTACCTGCAAACGCAGGTTTAAAGCCTGAAGTAATGGTCACTTCATATGAACAAGTACTGCAGGCCTGTAAATGAAACCTACCCTCAAAATGTCTTGAAGGAGATAATGGCCAAAATATTTCAAAGGGTGACACATACTTTAAGAAAACACTTTGAAGAAATAAGCTCTAATCACAGCTGGAAAAATAAAAAGGACATGTCTTAAAGCTCAATTTCAATGCATTATGAAACACATGCAAATTCAACCACAAAGAGGTATCAGTTCACACCACTCAGAATAATCATGAGCAAAAACTACAAAGAATAAAGCCTGAAGGTGCTGGGAAGAAATACATGCCCTGCACTTTAAGTGGGACGTAACCTGGAAAGAGCCACTAAGGACAACAGAACAGAGGTGCCTTTAAAAGGTAAACATTGAGCTACCATATGATCCAGCAGACCTATTCCTGGACCTATAAACTAAGAAGACAGAATTGGAAGGGCACAGCCACGCAAATCTGCATTCCATAGTTTTACAATAGCCAAGATATGGAAGTAACCAAAAAGTCCACTGACAGATGGGTGGACAAAGAAGAACTGCTACCTGTACAGATGGAATATGAGCTAGTGAAAAAATGAAACAATGCCATTTGCAGCACCATAGATGAGTCTAGAAGTAATCACGCAACTTGGAGTAAGTGAGAAAGCGAAAGACACATATCCTATCATATCACGTATAGGGGTTACCTAAAAAATGATACAAACAAAGATATTTCCACAGACAAACACTATCATAGATTCATTAAAATATTGGGGCTTCCCTGGTGGCGCAGTGCTTGAGAATCTGCCTGCCAATGCAGGGGACACAGGTTCGAGCCCTGGTCTGGGAAGATCCCACATGCCACGGAGCAACTGGGCCGTGAGCCACAATTACTGAGCCTGCGCGTCTGGAGCCTGTGCTCCACAACCAGAGAGGCCACGATGGTGAGAGGCCCGCGCACCGCGATGAAGAGTGGTCCCCACTTGCCACAACTAGAGAAAGCCCTCGCACAGAAAAGAAGACCCAACACAGTCATAAATAGATAAATAAAAGAACGTGAATTTCTAAAAAAAAATCAGAATGTTAACAAACTTTAAAAAAATAAATAAATAAATAAATAAATAAATAAATAAATCTTGTGGTTCACCAAATAGAAAGATGTGAGGATTGGATACATTACCATATTTAGGTTAACAGAGAGTTACAAACACATGTGAAATATATAATCACCAAAGACCTACACAATACCAAGAGAAGACTACTCAACATTGTGTCATAACCTACATGGGAAAAGGATCCGAAGAAGAATAGATATATGTATATGTGTGAAAGAACCACATCTTGCACACCTAGAACAAACAAAACATTGTAATCAAGTTTGCTGTGATAAAAAATAAAAATTAAGTTAAAAATACCAACAAGAAGTAATGAGACATAAAGGGCTTTTTCCTCGCAAATTCCATTCTTATTTACAACATAGAACACCACTTCCAGTAAGGCTCTGTTGCCCTAGTAACCAGACTTGGTAAAGGGGAAATGCTGCCGCCTTGTGGCCAATTCCCGCAAGAGCAGCTTTTAACCCACAGCTAATGGTCACTTGCCATTCAAAATGACTCAAGGCTGTAAAGGACACCTGCCCTCAAAATTGTGCTGAGGTAGGGAATGGATAAAAGGATTCAAAAAAGGCAAGATGTTCAAGAAGAGAGTATGAAGAGGTCAGTTTTACTCACTCTCTTTTTAAAGAAAGGAAAATGGATAAAAGCTCAGCCTCAGGAACTATTAGACTCATGCAATCTAATCTACGAAAACTTTTCAACTCACACCAGTCGACTGACCATTGGCAAAAAGTCTACAAACAATAAATGCTGAAGAGGTTTTAGAGAACTGTGTACCCTCTAGCTGCTGGTGAGATGTAAGAGGGTTAAACGCTAATAATGAGAACAGAAAGGAGCTGCGTTTAAAAGGAAAAATTGAGGTACCATTCAATCCAGCAGGCGCACCAATGGGCCTCTCACCTGAGAAGACCAGAATGAAGAAGACCCGGGCTGCAAAAGCTGCACTGCAGCCTGATTCACAATAGAGAAGACAGAGAAGCAACCAAAATGTCCATCAACAGATGAAAGGATAAAGAAGAAGTGTTCCATGTACACAATGAATACTAGCCATGGAAAATAATGAAACACTGCTCTTTGAGGCACCATAGATGATCTTGGAGATAATCACAGAACATGAGGTAAGTCGGAAATAAAAGTCCTATATCCTATGATATCACATATAGGCGTTATCTAATAACTGACACAAATGAACATATTTCCACAGAGAAAGTCAATCACAGACTTATTAAAAAAAAACTATGCTTATTTAAAGGAAAGGTGGGGGAAATGGATAAATGAAGATTAGCATTACCATATGTATAAAATACATATTATATACATATATCAAAGAGACCGACCATATAGCACGGAAGGAATACAGAACACTCTGTAATAATTTACACGGGAAGAGGATCTCTACATAAATAGTTATATAGAATATGTAGATGAACCAGAGTGTGTACACCTTGGACGAGCAACATTCTAACCATTACCCCAATTGAAAAAATTAAAACAACGAACTAGGAGTAATGAGACATAAACTTATGGGGGGTTTTCCTGGCACATTCCATCCAAATTTAAAACCTAGGCAAACAACTTCCAGAACGGCTCTGCTGCCTAGTACCCAGATTTGGGAATGGAGAAATGCTGCATCCTTCTGGCCGTTTCCCACAAGAGCAGCTTTAAACCCACTGCAAAAGGTCACTAAATATTCACCAATTGCAGGTCTGTAAATGACACTGGCCCTCCAAAAAATACTGAGGTCGAAAATCGACCAAAAAATTCCAGAGTGTAACCTTCCAAAAAGAAAATTTGAAGAGGTATATTATAGTCACACTTTTTTGCTTTTTTCTTTTAACAGAAAAGAAAAAGGCGTGGAAAAATGATGAAATGTAGGAATTTTTACAGACATGTAAACCCAAATTACAAAAACCTATCAGCTCACACCAGTCAGAATGGCCATCAACAAAAATGCTGCAAAGAATAAATGCTGACGTGATTGTGGAGAAATGCGTACCCTCGATTCTAAGGGGGACGTGGTAAGAGCCACTAATGAAAGCACAATTGAGGTGCCTTGAAAAGGTAAACGTTGAGCTACCATACCAGTCAATCAATCATACCCACTGCTGGGTCTATCACCTGAGAAAATGAAAATCAAAAATCACAGGCTGGCAATCCTGCACTCCAGCAATATTTACCATAGGCAACAATTGGAAGCAACGAAAATGTCCATCAACAGAGGAATGCACCAAGAAGAAGTGGTCCAAGTACACAATGGAATATTAGCCATGGAAAACATTGAAGCACTGCTCTTTGAGGCACCATAGATGAGCCTGGAGATAATCACCAAACATGAAGTAGGTCGGAAAGCAAAACACCTATATCCTATATTATCACTTATGGCATTATCTAATAACTGACACAGATGAACATATTTCCAAAGAGAAAGACACTCACAGGCTTAGAAAACAAACTATGCTCATCTGAAAGGAAAGGAGGGGGGAAATTGAGAAATGAAGATTAGTGTTACTCTACATATACAAATACATATTATATACATGTATCAAAAAGACCGAACATATAGCAAGAGAGGTCGACGGAACACTGTAATATTTTACATGGGAAGAGGATCTGTACATTAATAGACATACATAATGTACAAATGAACCAGATTGTGTACACCTAGGACAAACAATATTCTAAACATTACCCAGATTAAAAAAATTTTAAAAACCAAAAAGAAGTAATGAGACATAAACTTACGGGGATTTCTCCTGGCACATTCCATTCTAATTTACAACCTAGGACAATGACTTCCAGAAAGGCTCTGCTGCCCTAGTACCCAGATTGGGGAATGGAGAAATGCTACCTCCTTGTGGCCGTTTCTCACAACAGCAGCTTTGAACCCACTGCAAAAGGTCACTAAATTTTCACCAACTTGCAGTTCTGCAAATGACACCTGCCCTCCAGAAAATTTTTGGGGTCAAAAATCGACCAAAAACTTCAGAAGAGGGCAACCTTCGAAGAAGACAATTTCAAGAGCTATATAGTACTCACGGGGTTTTATTTTAAGAGAAAAGAAAAAGGGGTAGGAATATGACGAATTTAAAAAATTTTAATGACATGCATACCCATATTACGAAAACCTATCAGCGCACAGCAGTCAGAATGGCCATTAGGAAAAATGCTGCAAAAAATAAACGGTGAAGGGAGTGTGGAGAAATGCGTACCCTCGGTTGTAAGGGGGGGCATGTAAAGAGCCACTAATGAAAACACAGTGTAGGTGCTTTGAAAAGGGAAACATTGAGCTACCAGTCAATCAATCACAACCACTGCTTGGCCTATCACCTGAGAAAATGAGAATCCAAAAGTCACAGGCTGGCAAACCTGTACGCCAGCAAGATTTACCATAGCCAGCACTTGGAAGCAATGAAAATGTCCATCAACCGAGGAATGCACCAGGAAGAAATGGTCCACGTACACAATGGAATATTACTCTAATAATAAATATAAATTAAATTTAAAAACAAACAAAAGCAAGGAGACATCAACATTTGTGGGTTTATCCGGGCACATTGCACTCTAATTTATAACCGATGAACACCACTGGCCGGTAGGTCTGTTTCCCTAGTACCAGCAAGGGGAATGTAGAAAGGCTGCCGCTCTCTGGCCGTTACCTGCAAACGCAGGTTTAAAGCCTGAGCTAATGGTCACTTCATATGAACAAGTACTGCAGGGCTGTAAATGAAACCTACCCTCAAAATGTCTTGAAGGAGATAATGGCCAAAATATTTCAAAGGGTGACACATACTTTAAGAAAACACTTTGAAGAAATAAGCTCTAATCACAGCTGGAAAAATAAAAAGGACATGTCTTAAAGCTCAATTTCAATGCATTATGAAACACATGCAAATTCAACCACAAAGAGGTATCAGTTCACACCACTCAGAATAATCATGAGCAAAAACTACAAAGAATAAAGCCTGAAGGTGCTGGGAAGAAATACATGCCCTGCACTTTAAGTGGGACGTAACCTGGAAAGAGCCACTAAGGACAACAGAACAGAGGTGCCTTTAAAAGGTAAACATTGAGCTACCATATGATCCAGCAGACCTATTCCTGGACCTATAAACTAAGAAGACAGAATTGGAAGGGCACAGCCACGCAAATCTGCATTCCATAGTTTTACAATAGCCAAGGTATGGAAGTAACCAAAAAGTCCACTGACAGATGGGTGGACAAAGAAGAACTGCTACCTGTACAGATGGAATATGAGCTAGTGAAAAAATGAAACAATGCCATTTGCAGCACCATAGATGAGTCTAGAAGTAATCACGCAACTTGGAGTAAGTGAGAAAGCGAAAGACACATATCCTATCATATCACGTATAGGGGTTACCGAAAAAATGATACAAACAAAGATATTTCCACAGACAAACACTATCATAGATTCATTAAAATATTGGGGCTTCCCTGGTGGCGCAGTGCTTGAGAATCTGCCTGCCAATGCAGGGGACACAGGTTCGAGCCCTGGTCTGGGAAGATCCCACATGCCACGGAGCAACTGGGCCGTGAGCCACAATTACTGAGCCTGCGCGTCTGGAGCCTGTGCTCCACAACCAGAGAGGCCACGATGGTGAGAGGCCCGCGCACCGCGATGAAGAGTGGTCCCCACTTGCCACAACTAGAGAAAGCCCTCGCACAGAAAAGAAGACCCAACACAGTCATAAATAGATAAATAAAAGAACGTGAATTTCTAAAAAAAAATCAGAATGTTAACAAACTTTAAAAAAATAAATAAATAAATAAATAAATAAATAAATCTTATGGTTCACCAAATAGAAAGATGTGAGGATTGGATACATTACCATATTTAGGTTAACAGAGAGTTACAAACACATGTGAAATATATAATCACCAAAGACCTACACAATACCAAGAGAAGACTACTCAACATTGTGTCATAACCTACATGGGAAAAGGATCCGAAGAAGAATAGATATATGTATATGTGTGAAAGAACCACATCTTGCACACCTAGAACAAACAAAACATTGTAATCAAGTTTGCTGTGATAAAAAATAAAAATTAAGTTAAAAATACCAACAAGAAGTAATGAGACATAAAGGGCTTTTTCCTCGCAAATTCCATTCTTATTTACAACCTAGAACACCACTTCCAGTAAGGCTCTGTTGCCCTAGTAACCAGACTTGGTAAAGGGGAAATGCTGCCGCCTTGTGGCCAATTCCCGCAAGAGCAGCTTTTAACCCACAGCTAATGGTCACTTGCCATTCAAAATGACTCAAGGCTGTAAAGGACACCTGCCCTCAAAATTGTGCTGAGGTAGGGAATGGATAAAAGGATTCAAAAAAGGCAAGATGTTCATGAAGAGAGTATGAAGAGGTCAGTTTTACTCACTCTCTTTTTAAAGAAAGGAAAATGGATAAAAGCTCAGCCTCAGGAACTATTAGACTCATGCAATCTAATCTACGAAAACTTTTCAACTCACACCAGTCGACTGACCATTGGCAAAAAGTCTACAAACAATAAATGCTGAAGAGGTTTTAGAGAACTGTGTACCCTCTAGCTGCTGGTGAGATGTAAGAGGGTTAAACGCTAATAATGAGAACAGAAAGGAGCTGCGTTTAAAAGGAAAAATTGAGGTACCATTCAATCCAGCAGGCGCACCAATGGGCCTCTCACCTGAGAAGACCAGAATGAAGAAGACCCGGGCTGCAAAAGCTGCACTGCAGCCTGATTCACAATAGACAAGACAGTGAAGCAACCAAAATGTCCATCAACAGATGAAAGGATAAAGAAGAAGTGGTCCATGTACACAATGAATACTAGCCATGGAAAATAATGAAACACTGCTCTTTGAGGCACCATAGATGATCTTGGAGATAATCACAGAACATGAGGTAAGTCGGAAAGCAAAAGTCCTATATCCTATGATATCACATATAGGCGTTATCTAATAACTGACACAAATGAACATATTTCCACAGAGAAAGTCAATCACAGACTTATTAAAAAAAACCTATGCTTATTTAAAGGAAAGGTGGGGGAAATGGATAAATGAAGATTAGCATTACCATATGTATAAAATACATATTATATACATATATCAAAGAGACCGACCATATAGCACGGAAGGAATACAGAACACTCTGTAATAATTTACACGGGAAGAGGATCTCTACATAAATAGTTATATAGAATATGTAGATGAACCAGAGTGTGTACACCTTGGACGAGCAACATTCTAACCATTACCCCAATTGAAAAAATTAAAACAACGAACTAGGAGTAATGAGACATAAACTTATGGGGGGTTTTCCTGGCACATTCCATCCAAATTTAAAACCTAGGCAAACAACTTCCAGAACGGCTCTGCTGCCTAGTACCCAGATTTGGGAATGGAGAAATGCTGCATCCTTCTGGCCGTTTCCCACAAGAGCAGCTTTAAACCCACTGCAAAAGGTCACTAAATATTCACCAATTGCAGGTCTGTAAATGACACTGGCCCTCCAAAAAATACTGAGGTCGAAAATCGACCAAAAAATTCCAGAGTGTAACCTTCCAAAAAGAAAATTTGAAGAGGTATATTATAGTCACACTTTTTTGCTTTTTTCTTTTAACAGAAAAGAAAAAGGCGTGGAAAAATGATGAAATGTAGGAATTTTTACAGACATGTAAACCCAAATTACAAAAACCTATCAGCTCACACCAGTCAGAATGGCCATCAACAAAAATGCTGCAAAGAATAAATGCTGACGTGATTGTGGAGAAATGCGTACCCTCGATTCTAAGGGGGACGTGGTAAGAGCCACTAATGAAAGCACAATTGAGGTGCCTTGAAAAGGTAAACGTTGAGCTACCATACCAGTCAATCAATCATACCCACTGCTGGGTCTATCACCTGAGAAAATGAAAATCAAAAATCACAGGCTGGCAATCCTGCACTCCAGCAATATTTACCATAGGCAACAATTGGAAGCAACGAAAATGTCCATCAACAGAGGAATGCACCAAGAAGAAGTGGTCCAAGTACACAATGGAATATTAGCCATGGAAAACATTGAAGCACTGCTCTTTGAGGCACCATAGATGAGCCTGGAGATAATCACAAAACATGAAGTAGGTCGGAAAGCAAAACACCTATATCCTATATTATCACTTATGGCATTATCTAATAACTGACACAGATGAACATATTTCCAAAGAGAAAGACACTCACAGGCTTAGAAAACAAACTATGCTCATCTGAAAGGAAAGGAGGGGGGAAATTGAGAAATGAAGATTAGTGTTACTCTACATATACAAATACATATTATATACATGTATCAAAAAGACCGAACATATAGCAAGAGAGGTCGACGGAACACTGTAATATTTTACATGGGAAGAGGATCTGTACATTAATAGACATACATAATGTACAAATGAACCAGATTGTGTACACCTAGGACAAACAATATTCTAAACATTACCCAGATTAAAAAAATTTTAAAAACCAAAAAGAAGTAATGAGACATAAACTTACGGGGATTTCTCCTGGCACATTCCATTCTAATTTACAACCTAGGACAATGACTTCCAGAAAGGCTCTGCTGCCCTAGTACCCAGATTGGGGAATGGAGAAATGCTACCTCCTTGTGGCCGTTTCTCACAACAGCAGCTTTGAACCCACTGCAAAAGGTCACTAAATTTTCACCAACTTGCAGTTCTGCAAATGACACCTGCCCTCCAGAAAATTTTTGGGGTCAAAAATCGACCAAAAACTTCACAAGAGGGCAACCTTCGAAGAAGACAATTTCAAGAGCTATATAGTACTCACGGGGTTTTATTTTAAGAGAAAAGAAAAAGGGGTAGGAATATGACGAATTTAAAAAATTTTAATGACATGCATACCCATATTACGAAAACCTATCAGCGCACAGCAGTCAGAATGGCCATTAGGAAAAATGCTGCAAAAAATAAACGGTGAAGGGAGTGTGGAGAAATGCGTACCCTCGGTTGTAAGGGGGGGCATGTAAAGAGCCACTAATGAAAACACAGTGTAGGTGCTTTGAAAAGGGAAACATTGAGCTACCAGTCAATCAATCACAACCACTGCTTGGCCTATCACCTGAGAAAATGAGAATCCAAAAGTCACAGGCTGGCAAACCTGTACGCCAGCAAGATTTACCATAGCCAGCACTTGGAAGCAATGAAAATGTCCATCAACCGAGGAATGCACCAGGAAGAAATGGTCCACGTACACAATGGAATATTACTCTAATAATAAATATAAATTAAATTTAAAAACAAACAAAAGCAAGGAGACATCAACATTTGTGGGTTTATCCGGGCACATTGCACTCTAATTTATAACCGATGAACACCACTGGCCGGTAGGTCTGTTTCCCTAGTACCAGCAAGGGGAATGTAGAAAGGCTGCCGCTCTCTGGCCGTTACCTGCAAACGCAGGTTTAAAGCCTGAGCTAATGGTCACTTCATATGAACAAGTACTGCAGGCCTGTAAATGAAACCTACCCTCAAAATGTCTTGAAGGAGATAATGGCCAAAATATTTCAAAGGGTGACACATACTTTAAGAAAACACTTTGAAGAAATAAGCTCTAATCACAGCTGGAAAAATAAAAAGGACATGTCTTAAAGCTCAATTTCAATGCATTATGAAACACATGCAAATTCAACCACAAAGAGGTATCAGTTCACACCACTCAGAATAATCATGAGCAAAAACTACAAAGAATAAAGCCTGAAGGTGCTGGGAAGAAATACATGCCCTGCACTTTAAGTGGGACGTAACCTGGAAAGAGCCACTAAGGACAACAGAACAGAGGTGCCTTTAAAAGGTAAACATTGAGCTACCATATGATCCAGCAGACCTATTCCTGGACCTATAAACTAAGAAGACAGAATTGGAAGGGCACAGCCACGCAAATCTGCATTCCATAGTTTTACAATAGCCAAGATATGGAAGTAACCAAAAAGTCCACTGACAGATGGGTGGACAAAGAAGAACTGCTACCTGTACAGATGGAATATGAGCTAGTGAAAAAATGAAACAATGCCATTTGCAGCACCATAGATGAGTCTAGAAGTAATCACGCAACTTGGAGTAAGTGAGAAAGCGAAAGACACATATCCTATCATATCACGTATAGGGGTTACCGAAAAAATGATACAAACAAAGATATTTCCACAGACAAACACTATCATAGATTCATTAAAATATTGGGGCTTCCCTGGTGGCGCAGTGCTTGAGAATCTGCCTGCCAATGCAGGGGACACAGGTTCGAGCCCTGGTCTGGGAAGATCCCACATGCCACGGAGCAACTGGGCCGTGAGCCACAATTACTGAGCCTGCGCGTCTGGAGCCTGTGCTCCACAACCAGAGAGGCCACGATGGTGAGAGGCCCGCGCACCGCGATGAAGAGTGGTCCCCACTTGCCACAACTAGAGAAAGCCCTCGCACAGAAAAGAAGACCCAACACAGTCATAAATAGATAAATAAAAGAACGTGAATTTCTAAAAAAAAATCAGAATGTTAACAAACTTTAAATAAATAAATAAAGAAATAAATAAATAAATAAATCTTATGGTTCACCAAATAGAAAGATGTGAGGATTGGATACATTACCATATTTAGGTTAACAGAGAGTTACAAACACATGTGAAATATATAATCACCAAAGACCTACACAATACCAAGAGAAGACTACTCAACATTGTGTCATAACCTACATGGGAAAAGGATCCGAAGAAGAATAGATATATGTATATGTGTGAAAGAACCACATCTTGCACACCTAGAACAAACAAAACATTGTAATCAAGTTTGCTGTGATAAAAAATAAAAATTAAGTTAAAAATACCAACAAGAAGTAATGAGACATAAAGGGCTTTTTCCTCGCAAATTCCATTCTTATTTACAACCTAGAACACCACTTCCAGTAAGGCTCTGTTGCCCTAGTAACCAGACTTGGTAAAGGGGAAATGCTGCCGCCTTGTGGCCAATTCCCGCAAGAGCAGCTTTTAACCCACAGCTAATGGTCACTTGCCATTCAAAATGACTCAAGGCTGTAAAGGACACCTGCCCTCAAAATTGTGCTGAGGTAGGGAATGGATAAAAGGATTCAAAAAAGGCAAGATGTTCAAGAAGAGAGTATGAAGAGGTCAGTTTTACTCACTCTCTTTTTAAAGAAAGGAAAATGGATAAAAGCTCAGCCTCAGGAACTATTAGACTCATGCAATCTAATCTACGAAAACTTTTCAACTCACACCAGTCGACTGACCATTGGCAAAAAGTCTACAAACAATAAATGCTGAAGAGGTTTTAGAGAACTGTGTACCCTCTAGCTGCTGGTGAGATGTAAGAGGGTTAAACGCTAATAATGAGAACAGAAAGGAGCTGCGTTTAAAAGGAAAAATTGAGGTACCATTCAATCCAGCAGGCGCACCAATGGGCCTCTCACCTGAGAAGACCAGAATGAAGAAGACCCGGGCTGCAAAAGCTGCACTGCAGCCTGATTCACAATAGACAAGACA
Source organism: Balaenoptera physalus (assembly GCF_965194825.1). NCBI lineage: Eukaryota > Metazoa > Chordata > Mammalia > Artiodactyla > Balaenopteridae > Balaenoptera > Balaenoptera physalus. Next base: position 51,158 of record NW_028126007.1, read on the forward strand.
GTGAAGCAACCAAAATGTCCATCAACAGATGAAAGGATAAAGAAGAAGTGGTCCATGTACACAATGAATACTAGCCATGGAAAATAATGAAACACTGCTCTTTGAGGCACCATAGATGATCTTGGAGATAATCACAGAACATGAGGTAAGTCGGAAAGCAAAAGTCCTATATCCTATGATATCACATATAGGCGTTATCTAATAACTGACACAAATGAACATATTTCCACAGAGAAAGTCAATCACAGACTTATTAAAAAAAAACTATGCTTATTTAAAGGAAAGGTGGGGGAAATGGATAAATGAAGATTAGCATTACCATATGTATAAAATACATATTATATACATATATCAAAGAGACCGACCATATAGCACGGAAGGAATACAGAACACTCTGTAATAATTTACACGGGAAGAGGATCTCTACATAAATAGTTATATAGAATATGTAGATGAACCAGAGTGTGTACACCTTGGACGAGCAACATTCTAACCATTACCCCAATTGAAAAAATTAAAACAACGAACTAGGAGTAATGAGACATAAACTTATGGGGGGTTTTCCTGGCACATTCCATCCAAATTTAAAACCTAGGCAAACAACTTCCAGAACGGCTCTGCTGCCTAGTACCCAGATTTGGGAATGGAGAAATGCTGCATCCTTCTGGCCGTTTCCCACAAGAGCAGCTTTAAACCCACTGCAAAAGGTCACTAAATATTCACCAATTGCAGGTCTGTAAATGACACTGGCCCTCCAAAAAATACTGAGGTCGAAAATCGACCAAAAAATTCCAGAGTGTAACCTTCCAAAAAGAAAATTTGAAGAGGTATATTATAGTCACACTTTTTTGCTTTTTTCTTTTAACAGAAAAGAAAAAGGCGTTTAAAAATGATGAAATGTAGGAATTTTTACAGACATGTAAACCCAAATTACAAAAACCTATCAGCTCACACCAGTCAGAATGGCCATCAACAAAAATGCTGCAAAGAATAAATGCTGACGTGATTGTGGAGAAATGCGTACCCTCGATTCTAAGGGGGACGTGGTAAGAGCCACTAATGAAAGCACAATTGAGGTGCCTTGAAAAGGTAAACGTTGAGCTACCATACCAGTCAATCAATCATACCCACTGCTGGGTCTATCACCTGAGAAAATGAAAATCAAAAATCACAGGCTGGCAATCCTGCACTCCAGCAATATTTACCATAGGCAACAATTGGAAGCAACGAAAATGTCCATCAACAGAGGAATGCACCAAGAAGAAGTGGTCCAAGTACACAATGGAATATTAGCCATGGAAAACATTGAAGCACTGCTCTTTGAGGCACCATAGATGAGCCTGGAGATAATCACAAAACATGAAGTAGGTCGGAAAGCAAAACACCTATATCCTATATTATCACTTATGGCATTATCTAATAACTGACACAGATGAACATATTTCCAAAGAGAAAGACACTCACAGGCTTAGAAAACAAACTATGCTCATCTGAAAGGAAAGGAGGGGGGAAATTGAGAAATGAAGATTAGTGTTACTCTACATATACAAATACATATTATATACATGTATCAAAAAGACCGAACATATAGCAAGAGAGGTCGACGGAACACTGTAATATTTTACATGGGAAGAGGATCTGTACATTAATAGACATACATAATGTACAAATGAACCAGATTGTGTACACCTAGGACAAACAATATTCTAAACATTACCCAGATTAAAAAAATTTTAAAAACCAAAAAGAAGTAATGAGACATAAACTTACGGGGATTTCTCCTGGCACATTCCATTCTAATTTACAACCTAGGACAATGACTTCCAGAAAGGCTCTGCTGCCCTAGTACCCAGATTGGGGAATGGAGAAATGCTACCTCCTTGTGGCCGTTTCTCACAACAGCAGCTTTGAACCCACTGCAAAAGGTCACTAAATTTTCACCAACTTGCAGTTCTGCAAATGACACCTGCCCTCCAGAAAATTTTTGGGGTCAAAAATCGACCAAAAACTTCAGAAGAGGGCAACCTTCGAAGAAGACAATTTCAAGAGCTATATAGTACTCACGGGGTTTTATTTTAAGAGAAAAGAAAAAGGGGTAGGAATATGACGAATTTAAAAAATTTTAATGACATGCATACCCATATTACGAAAACCTATCAGCGCACAGCAGTCAGAATGGCCATTAGGAAAAATGCTGCAAAAAATAAACGGTGAAGGGAGTGTGGAGAAATGCGTACCCTCGGTTGTAAGGGGGGGCATGTAAAGAGCCACTAATGAAAACACAGTGTAGGTGCTTTGAAAAGGGAAACATTGAGCTACCAGTCAATCAATCACAACCACTGCTTGGCCTATCACCTGAGAAAATGAGAATCCAAAAGTCACAGGCTGGCAAACCTGTACGCCAGCAAGATTTACCATAGCCAGCACTTGGAAGCAATGAAAATGTCCATCAACCGAGGAATGCACCAGGAAGAAATGGTCCACGTACACAATGGAATATTACTCTAATAATAAATATAAATTAAATTTAAAAACAAACAAAAGCAAGGAGACATCAACATTTGTGGGTTTATCCGGGCACATTGCACTCTAATTTATAACCGATGAACACCACTGGCCGGTAGGTCTGTTTCCCTAGTACCAGCAAGGGGAATGTAGAAAGGCTGCCGCTCTCTGGCCGTTACCTGCAAACGCAGGTTTAAAGCCTGAGCTAATGGTCACTTCATATGAACAAGTACTGCAGGGCTGTAAATGAAACCTACCCTCAAAATGTCTTGAAGGAGATAATGGCCAAAATATTTCAAAGGGTGACACATACTTTAAGAAAACACTTTGAAGAAATAAGCTCTAATCACAGCTGGAAAAATAAAAAGGACATGTCTTAAAGCTCAATTTCAATGCATTATGAAACACATGCAAATTCAACCACAAAGAGGTATCAGTTCACACCACTCAGAATAATCATGAGCAAAAACTACAAAGAATAAAGCCTGAAGGTGCTGGGAAGAAATACATGCCCTGCACTTTAAGTGGGACGTAACCTGGAAAGAGCCACTAAGGACAACAGAACAGAGGTGCCTTTAAAAGGTAAACATTGAGCTACCATATGATCCAGCAGACCTATTCCTGGACCTATAAACTAAGAAGACAGAATTGGAAGGGCACAGCCACGCAAATCTGCATTCCATAGTTTTATAATAGCCAAGGTATGGAAGTAACCAAAAAGTCCACTGACAGATGGGTGGACAAAGAAGAACTGCTACCTGTACAGATGGAATATGAGCTAGTGAAAAAATGAAACAATGCCATTTGCAGCACCATAGATGAGTCTAGAAGTAATCACGCAACTTGGAGTAAGTGAGAAAGCGAAAGACACATATCCTATCATATCACGTATAGGGGTTACCGAAAAAATGATACAAACAAAGATATTTCCACAGACAAACACTATCATAGATTCATTACAATATTGGGGCTTCCCTGGTGGCGCAGTGCTTGAGAATCTGCCTGCCAATGCAGGGGACACAGGTTCGAGCCCTGGTCTGGGAAGATCCCACATGCCACGGAGCAACTGGGCCGTGAGCCACAATTACTGAGCCTGCGCGTCTGGAGCCTGTGCTCCACAACCAGAGAGGCCACGATGGTGAGAGGCCCGCGCACCGCGATGAAGAGTGGTCCCCACTTGCCACAACTAGAGAAAGCCCTCGCACAGAAAAGAAGACCCAACACAGTCATAAATAGATAAATAAAAGAACGTGAATTTCTAAAAAAAAATCAGAATGTTAACAAACTTTAAATAAATAAATAAAGAAATAAATAAATAAATAAATCTTATGGTTCACCAAATAGAAAGATGTGAGGATTGGATACATTACCATATTTAGGTTAACAGAGAGTTACAAACACATGTGAAATATATAATCACCAAAGACCTACACAATACCAAGAGAAGACTACTCAACATTGTGTCATAACCTACATGGGAAAAGGATCCGAAGAAGAATAGATATATGTATATGTGTGAAAGAACCACATCTTGCACACCTAGAACAAACAAAACATTGTAATCAAGTTTGCTGTGATAAAAAATAAAAATTAAGTTAAAAATACCAACAAGAAGTAATGAGACATAAAGGGCTTTTTCCTCGCAAATTCCATTCTTATTTACAACCTAGAACACCACTTCCAGTAAGGCTCTGTTGCCCTAGTAACCAGACTTGGTAAAGGGGAAATGCTGCCGCCTTGTGGCCAATTCCCGCAAGAGCAGCTTTTAACCCACAGCTAATGGTCACTTGCCATTCAAAATGACTCAAGGCTGTAAAGGACACCTGCCCTCAAAATTGTGCTGAGGTAGGGAATGGATAAAAGGATTCAAAAAAGGCAAGATGTTCAAGAAGAGAGTATGAAGAGGTCAGTTTTACTCACTCTCTTTTTAAAGAAAGGAAAATGGATAAAAGCTCAGCCTCAGGAACTATTAGACTCATGCAATCTAATCTACGAAAACTTTTCAACTCACACCAGTCGACTGACCATTGGCAAAAAGTCTACAAACAATAAATGCTGAAGAGGTTTTAGAGAACTGTGTACCCTCTAGCTGCTGGTGAGATGTAAGAGGGTTAAACGCTAATAATGAGAACAGAAAGGAGCTGCGTTTAAAAGGAAAAATTGAGGTACCATTCAATCCAGCAGGCGCACCAATGGGCCTCTCACCTGAGAAGACCAGAATGAAGAAGACCCGGGCTGCAAAAGCTGCACTGCAGCCTGATTCACAATAGACAAGACAGTGAAGCAACCAAAATGTCCATCAACAGATGAAAGGATAAAGAAGAAGTGTTCCATGTACACAATGAATACTAGCCATGGAAAATAATGAAACACTGCTCTTTGAGGCACCATAGATGATCTTGGAGATAATCACAGAACATGAGGTAAGTCGGAAAGCAAAAGTCCTATATCCTATGATATCACATATAGGCGTTATCTAATAACTGACACAAATGAACATATTTCCACAGAGAAAGTCAATCACAGACTTATTAAAAAAAAACTATGCTTATTTAAAGGAAAGGTGGGGGAAATGGATAAATGAAGATTAGCATTACCATATGTATAAAATACATATTATATACATATATCAAAGAGACCGACCATATAGCACGGAAGGAATACAGAACACTCTGTAATAATTTACACGGGAAGAGGATCTCTACATAAATAGTTATATAGAATATGTAGATGAACCAGAGTGTGTACACCTTGGACGAGCAACATTCTAACCATTACCCCAATTGAAAAAATTAAAACAACGAACTAGGAGTAATGAGACATAAACTTATGGGGGGTTTTCCTGGCACATTCCATCCAAATTTAAAACCTAGGCAAACAACTTCCAGAACGGCTCTGCTGCCTAGTACCCAGATTTGGGAATGGAGAAATGCTGCATCCTTCTGGCCGTTTCCCACAAGAGCAGCTTTAAACCCACTGCAAAAGGTCACTAAATATTCACCAATTGCAGGTCTGTAAATGACACTGGCCCTCCAAAAAATACTGAGGTCGAAAATCGACCAAAAAATTCCAGAGTGTAACCTTCCAAAAAGAAAATTTGAAGAGGTATATTATAGTCACACTTTTTTGCTTTTTTCTTTTAACAGAAAAGAAAAAGGCGTGGAAAAATGATGAAATGTAGGAATTTTTACAGACATGTAAACCCAAATTACAAAAACCTATCAGCTCACACCAGTCAGAATGGCCATCAACAAAAATGCTGCAAAGAATAAATGCTGACGTGATTGTGGAGAAATGCGTACCCTCGATTCTAAGGGGGACGTGGTAAGAGCCACTAATGAAAGCACAATTGAGGTGCCTTGAAAAGGTAAACGTTGAGCTACCATACCAGTCAATCAATCATACCCACTGCTGGGTCTATCACCTGAGAAAATGAAAATCAAAAATCACAGGCTGGCAATCCTGCACTCCAGCAATATTTACCATAGGCAACAATTGGAAGCAACGAAAATGTCCATCAACAGAGGAATGCACCAAGAAGAAGTGGTCCAAGTACACAATGGAATATTAGCCATGGAAAACATTGAAGCACTGCTCTTTGAGGCACCATAGATGAGCCTGGAGATAATCACCAAACATGAAGTAGGTCGGAAAGCAAAACACCTATATCCTATATTATCACTTATGGCATTATCTAATAACTGACACAGATGAACATATTTCCAAAGAGAAAGACACTCACAGGCTTAGAAAACAAACTATGCTCATCTGAAAGGAAAGGAGGGGGGAAATTGAGAAATGAAGATTAGTGTTACTCTACATATACAAATACATATTATATACATGTATCAAAAAGACCGAACATATAGCAAGAGAGGTCGACGGAACACTGTAATATTTTACATGGGAAGAGGATCTGTACATTAATAGACATACATAATGTACAAATGAACCAGATTGTGTACACCTAGGACAAACAATATTCTAAACATTACCCAGATTAAAAAAATTTTAAAAACCAAAAAGAAGTAATGAGACATAAACTTACGGGGATTTCTCCTGGCACATTCCATTCTAATTTACAACCTAGGACAATGACTTCCAGAAAGGCTCTGCTGCCCTAGTACCCAGATTGGGGAATGGAGAAATGCTACCTCCCTTGTGGCCGTTTCTCACATCAGCAGCTTTGAACCCACTGCAAAAGGTCACTAAATTTTCACCAACTTGCAGTTCTGCAAATGACACCTGCCCTCCAGAAAATTTTTGGGGTCAAAATCGACCAAAAACTTCAGAAGAGGGCAACCTTCGAAGAAGACAATTTCAAGAGCTATATAGTACTCACGGGGTTTTATTTTAAGAGAAAAGAAAAAGGGGTAGGAATATGACGAATTTAAAAAATTTTAATGACATGCATACCCATATTACGAAAACCTATCAGCGCACAGCAGTCAGAATGGCCATTAGGAAAAATGCTGCAAAAAATAAACGGTGAAGGGAGTGTGGAGAAATGCGTACCCTCGGTTGTAAGGGGGGCATGTAAAGAGCCACTAATGAAACACAGTGTAGGTGCTTTGAAAAGGGAAACATTGAGCTACCCAGTCAATCAATCACAACCACTGCTTGGCCTATCACCTGAGAAAATGAGAATCCAAAAAGTCACAGGCTGGCAAACCTGTACGCCAGCAAGATTTACCATAGCCAGCACTTGGAAGCAATGAAAATGTCCATCAACCGAGGAATGCACCAGGAAGAAAATGGTCCACGTACACAATGGAATATTACTCTAATAATAAATATAAATTAAATTTAAAACAAAACAAAAGCAAGGAGACATCAACATTTGTGGGTTTATCCGGGCACATTGCACTCTAATTATAACCGATGAACACCACTGCCGGTAGGTCTGTTTCCCCTAGAACCAGCAAGGGGAATGTAGAAAGGCTGCCGCTCTCTGGCCGTTACCTGCAAACGCAGGTTTAAAGCCTGAGCTAATGGTCACTTCATATGAACAAGTACTGCAGGGCTGTAAATGAAACCTACCCTCAAAATGTCTTGAAGGAGATAATGGCCAAAATATTTCAAAGGGTGACACATACTTTAAGAAAACACTTTGAAGAAATAAGCTCTAATCACAGCTGGAAAAATAAAAAGACATGTCTTAAAGCTCAATTCAATGCATTATGAAACACATGCAAATTCAACCACAAAGAGGTATCAGTTCACACCACTCAGAATAATCATGAGCAAAAACTACAAAGAATAAAGCCTGAAGGTGCTGGGAAGAAATACATGCCCTGCACTTTAAGTGGGACGTAACCTGGAAAGAGCCACTAAGGACAACAGAACAGGGTGCCTTTAAAAGGTAAACATTGAGCTACCATATGATCCAGCAGACCTATTCCCTGGACCTATAAACTAAGAAGACAGAATTGGAAGGGCACAGCCACGCAAATCTGCATTCCATAGTTTTATAATAGCCAAGGTATGGAAAGTAACCAAAAAGTCCACTGACAGATGGGTGGACAAAGAAGAACTGCTACCTGTACAGATGGAATATGAGCTAGTGAAAAAATGAAACAATGCCATTTGCAGCACCATAGATGAGTCTAGAAGTAATCACGCAACTTGGAGTAAGTGAGAAAGCGAAAGACACATATCCTATCATATCACGTATAGGGGTTACCGAAAAAATGATACAAACAAAGATATTTCCACAGACAAACACTATCATAGATTCATTACAATATTGGGGCTTCCCTGGTGGCGCAGTGCTTGAGAATCTGCCTGCCAATGCAGGGGACACAGGTTCGAGCCCTGGTCTGGGAAGATCCCACATGCCACGGAGCAACTGGGCCGTGAGCCACAATTACTGAGCCTGCGCGTCTGGAGCCTGTGCTCCACAACCAGAGAGGGCCACGATGGTGAGAGGCCCGCGCACCGCGATGAAGAGTGGTCCCCACTTGCCACAACTAGAGAAAGCCCTCGCACAGAAAAGAAGACCCAACACAGTCATAAATAGATAAATAAAAGAACGTGAATTTCTAAAAAAAATCAGAATGTTAACAAACTTTAAATAAATAAATAAAGAAATAAATAAATAAATAAATCTTATGGTTCACCAAATAGAAAGATGTGAGGATTGGATACATTACCATATTTAGGTTAACAGAGAGTTACAAACACATGTGAAATATATAATCACCAAAGACCTACACAATACCAAGAGAAGACTACTCAACATGTGTCATAACCTACATGGGAAAAGGATCCGAAGAAGAATAGATATATGTATATGTGTGAAAGAACCACATCTTGCACACCTAGAACAAACAAACATTGTAATCAAGTTTGCTGTGATAAAAAAATAAAAATTAAGTTAAAAATACCAACAAGAAGTAATGAGACATAAAGGGCTTTTTCCTCGCAAATCCATTCTTATTTACAACCTAGAACACCACTTCCAGTAAGGCTCTGTTGCCCTAGTAACCAGACTTGGTAAAGGGGAAATGCTGCCGCCTTGTGGCCAATTCCCGCAAGAGCAGCTTTTAACCCACAGCTAATGGTCACTTGCCATTCAAAATGACTCAAGGCTGTAAAGGACACCTCTGCCCTCAAAATTGTGCTGAGGTAGGGAATGGATAAAAGGATTCAAAAAAGGCAAGATGTTCAAGAAGAGAGTATGAAGAGGTCAGTTTTACTCACTCTCTTTTTAAAGAAAGGAAAATGGATAAAAGCTCAGCCTCAGGAACTATTAGACTCATGCAATCTAATCTACGAAAACTTTTCAACTCACACCAGTCGACTGACCATTGGCAAAAAGTCTACAAACAATAAATGCTGAAGAGGTTTTAGAGAACTGTGTACCCTCTAGCTGCTGGTGAGATGTAAGAGGGTTAAACGCTAATAATGAGAACAGAAAGGAGCTGCGTTTAAAAGGAAAAATTGAGGTACCATTCAATCCAGCAGGCGCACCAATGGGCCTCTCACCTGAGAAGACCAGAATGAAGAAGACCCGGGCTGCAAAAGCTGCACTGCAGCCTGATTCACAATAGACAAGACAGTGAAGCAACCAAAATGTCCATCAACAGATGAAAGGATAAAGAAGAAGTGTTCCATGTACACAATGAATACTAGCCATGGAAAATAATGAAACACTGCTCTTTGAGGCACCATAGATGATCTTGGAGATAATCACAGAACATGAGGTAAGTCGGAAAGCAAAAGTCCTATATCCTATGATATCACATATAGGCGTTATCTAATAACTGACACAAATGAACATATTTCCACAGAGAAAGTCAATCACAGACTTATTAAAAAAAAACTATGCTTATTTAAAGGAAAGGTGGGGGAAATGGATAAATGAAGATTAGCATTACCATATGTATAAAATACATATTATATACATATATCAAAGAGACCGACCATATAGCACGGAAGGAATACAGAACACTCTGTAATAATTTACACGGGAAGAGGATCTCTACATAAATAGTTATATAGAATATGTAGATGAACCAGAGTGTGTACACCTTGGACGAGCAACATTCTAACCATTACCCCAATTGAAAAAATTAAAACAACGAACTAGGAGTAATGAGACATAAACTTATGGGGGGTTTTCCTGGCACATTCCATCCAAATTTAAAACCTAGGCAAACAACTTCCAGAACGGCTCTGCTGCCTAGTACCCAGATTTGGGAATGGAGAAATGCTGCATCCTTCTGGCCGTTTCCCACAAGAGCAGCTTTAAACCCACTGCAAAAGGTCACTAAATATTCACCAATTGCAGGTCTGTAAATGACACTGGCCCTCCAAAAAATACTGAGGTCGAAAATCGACCAAAAAATTCCAGAGTGTAACCTTCCAAAAAGAAAATTTGAAGAGGTATATTATAGTCACACTTTTTTGCTTTTTTCTTTTAACAGAAAAGAAAAAGGCGTGGAAAAATGATGAAATGTAGGAATTTTTACAGACATGTAAACCCAAATTACAAAAACCTATCAGCTCACACCAGTCAGAATGGCCATCAACAAAAATGCTGCAAAGAATAAATGCTGACGTGATTGTGGAGAAATGCGTACCCTCGATTCTAAGGGGGACGTGGTAAGAGCCACTAATGAAAGCACAATTGAGGTGCCTTGAAAAGGTAAACGTTGAGCTACCATACCAGTCAATCAATCATACCCACTGCTGGGTCTATCACCTGAGAAAATGAAAATCAAAAATCACAGGCTGGCAATCCTGCACTCCAGCAATATTTACCATAGGCAACAATTGGAAGCAACGAAAATGTCCATCAACAGAGGAATGCACCAAGAAGAAGTGGTCCAAGTACACAATGGAATATTAGCCATGGAAAACATTGAAGCACTGCTCTTTGAGGCACCATAGATGAGCCTGGAGATAATCACCAAACATGAAGTAGGTCGGAAAGCAAAACACCTATATCCTATATTATCACTTATGGCATTATCTAATAACTGACACAGATGAACATATTTCCAAAGAGAAAGACACTCACAGGCTTAGAAAACAAACTATGCTCATCTGAAAGGAAAGGAGGGGGGAAATTGAGAAATGAAGATTAGTGTTACTCTACATATACAAATACATATTATATACATGTATCAAAAAGACCGAACATATAGCAAGAGAGGTCGACGGAACACTGTAATATTTTACATGGGAAGAGGATCTGTACATTAATAGACATACATAATGTACAAATGAACCAGATTGTGTACACCTAGGACAAACAATATTCTAAACATTACCCAGATTAAAAAAATTTTAAAAACCAAAAAGAAGTAATGAGACATAAACTTACGGGGATTTCTCCTGGCACATTCCATTCTAATTTACAGCCTAGGACAATGACTTCCAGAAAGGCTCTGCTGCCCTAGTACCCAGATTGGGGAATGGAGAAATGCTACCTCCTTGTGGCCGTTTCTCACAACAGCAGCTTTGAACCCACTGCAAAAGGTCACTAAATTTTCACCAACTTGCAGTTCTGCAAATGACACCTGCCCTCCAGAAAATTTTTGGGGTCAAAAATCGACCAAAAACTTCACAAGAGGGCAACCTTCGAAGAAGACAATTTCAAGAGCTATATAGTACTCACGGGGTTTTATTTTAAGAGAAAAGGAAAAGGGGTAGGAATATGACGAATTTAAAAAATTTTAATGACATGCATACCCATATTACGAAAACCTATCAGCGCACAGCAGTCAGAATGGCCATTAGGAAAAATGCTGCAAAAAATAAACGGTGAAGGGAGTGTGGAGAAATGCGTACCCTCGGTTGTAAGGGGGGGCATGTAAAGAGCCACTAATGAAAACACAGTGTAGGTGCTTTGAAAAGGGAAACATTGAGCTACCAGTCAATCAATCACAACCACTGCTTGGCCTATCACCTGAGAAAATGAGAATCCAAAAGTCACAGGCTGGCAAACCTGTACGCCAGCAAGATTTACCATAGCCAGCACTTGGAAGCAATGAAAATGTCCATCAACCGAGGAATGCACCAGGAAGAAATGGTCCACGTACACAATGGAATATTACTCTAATAATAAATATAAATTAAATTTAAAAACAAACAAAAGCAAGGAGACATCAACATTTGTGGGTTTATCCGGGCACATTGCACTCTAATTTATAACCGATGAACACCACTGGCCGGTAGGTCTGTTTCCCTAGTACCAGCAAGGGGAATGTAGAAAGGCTGCCGCTCTCTGGCCGTTACCTGCAAACGCAGGTTTAAAGCCTGAGCTAATGGTCACTTCATATGAACAAGTACTGCAGGCCTGTAAATGAAACCTACCCTCAAAATGTCTTGAAGGAGATAATGGCCAAAATATTTCAAAGGGTGACACATACTTTAAGAAAACACTTTGAAGAAATAAGCTCTAATCACAGCTGGAAAAATAAAAAGGACATGTCTTAAAGCTCAATTTCAATGCATTATGAAACACATGCAAATTCAACCACAAAGAGGTATCAGTTCACACCACTCAGAATAATCATGAGCAAAAACTACAAAGAATAAAGCCTGAAGGTGCTGGGAAGAAATACATGCCCTGCACTTTAAGTGGGACGTAACCTGGAAAGAGCCACTAAGGACAACAGAACAGAGGTGCCTTTAAAAGGTAAACATTGAGCTACCATATGATCCAGCAGACCTATTCCTGGACCTATAAACTAAGAAGACAGAATTGGAAGGGCACAGCCACGCAAATCTGCATTCCATAGTTTTACAATAGCCAAGATATGGAAGTAACCAAAAAGTCCACTGACAGATGGGTGGACAAAGAAGAACTGCTACCTGTACAGATGGAATATGAGCTAGTGAAAAAATGAAACAATGCCATTTGCAGCACCATAGATGAGTCTAGAAGTAATCACGCAACTTGGAGTAAGTGAGAAAGCGAAAGACACATATCCTATCATATCACGTATAGGGGTTACCGAAAAAATGATACAAACAAAGATATTTCCACAGACAAACACTATCATAGATTCATTAAAATATTGGGGCTTCCCTGGTGGCGCAGTGCTTGAGAATCTGCCTGCCAATGCAGGGGACACAGGTTCGAGCCCTGGTCTGGGAAGATCCCACATGCCACGGAGCAACTGGGCCGTGAGCCACAATTACTGAGCCTGCGCGTCTGGAGCCTGTGCTCCACAACCAGAGAGGCCACGATGGTGAGAGGCCCGCGCACCGCGATGAAGAGTGGTCCCCACTTGCCACAACTAGAGAAAGCCCTCGCACAGAAAAGAAGACCCAACACAGTCATAAATAGATAAATAAAAGAACGTGAATTTCTAAAAAAAAATCAGAATGTTAACAAACTTTAAATAAATAAATAAAGAAATAAATAAATAAATAAATCTTATGGTTCACCAAATAGAAAGATGTGAGGATTGGATACATTACCATATTTAGGTTAACAGAGAGTTACAAACACATGTGAAATATATAATCACCAAAGACCTACACAATACCAAGAGAAGACTACTCAACATTGTGTCATAACCTACATGGGAAAAGGATCCGAAGAAGAATAGATATATGTATATGTGTGAAAGAACCACATCTTGCACACCTAGAACAAACAAAACATTGTAATCAAGTTTGCTGTGATAAAAAATAAAAATTAAGTTAAAAATACCAACAAGAAGTAATGAGACATAAAGGGCTTTTTCCTCGCAAATTCCATTCTTATTTACAACCTAGAACACCACTTCCAGTAAGGCTCTGTTGCCCTAGTAACCAGACTTGGTAAAGGGGAAATGCTGCCGCCTTGTGGCCAATTCCCGCAAGAGCAGCTTTTAACCCACAGCTAATGGTCACTTGCCATTCAAAATGACTCAAGGCTGTAAAGGACACCTGCCCTCAAAATTGTGCTGAGGTAGGGAATGGATAAAAGGATTCAAAAAAGGCAAGATGTTCAAGAAGAGAGTATGAAGAGGTCAGTTTTACTCACTCTCTTTTTAAAGAAAGGAAAATGGATAAAAGCTCAGCCTCAGGAACTATTAGACTCATGCAATCTAATCTACGAAAACTTTTCAACTCACACCAGTCGACTGACCATTGGCAAAAAGTCTACAAACAATAAATGCTGAAGAGGTTTTAGAGAACTGTGTACCCTCTAGCTGCTGGTGAGATGTAAGAGGGTTAAACGCTAATAATGAGAACAGAAAGGAGCTGCGTTTAAAAGGAAAAATTGAGGTACCATTCAATCCAGCAGGCGCACCAATGGGCCTCTCACCTGAGAAGACCAGAATGAAGAAGACCCGGGCTGCAAAAGCTGCACTGCAGCCTGATTCACAATAGACAAGACAGTGAAGCAACCAAAATGTCCATCAACAGATGAAAGGATAAAGAAGAAGTGGTCCATGTACACAATGAATACTAGCCATGGAAAATAATGAAACACTGCTCTTTGAGGCACCATAGATGATCTTGGAGATAATCACAGAACATGAGGTAAGTCGGAAAGCAAAAGTCCTATATCCTATGATATCACATATAGGCGTTATCTAATAACTGACACAAATGAACATATTTCCACAGAGAAAGTCAATCACAGACTTATTAAAAAAAACCTATGCTTATTTAAAGGAAAGGTGGGGGAAATGGATAAATGAAGATTAGCATTACCATATGTATAAAATACATATTATATACATATATCAAAGAGACCGACCATATAGCACGGAAGGAATACAGAACACTCTGTAATAATTTACACGGGAAGAGGATCTCTACATAAATAGTTATATAGAATATGTAGATGAACCAGAGTGTGTACACCTTGGACGAGCAACATTCTAACCATTACCCCAATTGAAAAAATTAAAACAACGAACTAGGAGTAATGAGACATAAACTTATGGGGGGTTTTCCTGGCACATTCCATCCAAATTTAAAACCTAGGCAAACAACTTCCAGAACGGCTCTGCTGCCTAGTACCCAGATTTGGGAATGGAGAAATGCTGCATCCTTCTGGCCGTTTCCCACAAGAGCAGCTTTAAACCCACTGCAAAAGGTCACTAAATATTCACCAATTGCAGGTCTGTAAATGACACTGGCCCTCCAAAAAATACTGAGGTCGAAAATCGACCAAAAAATTCCAGAGTGTAACCTTCCAAAAAGAAAATTTGAAGAGGTATATTATAGTCACACTTTTTTGCTTTTTTCTTTTAACAGAAAAGAAAAAGGCGTGGAAAAATGATGAAATGTAGGAATTTTTACAGACATGTAAACCCAAATTACAAAAACCTATCAGCTCACACCAGTCAGAATGGCCATCAACAAAAATGCTGCAAAGAATAAATGCTGACGTGATTGTGGAGAAATGCGTACCCTCGATTCTAAGGGGGACGTGGTAAGAGCCACTAATGAAAGCACAATTGAGGTGCCTTGAAAAGGTAAACGTTGAGCTACCATACCAGTCAATCAATCATACCCACTGCTGGGTCTATCACCTGAGAAAATGAAAATCAAAAATCACAGGCTGGCAATCCTGCACTCCAGCAATATTTACCATAGGCAACAATTGGAAGCAACGAAAATGTCCATCAACAGAGGAATGCACCAAGAAGAAGTGGTCCAAGTACACAATGGAATATTAGCCATGGAAAACATTGAAGCACTGCTCTTTGAGGCACCATAGATGAGCCTGGAGATAATCACCAAACATGAAGTAGGTCGGAAAGCAAAACACCTATATCCTATATTATCACTTATGGCATTATCTAATAACTGACACAGATGAACATATTTCCAAAGAGAAAGACACTCACAGGCTTAGAAAACAAACTATGCTCATCTGAAAGGAAAGGAGGGGGGAAATTGAGAAATGAAGATTAGTGTTACTCTACATATACAAATACATATTATATACATGTATCAAAAAGACCGAACATATAGCAAGAGAGGTCGACGGAACACTGTAATATTTTACATGGGAAGAGGATCTGTACATTAATAGACATACATAATGTACAAATGAACCAGATTGTGTACACCTAGGACAAACAATATTCTAAACATTACCCAGATTAAAAAAATTTTAAAAACCAAAAAGAAGTAATGAGACATAAACTTACGGGGATTTCTCCTGGCACATTCCATTCTAATTTACAACCTAGGACAATGACTTCCAGAAAGGCTCTGCTGCCCTAGTACCCAGATTGGGGAATGGAGAAATGCTACCTCCTTGTGGCCGTTTCTCACAACAGCAGCTTTGAACCCACTGCAAAAGGTCACTAAATTTTCACCAACTTGCAGTTCTGCAAATGACACCTGCCCTCCAGAAAATTTTTGGGGTCAAAAATCGACCAAAAACTTCACAAGAGGGCAACCTTCGAAGAAGACAATTTCAAGAGCTATATAGTACTCACGGGGTTTTATTTTAAGAGAAAAGAAAAAGGGGTAGGAATATGACGAATTTAAAAAATTTTAATGACATGCATACCCATATTACGAAAACCTATCAGCGCACAGCAGTCAGAATGGCCATTAGGAAAAATGCTGCAAAAAATAAACGGTGAAGGGAGTGTGGAGAAATGCGTACCCTCGGTTGTAAGGGGGGGCATGTAAAGAGCCACTAATGAAAACACAGTGTAGGTGCTTTGAAAAGGGAAACATTGAGCTACCAGTCAATCAATCACAACCACTGCTTGGCCTATCACCTGAGAAAATGAGAATCCAAAAGTCACAGGCTGGCAAACCTGTACGCCAGCAAGATTTACCATAGCCAGCACTTGGAAGCAATGAAAATGTCCATCAACCGAGGAATGCACCAGGAAGAAATGGTCCACGTACACAATGGAATATTACTCTAATAATAAATATAAATTAAATTTAAAAACAAACAAAAGCAAGGAGACATCAACATTTGTGGGTTTATCCGGGCACATTGCACTCTAATTTATAACCGATGAACACCACTGGCCGGTAGGTCTGTTTCCCTAGTACCAGCAAGGGGAATGTAGAAAGGCTGCCGCTCTCTGGCCGTTACCTGCAAACGCAGGTTTAAAGCCTGAGCTAATGGTCACTTCATATGAACAAGTACTGCAGGCCTGTAAATGAAACCTACCCTCAAAATGTCTTGAAGGATATAATGGCCAAAATATTTCAAAGGGTGACACATACTTTAAGAAAACACTTTGAAGAAATAAGCTCTAATCACAGCTGGAAAAATAAAAAGGACATGTCTTAAAGCTCAATTTCAATGCATTATGAAACACATGCAAATTCAACCACAAAGAGGTATCAGTTCACACCACTCAGAATAATCATGAGCAAAAACTACAAAGAATAAAGCCTGAAGGTGCTGGGAAGAAATACATGCCCTGCACTTTAAGTGGGACGTAACCTGGAAAGAGCCACTAAGGACAACAGAACAGAGGTGCCTTTAAAAGGTAAACATTGAGCTACCATATGATCCAGCAGACCTATTCCTGGACCTATAAACTAAGAAGACAGAATTGGAAGGGCACAGCCACGCAAATCTGCATTCCATAGTTTTACAATAGCCAAGATATGGAAGTAACCAAAAAGTCCACTGACAGATGGGTGGACAAAGAAGAACTGCTACCTGTACAGATGGAATATGAGCTAGTGAAAAAATGAAACAATGCCATTTGCAGCACCATAGATGAGTCTAGAAGTAATCACGCAACTTGGAGTAAGTGAGAAAGCGAAAGACACATATCCTATCATATCACGTATAGGGGTTACCGAAAAAATGATACAAACAAAGATATTTCCACAGACAAACACTATCATAGATTCATTAAAATATTGGGGCTTCCCTGGTGGCGCAGTGCTTGAGAATCTGCCTGCCAATGCAGGGGACACAGGTTCGAGCCCTGGTCTGGGAAGATCCCACATGCCACGGAGCAACTGGGCCGTGAGCCACAATTACTGAGCCTGCGCGTCTGGAGCCTGTGCTCCACAACCAGAGAGGCCACGATGGTGAGAGGCCCGCGCACCGCGATGAAGAGTGGTCCCCACTTGCCACAACTAGAGAAAGCCCTCGCACAGAAAAGAAGACCCAACACAGTCATAAATAGATAAATAAAAGAACGTGAATTTCTAAAAAAAAATCAGAATGTTAACAAACTTTAAATAAATAAATAAAGAAATAAATAAATAAATAAATCTTATGGTTCACCAAATAGAAAGATGTGAGGATTGGATACATTACCATATTTAGGTTAACAGAGAGTTACAAACACATGTGAAATATATAATCACCAAAGACCTACACAATACCAAGAGAAGACTACTCAACATTGTGTCATAACCTACATGGGAAAAGGATCCGAAGAAGAATAGATATATGTATATGTGTGAAAGAACCACATCTTGCACACCTAGAACAAACAAAACATTGTAATCAAGTTTGCTGTGATAAAAAATAAAAATTAAGTTAAAAATACCAACAAGAAGTAATGAGACATAAAGGGCTTTTTCCTCGCAAATTCCATTCTTATTTACAACCTAGAACACCACTTCCAGTAAGGCTCTGTTGCCCTAGTAACCAGACTTGGTAAAGGGGAAATGCTGCCGCCTTGTGGCCAATTCCCGCAAGAGCAGCTTTTAACCCACAGCTAATGGTCACTTGCCATTCAAAATGACTCAAGGCTGTAAAGGACACCTGCCCTCAAAATTGTGCTGAGGTAGGGAATGGATAAAAGGATTCAAAAAAGGCAAGATGTTCAAGAAGAGAGTATGAAGAGGTCAGTTTTACTCACTCTCTTTTTAAAGAAAGGAAAATGGATAAAAGCTCAGCCTCAGGAACTATTAGACTCATGCAATCTAATCTACGAAAACTTTTCAACTCACACCAGTCGACTGACCATTGGCAAAAAGTCTACAAACAATAAATGCTGAAGAGGTTTTAGAGAACTGTGTACCCTCTAGCTGCTGGTGAGATGTAAGAGGGTTAAACGCTAATAATGAGAACAGAAAGGAGCTGCGTTTAAAAGGAAAAATTGAGGTACCATTCAATCCAGCAGGCGCACCAATGGGCCTCTCACCTGAGAAGACCAGAATGAAGAAGACCCGGGCTGCAAAAGCTGCACTGCAGCCTGATTCACAATAGACAAGACAGTGAAGCAACCAAAATGTCCATCAACAGATGAAAGGATAAAGAAGAAGTGGTCCATGTACACAATGAATACTAGCCATGGAAAATAATGAAACACTGCTCTTTGAGGCACCATAGATGATCTTGGAGATAATCACAGAACATGAGGTAAGTCGGAAAGCAAAAGTCCTATATCCTATGATATCACATATAGGCGTTATCTAATAACTGACACAAATGAACATATTTCCACAGAGAAAGTCAATCACAGACTTATTAAAAAAAAACTATGCTTATTTAAAGGAAAGGTGGGGGAAATGGATAAATGAAGATTAGCATTACCATATGTATAAAATACATATTATATACATATATCAAAGAGACCGACCATATAGCACGGAAGGAATACAGAACACTCTGTAATAATTTACACGGGAAGAGGATCTCTACATAAATAGTTATATAGAATATGTAGATGAACCAGAGTGTGTACACCTTGGACGAGCAACATTCTAACCATTACCCCAATTGAAAAAATTAAAACAACGAACTAGGAGTAATGAGACATAAACTTATGGGGGGTTTTCCTGGCACATTCCATCCAAATTTAAAACCTAGGCAAACAACTTCCAGAACGGCTCTGCTGCCTAGTACCCAGATTTGGGAATGGAGAAATGCTGCATCCTTCTGGCCGTTTCCCACAAGAGCAGCTTTAAACCCACTGCAAAAGGTCACTAAATATTCACCAATTGCAGGTCTGTAAATGACACTGGCCCTCCAAAAAATACTGAGGTCGAAAATCGACCAAAAAATTCCAGAGTGTAACCTTCCAAAAAGAAAATTTGAAGAGGTATATTATAGTCACACTTTTTTGCTTTTTTCTTTTAACAGAAAAGAAAAAGGCGTTTAAAAATGATGAAATGTAGGAATTTTTACAGACATGTAAACCCAAATTACAAAAACCTATCAGCTCACACCAGTCAGAATGGCCATCAACAAAAATGCTGCAAAGAATAAATGCTGACGTGATTGTGGAGAAATGCGTACCCTCGATTCTAAGGGGGACGTGGTAAGAGCCACTAATGAAAGCACAATTGAGGTGCCTTGAAAAGGTAAACGTTGAGCTACCATACCAGTCAATCAATCATACCCACTGCTGGGTCTATCACCTGAGAAAATGAAAATCAAAAATCACAGGCTGGCAATCCTGCACTCCAGCAATATTTACCATAGGCAACAATTGGAAGCAACGAAAATGTCCATCAACAGAGGAATGCACCAAGAAGAAGTGGTCCAAGTACACAATGGAATATTAGCCATGGAAAACATTGAAGCACTGCTCTTTGAGGCACCATAGATGAGCCTGGAGATAATCACCAAACATGAAGTAGGTCGGAAAGCAAAACACCTATATCCTATATTATCACTTATGGCATTATCTAATAACTGACACAGATGAACATATTTCCAAAGAGAAAGACACTCACAGGCTTAGAAAACAAACTATGCTCATCTGAAAGGAAAGGAGGGGGGAAATTGAGAAATGAAGATTAGTGTTACTCTACATATACAAATACATATTATATACATGTATCAAAAAGACCGAACATATAGCAAGAGAGGTCGACGGAACACTGTAATATTTTACATGGGAAGAGGATCTGTACATTAATAGACATACATAATGTACAAATGAACCAGATTGTGTACACCTAGGACAAACAATATTCTAAACATTACCCAGATTAAAAAAATTTTAAAAACCAAAAAGAAGTAATGAGACATAAACTTACGGGGATTTCTCCTGGCACATTCCATTCTAATTTACAACCTAGGACAATGACTTCCAGAAAGGCTCTGCTGCCCTAGTACCCAGATTGGGGAATGGAGAAATGCTACCTCCTTGTGGCCGTTTCTCACAACAGCAGCTTTGAACCCACTGCAAAAGGTCACTAAATTTTCACCAACTTGCAGTTCTGCAAATGACACCTGCCCTCCAGAAAATTTTTGGGGTCAAAAATCGACCAAAAACTTCAGAAGAGGGCAACCTTCGAAGAAGACAATTTCAAGAGCTATATAGTACTCACGGGGTTTTATTTTAAGAGAAAAGAAAAAGGGGTAGGAATATGACGAATTTAAAAAATTTTAATGACATGCATACCCATATTACGAAAACCTATCAGCGCACAGCAGTCAGAATGGCCATTAGGAAAAATGCTGCAAAATATAAACGGTGAAGGGAGTGTGGAGAAATGCGTACCCTCGGTTGTAAGGGGGGGCATGTAAAGAGCCACTAATGAAAACACAGTGTAGGTGCTTTGAAAAGGGAAACATTGAGCTACCAGTCAATCAATCACAACCACTGCTTGGCCTATCACCTGAGAAAATGAGAATCCAAAAGTCACAGGCTGGCAAACCTGTACGCCAGCAAGATTTACCATAGCCAGCACTTGGAAGCAATGAAAATGTCCATCAACCGAGGAATGCACCAGGAAGAAATGGTCCACGTACACAATGGAATATTACTCTAATAATAAATATAAATTAAATTTAAAAACAAACAAAAGCAAGGAGACATCAACATTTGTGGGTTTATCCGGGCACATTGCACTCTAATTTATAACCGATGAACACCACTGGCCGGTAGGTCTGTTTCCCTAGTACCAGCAAGGGGAATGTAGAAAGGCTGCCGCTCTCTGGCCGTTACCTGCAAACGCAGGTTTAAAGCCTGAGCTAATGGTCACTTCATATGAACAAGTACTGCAGGGCTGTAAATGAAACCTACCCTCAAAATGTCTTGAAGGAGATAATGGCCAAAATATTTCAAAGGGTGACACATACTTTAAGAAAACACTTTGAAGAAATAAGCTCTAATCACAGCTGGAAAAATAAAAAGGACATGTCTTAAAGCTCAATTTCAATGCATTATGAAACACATGCAAATTCAACCACAAAGAGGTATCAGTTCACACCACTCAGAATAATCATGAGCAAAAACTACAAAGAATAAAGCCTGAAGGTGCTGGGAAGAAATACATGCCCTGCACTTTAAGTGGGACGTAACCTGGAAAGAGCCACTAAGGACAACAGAACAGAGGTGCCTTTAAAAGGTAAACATTGAGCTACCATATGATCCAGCAGACCTATTCCTGGACCTATAAACTAAGAAGACAGAATTGGAAGGGCACAGCCACGCAAATCTGCATTCCATAGTTTTACAATAGCCAAGATATGGAAGTAACCAAAAAGTCCACTGACAGATGGGTGGACAAAGAAGAACTGCTACCTGTACAGATGGAATATGAGCTAGTGAAAAAATGAAACAATGCCATTTGCAGCACCATAGATGAGTCTAGAAGTAATCACGCAACTTGGAGTAAGTGAGAAAGCGAAAGACACATATCCTATCATATCACGTATAGGGGTTACCGAAAAAATGATACAAACAAAGATATTTCCACAGACAAACACTATCATAGATTCATTAAAATATTGGGGCTTCCCTGGTGGCGCAGTGCTTGAGAATCTGCCTGCCAATGCAGGGGACACAGGTTCGAGCCCTGGTCTGGGAAGATCCCACATGCCACGGAGCAACTGGGCCGTGAGCCACAATTACTGAGCCTGCGCGTCTGGAGCCTGTGCTCCACAACCAGAGAGGCCACGATGGTGAGAGGCCCGCGCACCGCGATGAAGAGTGGTCCCCACTTGCCACAACTAGAGAAAGCCCTCGCACAGAAAAGAAGACCCAACACAGTCATAAATAGATAAATAAAAGAACGTGAATTTCTAAAAAAAAATCAGAATGTTAACAAACTTTAAATAAATAAATAAAGAAATAAATAAATAAATAAATCTTATGGTTCACCAAATAGAAAGATGTGAGGATTGGATACATTACCATATTTAGGTTAACAGAGAGTTACAAACACATGTGAAATATATAATCACCAAAGACCTACACAATACCAAGAGAAGACTACTCAACATTGTGTCATAACCTACATGGGAAAAGGATCCGAAGAAGAATAGATATATGTATATGTGTGAAAGAACCACATCTTGCACACCTAGAACAAACAAAACATTGTAATCAAGTTTGCTGTGATAAAAAATAAAAATTAAGTTAAAAATACCAACAAGAAGTAATGAGACATAAAGGGCTTTTTCCTCGCAAATTCCATTCTTATTTACAACCTAGAACACCACTTCCAGTAAGGCTCTGTTGCCCTAGTAACCAGACTTGGTAAAGGGGAAATGCTGCCGCCTTGTGGCCAATTCCCGCAAGAGCAGCTTTTAACCCACAGCTAATGGTCACTTGCCATTCAAAATGACTCAAGGCTGTAAAGGACACCTGCCCTCAAAATTGTGCTGAGGTAGGGAATGGATAAAAGGATTCAAAAAAGGCAAGATGTTCAAGAAGAGAGTATGAAGAGGTCAGTTTTACTCACTCTCTTTTTAAAGAAAGGAAAATGGATAAAAGCTCAGCCTCAGGAACTATTAGACTCATGCAATCTAATCTACGAAAACTTTTCAACTCACACCAGTCGACTGACCATTGGCAAAAAGTCTACAAACAATAAATGCTGAAGAGGTTTTAGAGAACTGTGTACCCTCTAGCTGCTGGTGAGATGTAAGAGGGTTAAACGCTAATAATGAGAACAGAAAGGAGCTGCGTTTAAAAGGAAAAATTGAGGTACCATTCAATCCAGCAGGCGCACCAATGGGCCTCTCACCTGAGAAGACCAGAATGAAGAAGACCCGGGCTGCAAAAGCTGCACTGCAGCCTGATTCACAATAGACAAGACAGTGAAGCAACCAAAATGTCCATCAACAGATGAAAGGATAAAGAAGAAGTGGTCCATGTACACAATGAATACTAGCCATGGAAAATAATGAAACACTGCTCTTTGAGGCACCATAGATGATCTTGGAGATAATCACAGAACATGAGGTAAGTCGGAAAGCAAAAGTCCTATATCCTATGATATCACATATAGGCGTTATCTAATAACTGACACAAATGAACATATTTCCACAGAGAAAGTCAATCACAGACTTATTAAAAAAAACCTATGCTTATTTAAAGGAAAGGTGGGGGAAATGGATAAATGAAGATTAGCATTACCATATGTATAAAATACATATTATATACATATATCAAAGAGACCGACCATATAGCACGGAAGGAATACAGAACACTCTGTAATAATTTACACGGGAAGAGGATCTCTACATAAATAGTTATATAGAATATGTAGATGAACCAGAGTGTGTACACCTTGGACGAGCAACATTCTAACCATTACCCCAATTGAAAAAATTAAAACAACGAACTAGGAGTAATGAGACATAAACTTATGGGGGGTTTTCCTGGCACATTCCATCCAAATTTAAAACCTAGGCAAACAACTTCCAGAACGGCTCTGCTGCCTAGTACCCAGATTTGGGAATGGAGAAATGCTGCATCCTTCTGGCCGTTTCCCACAAGAGCAGCTTTAAACCCACTGCAAAAGGTCACTAAATATTCACCAATTGCAGGTCTGTAAATGACACTGGCCCTCCAAAAAATACTGAGGTCGAAAATCGACCAAAAAATTCCAGAGTGTAACCTTCCAAAAAGAAAATTTGAAGAGGTATATTATAGTCACACTTTTTTGCTTTTTTCTTTTAACAGAAAAGAAAAAGGCGTGGAAAAATGATGAAATGTAGGAATTTTTACAGACATGTAAACCCAAATTACAAAAACCTATCAGCTCACACCAGTCAGAATGGCCATCAACAAAAATGCTGCAAAGAATAAATGCTGACGTGATTGTGGAGAAATGCGTACCCTCGATTCTAAGGGGGACGTGGTAAGAGCCACTAATGAAAGCACAATTGAGGTGCCTTGAAAAGGTAAACGTTGAGCTACCATACCAGTCAATCAATCATACCCACTGCTGGGTCTATCACCTGAGAAAATGAAAATCAAAAATCACAGGCTGGCAATCCTGCACTCCAGCAATATTTACCATAGGCAACAATTGGAAGCAACGAAAATGTCCATCAACAGAGGAATGCACCAAGAAGAAGTGGTCCAAGTACACAATGGAATATTAGCCATGGAAAACATTGAAGCACTGCTCTTTGAGGCACCATAGATGAGCCTGGAGATAATCACCAAACATGAAGTAGGTCGGAAAGCAAAACACCTATATCCTATATTATCACTTATGGCATTATCTAATAACTGACACAGATGAACATATTTCCAAAGAGAAAGACACTCACAGGCTTAGAAAACAAACTATGCTCATCTGAAAGGAAAGGAGGGGGGAAATTGAGAAATGAAGATTAGTGTTACTCTACATATACAAATACATATTATATACATGTATCAAAAAGACCGAACATATAGCAAGAGAGGTCGACGGAACACTGTAATATTTTACATGGGAAGAGGATCTGTACATTAATAGACATACATAATGTAC
Organism: Balaenoptera physalus; assembly: GCF_965194825.1. Taxonomy (NCBI): domain Eukaryota; kingdom Metazoa; phylum Chordata; class Mammalia; order Artiodactyla; family Balaenopteridae; genus Balaenoptera; species Balaenoptera physalus. The sequence continues at coordinate 76,739 of NW_028126007.1, forward strand.
AAATGAACCAGATTGTGTACACCTAGGACAAACAATATTCTAAACATTACCCAGATTAAAAAAATTTTAAAAACCAAAAAGAAGTAATGAGACATAAACTTACGGGGATTTCTCCTGGCACATTCCATTCTAATTTACAACCTAGGACAATGACTTCCAGAAAGGCTCTGCTGCCCTAGTACCCAGATTGGGGAATGGAGAAATGCTACCTCCTTGTGGCCGTTTCTCACAACAGCAGCTTTGAACCCACTGCAAAAGGTCACTAAATTTTCACCAACTTGCAGTTCTGCAAATGACACCTGCCCTCCAGAAAATTTTTGGGGTCAAAAATCGACCAAAAACTTCAGAAGAGGGCAACCTTCGAAGAAGACAATTTCAAGAGCTATATAGTACTCACGGGGTTTTATTTTAAGAGAAAAGAAAAAGGGGTAGGAATATGACGAATTTAAAAAATTTTAATGACATGCATACCCATATTACGAAAACCTATCAGCGCACAGCAGTCAGAATGGCCATTAGGAAAAATGCTGCAAAAAATAAACGGTGAAGGGAGTGTGGAGAAATGCGTACCCTCGGTTGTAAGGGGGGGCATGTAAAGAGCCACTAATGAAAACACAGTGTAGGTGCTTTGAAAAGGGAAACATTGAGCTACCAGTCAATCAATCACAACCACTGCTTGGCCTATCACCTGAGAAAATGAGAATCCAAAAGTCACAGGCTGGCAAACCTGTACGCCAGCAAGATTTACCATAGCCAGCACTTGGAAGCAATGAAAATGTCCATCAACCGAGGAATGCACCAGGAAGAAATGGTCCACGTACACAATGGAATATTACTCTAATAATAAATATAAATTAAATTTAAAAACAAACAAAAGCAAGGAGACATCAACATTTGTGGGTTTATCCGGGCACATTGCACTCTAATTTATAACCGATGAACACCACTGGCCGGTAGGTCTGTTTCCCTAGTACCAGCAAGGGGAATGTAGAAAGGCTGCCGCTCTCTGGCCGTTACCTGCAAACGCAGGTTTAAAGCCTGAAGTAATGGTCACTTCATATGAACAAGTACTGCAGGCCTGTAAATGAAACCTACCCTCAAAATGTCTTGAAGGAGATAATGGCCAAAATATTTCAAAGGGTGACACGTACTTTAAGAAAACACTTTGAAGAAATAAGCTCTAATCACAGCTGGAAAAATAAAAAGGACATGTCTTAAAGCTCAATTTCAATGCATTATGAAACACATGCAAATTCAACCACAAAGAGGTATCACTTCACACCACTCAGAATAATCATGAGCAAAAACTACAAAGAATAAAGCCTGAAGGTGCTGGGAAGAAATACATGCCCTGCACTTTAAGTGGGACGTAACCTGGAAAGAGCCACTAAGGACAACAGAACAGAGGTGCCTTTAAAAGGTAAACATTGAGCTACCATATGATCCAGCAGACCTATTCCTGGACCTATAAACTAAGAAGACAGATTTGGAAGGGCACAGCCACGCAAATCTGCATTCCATAGTTTTACAATAGCCAAGATATGGAAGTAACCAAAAAGTCCACTGACAGATGGGTGGACAAAGAAGAACTGCTACCTGTACAGATGGAATATGAGCTAGTGAAAAAATGAAACAATGCCATTTGCAGCACCATAGATGAGTCTAGAAGTAATCACGCAACTTGGAGTAAGTGAGAAAGCGAAAGACACATATCCTATCATATCACGTATAGGGGTTACCGAAAAAATGATACAAACAAAGATATTTCCACAGACAAACACTATCATAGATTCATTAAAATATTGGGGCTTCCCTGGTGGCGCAGTGCTTGAGAATCTGCCTGCCAATGCAGGGGACACAGGTTCGAGCCCTGGTCTGGGAAGATCCCACATGCCACGGAGCAACTGGGCCGTGAGCCACAATTACTGAGCCTGCGCGTCTGGAGCCTGTGCTCCACAACCAGAGAGGCCACGATGGTGAGAGGCCCGCGCACCGCGATGAAGAGTGGTCCCCACTTGCCACAACTAGAGAAAGCCCTCGCACAGAAAAGAAGACCCAACACAGTCATAAATAGATAAATAAAAGAACGTGAATTTCTAAAAAAAAATCAGAATGTTAACAAACTTTAAAAAAATAAATAAATAAATAAATAAATAAATAAATCTTATGGTTCACCAAATAGAAAGATGTGAGGATTGGATACATTACCATATTTAGGTTAACAGAGAGTTACAAACACATGTGAAATATATAATCACCAAAGACCTACACAATACCAAGAGAAGACTACTCAACATTGTGTCATAACCTACATGGGAAAAGGATCCGAAGAAGAATAGATATATGTATATGTGTGAAAGAACCACATCTTGCACACCTAGAACAAACAAAACATTGTAATCAAGTTTGCTGTGATAAAAAATAAAAATTAAGTTAAAAATACCAACAAGAAGTAATGAGACATAAAGGGCTTTTTCCTCGCAAATTCCATTCTTATTTACAACCTAGAACACCACTTCCAGTAAGGCTCTGTTGCCCTAGTAACCAGACTTGGTAAAGGGGAAATGCTGCCGCCTTGTGGCCAATTCCCGCAAGAGCAGCTTTTAACCCACAGCTAATGGTCACTTGCCATTCAAAATGACTCAAGGCTGTAAAGGACACCTGCCCTCAAAATTGTGCTGAGGTAGGGAATGGATAAAAGGATTCAAAAAAGGCAAGATGTTCAAGAAGAGAGTATGAAGAGGTCAGTTTTACTCACTCTCTTTTTAAAGAAAGGAAAATGGATAAAAGCTCAGCCTCAGGAACTATTAGACTCATGCAATCTAATCTACGAAAACTTTTCAACTCACACCAGTCGACTGACCATTGGCAAAAAGTCTACAAACAATAAATGCTGAAGAGGTTTTAGAGAACTGTGTACCCTCTAGCTGCTGGTGAGATGTAAGAGGGTTAAACGCTAATAATGAGAACAGAAAGGAGCTGCGTTTAAAAGGAAAAATTGAGGTACCATTCAATCCAGCAGGCGCACCAATGGGCCTCTCACCTGAGAAGACCAGAATGAAGAAGACCCGGGCTGCAAAAGCTGCACTGCAGCCTGATTCACAATAGACAAGACAGTGAAGCAACCAAAATGTCCATCAACAGATGAAAGGATAAAGAAGAAGTGGTCCATGTACACAATGAATACTAGCCATGGAAAATAATGAAACACTGCTCTTTGAGGCACCATAGATGATCTTGGAGATAATCACAGAACATGAGGTAAGTCGGAAAGCAAAAGTCCTATATCCTATGATATCACATATAGGCGTTATCTAATAACTGACACAAAAGAACATATTTCCACAGAGAAAGTCAATCACAGACTTATTAAAAAAAAACTATGCTTATTTAAAGGAAAGGTGGGGGAAATGGATAAATGAAGATTAGCATTACCATATGTATAAAATACATATTATATACATATATCAAAGAGACCGACCATATAGCACGGAAGGAATACAGAACACTCTGTAATAATTTACACGGGAAGAGGATCTCTACATAAATAGTTATATAGAATATGTAGATGAACCAGAGTGTGTACACCTTGGACGAGCAACATTCTAACCATTACCCCAATTGAAAAAATTAAAACAACGAACTAGGAGTAATGAGACATAAACTTATGGGGGGTTTTCCTGGCACATTCCATCCAAATTTAAAACCTAGGCAAACAACTTCCAGAACGGCTCTGCTGCCTAGTACCCAGATTTGGGAATGGAGAAATGCTGCATCCTTCTGGCCGTTTCCCACAAGAGCAGCTTTAAACCCACTGCAAAAGGTCACTAAATATTCACCAATTGCAGGTCTGTAAATGACACTGGCCCTCCAAAAAATACTGAGGTCGAAAATCGACCAAAAAATTCCAGAGTGTAACCTTCCAAAAAGAAAATTTGAAGAGGTATATTATAGTCACACTTTTTTGCTTTTTTCTTTTAACAGAAAAGAAAAAGGCGTGGAAAAATGATGAAATGTAGGAATTTTTACAGACATGTAAACCCAAATTACAAAAACCTATCAGCTCACACCAGTCAGAATGGCCATCAACAAAAATGCTGCAAAGAATAAATGCTGACGTGATTGTGGAGAAATGCGTACCCTCGATTCTAAGGGGGACGTGGTAAGAGCCACTAATGAAAGCACAATTGAGGTGCCTTGAAAAGGTAAACGTTGAGCTACCATACCAGTCAATCAATCATACCCACTGCTGGGTCTATCACCTGAGAAAATGAAAATCAAAAATCACAGGCTGGCAATCCTGCACTCCAGCAATATTTACCATAGGCAACAATTGGAAGCAACGAAAATGTCCATCAACAGAGGAATGCACCAAGAAGAAGTGGTCCAAGTACACAATGGAATATTAGCCATGGAAAACATTGAAGCACTGCTCTTTGAGGCACCATAGATGAGCCTGGAGATAATCACCAAACATGAAGTAGGTCGGAAAGCAAAACACCTATATCCTATATTATCACTTATGGCAATATCTAATAACTGACACAGATGAACATATTTCCAAAGAGAAAGACACTCACAGGCTTAGAAAACAAACTATGCTCATCTGAAAGGAAAGGAGGGGGGAAATTGAGAAATGAAGATTAGTGTTACTCTACATATACAAATACATATTATATACATGTATCAAAAAGACCGAACATATAGCAAGAGAGGTCGACGGAACACTGTAATATTTTACATGGGAAGAGGATCTGTACATTAATAGACATACATAATGTACAAATGAACCAGATTGTGTACACCTAGGACAAACAATATTCTAAACATTACCCAGATTAAAAAAATTTTAAAAACCAAAAAGAAGTAATGAGACATAAACTTACGGGGATTTCTCCTGGCACATTCCATTCTAATTTACAACCTAGGACAATGACTTCCAGAAAGGCTCTGCTGCCCTAGTACCCAGATTGGGGAATGGAGAAATGCTACCTCCTTGTGGCCGTTTCTCACAACAGCAGCTTTGAACCCACTGCAAAAGGTCACTAAATTTTCACCAACTTGCAGTTCTGCAAATGACACCTGCCCTCCAGAAAATTTTTGGGGTCAAAAATCGACCAAAAACTTCACAAGAGGGCAACCTTCGAAGAAGACAATTTCAAGAGCTATATAGTACTCACGGGGTTTTATTTTAAGAGAAAAGGAAAAGGGGTAGGAATATGACGAATTTAAAAAATTTTAATGACATGCATACCCATATTACGAAAACCTATCAGCGCACAGCAGTCAGAATGGCCATTAGGAAAAATGCTGCAAAAAATAAACGGTGAAGGGAGTGTGGAGAAATGCGTACCCTCGGTTGTAAGGGGGGGCATGTAAAGAGCCACTAATGAAAACACAGTGTAGGTGCTTTGAAAAGGGAAACATTGAGCTACCAGTCAATCAATCACAACCACTGCTTGGCCTATCACCTGAGAAAATGAGAATCCAAAAGTCACAGGCTGGCAAACCTGTACGCCAGCAAGATTTACCATAGCCAGCACTTGGAAGCAATGAAAATGTCCATCAACCGAGGAATGCACCAGGAAGAAATGGTCCACGTACACAATGGAATATTACTCTAATAATAAATATAAATTAAATTTAAAAACAAACAAAAGCAAGGAGACATCAACATTTGTGGGTTTATCCGGGCACATTGCACTCTAATTTATAACCGATGAACACCACTGGCCGGTAGGTCTGTTTCCCTAGTACCAGCAAGGGGAATGTAGAAAGGCTGCCGCTCTCTGGCCGTTACCTGCAAACGCAGGTTTAAAGCCTGAAGTAATGGTCACTTCATATGAACAAGTACTGCAGGCCTGTAAATGAAACCTACCCTCAAAATGTCTTGAAGGAGATAATGGCCAAAATATTTCAAAGGGTGACACATACTTTAAGAAAACACTTTGAAGAAATAAGCTCTAATCACAGCTGGAAAAATAAAAAGGACATGTCTTAAAGCTCAATTTCAATGCATTATGAAACACATGCAAATTCAACCACAAAGAGGTATCAGTTCACACCACTCAGAATAATCATGAGCAAAAACTACAAAGAATAAAGCCTGAAGGTGCTGGGAAGAAATACATGCCCTGCACTTTAAGTGGGACGTAACCTGGAAAGAGCCACTAAGGACAACAGAACAGAGGTGCCTTTAAAAGGTAAACATTGAGCTACCATATGATCCAGCAGACCTATTCCTGGACCTATAAACTAAGAAGACAGAATTGGAAGGGCACAGCCACGCAAATCTGCATTCCATAGTTTTACAATAGCCAAGATATGGAAGTAACCAAAAAGTCCACTGACAGATGGGTGGACAAAGAAGAACTGCTACCTGTACAGATGGAATATGAGCTAGTGAAAAAATGAAACAATGCCATTTGCAGCACCATAGATGAGTCTAGAAGTAATCACGCAACTTGGAGTAAGTGAGAAAGCGAAAGACACATATCCTATCATATCACGTATAGGGGTTACCTAAAAAATGATACAAACAAAGATATTTCCACAGACAAACACTATCATAGATTCATTAAAATATTGGGGCTTCCCTGGTGGCGCAGTGCTTGAGAATCTGCCTGCCAATGCAGGGGACACAGGTTCGAGCCCTGGTCTGGGAAGATCCCACATGCCACGGAGCAACTGGGCCGTGAGCCACAATTACTGAGCCTGCGCATCTGGAGCCTGTGCTCCACAACCAGAGAGGCCACGATGGTGAGAGGCCCGCGCACCGCGATGAAGAGTGGTCCCCACTTGCCACAACTAGAGAAAGCCCTCGCACAGAAAAGAAGACCCAACACAGTCATAAATAGATAAATAAAAGAACGTGAATTTCTAAAAAAAAATCAGAATGTTAACAAACTTTAAATAAATAAAGAAATAAATAAATAAATAAATAAATCTTATGGTTCACCAAATAGAAAGATGTGAGGATTGGATACATTACCATATTTAGGTTAACAGAGAGTTACAAACACATGTGAAATATATAATCACCAAAGACCTACACAATACCAAGAGAAGACTACTCAACATTGTGTCATAACCTACATGGGAAAAGGATCCGAAGAAGAATAGATATATGTATATGTGTGAAAGAACCACATCTTGCACACCTAGAACAAACAAAACATTGTAATCAAGTTTGCTGTGATAAAAAATAAAAATTAAGTTAAAAATACCAACAAGAAGTAATGAGACATAAAGGGCTTTTTCCTCGCAAATTCCATTCTTATTTACAACCTAGAACACCACTTCCAGTAAGGCTCTGTTGCCCTAGTAACCAGACTTGGTAAAGGGGAAATGCTGCCGCCTTGTGGCCAATTCCCGCAAGAGCAGCTTTTAACCCACAGCTAATGGTCACTTGCCATTCAAAATGACTCAAGGCTGTAAAGGACACCTGCCCTCAAAATTGTGCTGAGGTAGGGAATGGATAAAAGGATTCAAAAAAGGCAAGATGTTCAAGAAGAGAGTATGAAGAGGTCAGTTTTACTCACTCTCTTTTTAAAGAAAGGAAAATGGATAAAAGCTCAGCCTCAGGAACTATTAGACTCATGCAATCTAATCTACGAAAACTTTTCAACTCACACCAGTCGACTGACCATTGGCAAAAAGTCTACAAACAATAAATGCTGAAGAGGTTTTAGAGAACTGTGTACCCTCTAGCTGCTGGTGAGATGTAAGAGGGTTAAACGCTAATAATGAGAACAGAAAGGAGCTGCGTTTAAAAGGAAAAATTGAGGTACCATTCAATCCAGCAGGCGCACCAATGGGCCTCTCACCTGAGAAGACCAGAATGAAGAAGACCCGGGCTGCAAAAGCTGCACTGCAGCCTGATTCACAATAGACAAGACAGTGAAGCAACCAAAATGTCCATCAACAGATGAAAGGATAAAGAAGAAGTGGTCCATGTACACAATGAATACTAGCCATGGAAAATAATGAAACACTGCTCTTTGAGGCACCATAGATGATCTTGGAGATAATCACAGAACATGAGGTAAGTCGGAAAGCAAAAGTCCTATATCCTATGATATCACATATAGGCGTTATCTAATAACTGACACAAATGAACATATTTCCACAGAGAAAGTCAATCACAGATTATTAAAAAAAAACTATGCTTATTTAAAGGAAAGGTGGGGGAAATGGATAAATGAAGATTAGCATTACCATATGTATAAAATACATATTATATACATATATCAAAGAGACCGACCATATAGCACGGAAGGAATACAGAACACTCTGTAATAATTTACACGGGAAGAGGATCTCTACATAAATAGTTATATAGAATATGTAGATGAACCAGAGTGTGTACACCTTGGACGAGCAACATTCTAACCATTACCCCAATTGAAAAAATTAAAACAACGAACTAGGAGTAATGAGACATAAACTTATGGGGGGTTTTCCTGGCACATTCCATCCAAATTTAAAACCTAAGCAAACAACTTCCAGAACGGCTCTGCTGCCTAGTACCCAGATTTGGGAATGGAGAAATGCTGCATCCTTCTGGCCGTTTCCCACAAGAGCAGCTTTAAACCCACTGCAAAAGGTCACTAAATATTCACCAATTGCAGGTCTGTAAATGACACTGGCCCTCCAAAAAATACTGAGGTCGAAAATCGACCAAAAAATTCCAGAGTGTAACCTTCCAAAAAGAAAATTTGAAGAGGTATATTATAGTCACACTTTTTTGCTTTTTTCTTTTAACAGAAAAGAAAAAGGCGTGGAAAAATGATGAAATGTAGGAATTTTTACAGACATGTAAACCCAAATTACAAAAACCTATCAGCTCACACCAGTCAGAATGGCCATCAACAAAAATGCTGCAAAGAATAAATGCTGACGTGATTGTGGAGAAATGCGTACCCTCGATTCTAAGGGGGACGTGGTAAGAGCCACTAATGAAAGCACAATTGAGGTGCCTTGAAAAGGTAAACGTTGAGCTACCATACCAGTCAATCAATCATACCCACTGCTGGGTCTATCACCTGAGAAAATGAAAATCAAAAATCACAGGCTGGCAATCCTGCACTCCAGCAATATTTACCATAGGCAACAATTGGAAGCAACGAAAATGTCCATCAACAGAGGAATGCACCAAGAAGAAGTGGTCCAAGTACACAATGGAATATTAGCCATGGAAAACATTGAAGCACTGCTCTTTGAGGCACCATAGATGAGCCTGGAGATAATCACCAAACATGAAGTAGGTCGGAAAGCAAAACACCTATATCCTATATTATCACTTATGGCATTATCTAATAACTGACACAGATGAACATATTTCCAAAGAGAAAGACACTCACAGGCTTAGAAAACAAACTATGCTCATCTGAAAGGAAAGGAGGGGGGAAATTGAGAAATGAAGATTAGTGTTACTCTACATATACAAATACATATTATATACATGTATCAAAAAGACCGAACATATAGCAAGAGAGGTCGACGGAACACTGTAATATTTTACATGGGAAGAGGATCTGTACATTAATAGACATACATAATGTACAAATGAACCAGATTGTGTACACCTAGGACAAACAATATTCTAAACATTACCCAGATTAAAAAAATTTTAAAAACCAAAAAGAAGTAATGAGACATAAACTTACGGGGATTTCTCCTGGCACATTCCATTCTAATTTACAACCTAGGACAATGACTTCCAGAAAGGCTCTGCTGCCCTAGTACCCAGATTGGGGAATGGAGAAATGCTACCTCCTTGTGGCCGTTTCTCACAACAGCAGCTTTGAACCCACTGCAAAAGGTCACTAAATTTTCACCAACTTGCAGTTCTGCAAATGACACCTGCCCTCCAGAAAATTTTTGGGGTCAAAAATCGACCAAAAACTTCAGAAGAGGGCAACCTTCGAAGAAGACAATTTCAAGAGCTATATAGTACTCACGGGGTTTTATTTTAAGAGAAAAGAAAAAGGGGTAGGAATATGACGAATTTAAAAAATTTTAATGACATGCATACCCATATTACGAAAACCTATCAGCGCACAGCAGTCAGAATGGCCATTAGGAAAAATGCTGCAAAAAATAAACGGTGAAGGGAGTGTGGAGAAATGCGTACCCTCGGTTGTAAGGGGGGGCATGTAAAGAGCCACTAATGAAAACACAGTGTAGGTGCTTTGAAAAGGGAAACATTGAGCTACCAGTCAATCAATCACAACCACTGCTTGGCCTATCACCTGAGAAAATGAGAATCCAAAAGTCACAGGCTGGCAAACCTGTACGCCAGCAAGATTTACCATAGCCAGCACTTGGAAGCAATGAAAATGTCCATCAACCGAGGAATGCACCAGGAAGAAATGGTCCACGTACACAATGGAATATTACTCTAATAATAAATATAAATTAAATTTAAAAACAAACAAAAGCAAGGAGACATCAACATTTGTGGGTTTATCCGGGCACATTGCACTCTAATTTATAACCGATGAACACCACTGGCCGGTAGGTCTGTTTCCCTAGTACCAGCAAGGGGAATGTAGAAAGGCTGCCGCTCTCTGGCCGTTACCTGCAAACGCAGGTTTAAAGCCTGAAGTAATGGTCACTTCATATGAACAAGTACTGCAGGCCTGTAAATGAAACCTACCCTCAAAATGTCTTGAAGGAGATAATGGCCAAAATATTTCAAAGGGTGACACATACTTTAAGAAAACACTTTGAAGAAATAAGCTCTAATCAGAGCTGGAAAAATAAAAAGGACATGTCTTAAAGCTCAATTTCAACGCATTATGAAACACATGCAAATTCAACCACAAAGAGGTATCAGTTCACACCACTCAGAATAATCATGAGCAAAAACTACAAAGAATAAAGCCTGAAGGTGCTGGGAAGAAATACATTCCCTGCACTTTAAGTGGGACGTAACCTGGAAAGAGCCACTAAGGACAACAGAACAGAGGTGCCTTTAAAAGGTAAACATTGAGCTACCATATGATCCAGCAGACCTATTCCTGGACCTATAAACTAAGAAGACAGAATTGGAAGGGCACAGCCACGCAAATCTGCATTCCATAGTTTTACAATAGCCAAGATATGGAAGTAACCAAAAAGTCCATTGACAGATGGGTGGACAAAGAAGAACTGCTACCTGTACAGATGGAATATGAGCTAGTGAAAAAATGAAACAATGCCATTTGCAGCACCATAGATGAGTCTAGAAGTAATCACGCAACTTGGAGTAAGTGAGAAAGCGAAAGACACATATCCTATCATATCACGTATAGGGGTTACCGAAAAAATGATACAAACAAAGATATTTCCACAGACAAACACTATCATAGATTCATTAAAATATTGGGGCTTCCCTGGTGGCGCAGTGCTTGAGAATCTGCCTGCCAATGCAGGGGACACAGGTTCGAGCCCTGGTCTGGGAAGATCCCACATGCCACGGAGCAACTGGTCCGTGAGACACAATTACTGAGCCTGCGCGTCTGGAGCCTGTGCTCCACAACCAGAGAGGCCATGATGGTGAGAGGCCCGCGCACCGCGATGAAGAGTGGTCCCCACTTGCCACAACTAGAGAAAGCCCTCGCACAGAAAAGAAGACCCAACACAGTCATAAATAGATAAATAAAAGAACGTGAATTTCTAAAAAAAAATCAGAATGTTAACAAACTTTAAAAAAATAAATAAATAAATAAATAAATAAATAAATCTTGTGGTTCACCAAATAGAAAGATGTGAGGATTGGATACATTACCATATTTAGGTTAACAGAGAGTTACAAACACATGTGAAATATATAATCACCAAAGACCTACACAATACCAAGAGAAGACTACTCAACATTGTGTCATAACCTACATGGGAAAAGGATCCGAAGAAGAATAGATATATGTATATGTGTGAAAGAACCACATCTTGCACACCTAGAACAAACAAAACATTGTAATCAAGTTTGCTGTGATAAAAAATAAAAATTAAGTTAAAAATACCAACAAGAAGTAATGAGACATAAAGGGCTTTTTCCTCGCAAATTCCATTCTTATTTACAACCTAGAACACCACTTCCAGTAAGGCTCTGTTGCCCTAGTAACCAGACTTGGTAAAGGGGAAATGCTGCCGCCTTGTGGCCAATTCCCGCAAGAGCAGCTTTTAACCCACAGCTAATGGTCACTTGCCATTCAAAATGACTCAAGGCTGTAAAGGACACCTGCCCTCAAAATTGTGCTGAGGTAGGGAATGGATAAAAGGATTCAAAAAAGGCAAGATGTTCAAGAAGAGAGTATGAAGAGGTCAGTTTTACTCACTCTCTTTTTAAAGAAAGGAAAATGGATAAAAGCTCAGCCTCAGGAACTATTAGACTCATGCAATCTAATCTACGAAAACTTTTCAACTCACACCAGTCGACTGACCATTGGCAAAAAGTCTACAAACAATAAATGCTGAAGAGGTTTTAGAGAACTGTGTACCCTCTAGCTGCTGGTGAGATGTAAGAGGGTTAAACGCTAATAATGAGAACAGAAAGGAGCTGCGTTTAAAAGGAAAAATTGAGGTACCATTCAATCCAGCAGGCGCACCAATGGGCCTCTCACCTGAGAAGACCAGAATGAAGAAGACCCGGGCTGCAAAAGCTGCACTGCAGCCTGATTCACAATAGACAAGACAGTGAAGCAACCAAAATGTCCATCAACAGATGAAAGGATAAAGAAGAAGTGTTCCATGTACACAATGAATACTAGCCATGGAAAATAATGAAACACTGCTCTTTGAGGCACCATAGATGATCTTGGAGATAATCACAGAACATGAGGTAAGTCGGAAAGCAAAAGTCCTATATCCTATGATATCACATATAGGCGTTATCTAATAACTGACACAAATGAACATATTTCCACAGAGAAAGTCAATCACAGACTTATTAAAAAAAAACTATGCTTATTTAAAGGAAAGGTGGGGGAAATGGATAAATGAAGATTAGCATTACCATATGTATAAAATACATATTATATACATATATCAAAGAGACCGACCATATAGCACGGAAGGAATACAGAACACTCTGTAATAATTTACACGGGAAGAGGATCTCTACATAAATAGTTATATAGAATATGTAGATGAACCAGAGTGTGTACACCTTGGACGAGCAACATTCTAACCATTACCCCAATTGAAAAAATTAAAACAACGAACTAGGAGTAATGAGACATAAACTTATGGGGGGTTTTCCTGGCACATTCCATCCAAATTTAAAACCTAGGCAAACAACTTCCAGAACGGCTCTGCTGCCTAGTACCCAGATTTGGGAATGGAGAAATGCTGCATCCTTCTGGCCGTTTCCCACAAAAGCAGCTTTAAACCCACTGCAAAAGGTCACTAAATATTCACCAATTGCAGGTCTGTAAATGACACTAACCCTCCAAAAAATACTGAGGTCGAAAATCGACCAAAAAATTCCAGAGTGTAACCTTCCAAAAAGAAAATTTGAAGAGGTATATTATAGTCACACTTTTTTGCTTTTTTCTTTTAACAGAAAAGAAAAAGGCGTGGAAAAATGATGAAATGTAGGAATTTTTACAGACATGTAAACCCAAATTACAAAAACCTATCAGCTCACACCAGTCAGAATGGCCATCAACAAAAATGCTGCAAAGAATAAATGCTGACGTGATTGTGGAGAAATGCGTACCCTCGATTCTAAGGGGGACGTGGTAAGAGCCACTAATGAAAGCACAATTGAGGTGCCTTGAAAAGGTAAACGTTGAGCTACCATACCAGTCAATCAATCATACCCACTGCTGGGTCTATCACCTGAGAAAATGAAAATCAAAAATCACAGGCTGGCAATCCTGCACTCCAGCAATATTTACCATAGGCAACAATTGGAAGCAACGAAAATGTCCATCAACAGAGGAATGCACCAAGAAGAAGTGGTCCAAGTACACAATGGAATATTAGCCATGGAAAACATTGAAGCACTGCTCTTTGAGGCACCATAGATGAGCCTGGAGATAATCACCAAACATGAAGTAGGTCGGAAAGCAAAACACCTATATCCTATATTATCACTTATGGCATTATCTAATAACTGACACAGATGAACATATTTCCAAAGAGAAAGACACTCACAGGCTTAGAAAACAAACTATGCTCATCTGAAAGGAAAGGAGGGGGGAAATTGAGAAATGAAGATTAGTGTTACTCTACATATACAAATACATATTATATACATGTATCAAAAAGACCGAACATATAGCAAGAGAGGTCGACGGAACACTGTAATATTTTACATGGGAAGAGGATCTGTACATTAATAGACATACATAATGTACAAATGAACCAGATTGTGTACACCTAGGACAAACAATATTCTAAACATTACCCAGATTAAAAAAATTTTAAAAACCAAAAAGAAGTAATGAGACATAAACTTACGGGGATTTCTCCTGGCACATTCCATTCTAATTTACAACCTAGGACAATGACTTCCAGAAAGGCTCTGCTGCCCTAGTACCCAGATTGGGGAATGGAGAAATGCTACCTCCTTGTGGCCGTTTCTCACAACAGCAGCTTTGAACCCACTGCAAAAGGTCACTAAATTTTCACCAACTTGCAGTTCTGCAAATGACACCTGCCCTCCAGAAAATTTTTGGGGTCAAAAATCGACCAAAAACTTCAGAAGAGGGCAACCTTCGAAGAAGACAATTTCTAGAGCTATATAGTACTCACGGGGTTTTATTTTAAGAGAAAAGAAAAAGGGGTAGGAATATGACGAATTTAAAAAATTTTAATGACATGCATACCCATATTACGAAAACCTATCAGCGCACAGCAGTCAGAATGGCCATTAGGAAAAATGCTGCAAAAAATAAACGGTGAAGGGAGTGTGGAGAAATGCGTACCCTCGGTTGTAAGGGGGGGCATGTAAAGAGCCACTAATGAAAACACAGTGTAGGTGCTTTGAAAAGGGAAACATTGAGCTACCAGTCAATCAATCACAACCACTGCTTGGCCTATCACCTGAGAAAATGAGAATCCAAAAGTCACAGGCTGGCAAACCTGTACGCCAGCAAGATTTACCATAGCCAGCACTTGGAAGCAATTAAAATGTCCATCAACCGAGGAATGCACCAGGAAGAAATGGTCCACGTACACAATGGAATATTACTCTAATAATAAATATAAATTAAATTTAAAAACAAACAAAAGCAAGGAGACATCAACATTTGTGGGTTTATCCGGACACATTGCACTCTAATTTATAACCGATGAACACCACTGGCCGGTAGGTCTGTTTCCCTAGTACCAGCAAGGGGAATGTAGAAAGGCTGCCGCTCTCTGGCCGTTACCTGCAAACGCAGGTTTAAAGCCTGAAGTAATGGTCACTTCATATGAACAAGTACTGCAGGCCTGTAAATGAAACCTACCCTCAAAATGTCTTGAAGGAGATAATGGCCAAAATATTTCAAAGGGTGACACATACTTTAAGAAAACACTTTGAAGAAATAAGCTCTAATCACAGCTGGAAAAATAAAAAGGACATGTCTTAAAGCTCAATTTCAATGCATTATGAAACACATGCAAATTCAACCACAAAGAGGTATCAGTTCACACCACTCAGAATAATCATGAGCAAAAACTACAAAGAATAAAGCCTGAAGGTGCTGGGAAGAAATACATGCCCTGCACTTTAAGTGGGACGTAACCTGGAAAGAGCCACTAAGGACAACAGAACAGAGGTGCCTTTAAAAGGTAAACATTGAGCTACCATATGATCCAGCAGACCTATTCCTGGACCTATAAACTAAGAAGACAGAATTGGAAGGGCACAGCCACGCAAATCTGCATTCCATAGTTTTACAATAGCCAAGATACGGAAGTAACCAAAAAGTCCACTGACAGATGGGTGGACAAAGAAGAACTGCTACCTGTACAGATGGAATATGAGCTAGTGAAAAAATGAAACAATGCCATTTGCAGCACCATAGATGAGTCTAGAAGTAATCACGCAACTTGGAGTAAGTGAGAAAGCGAAAGACACATATCCTATCATATCACGTATAGGGGTTACCTAAAAAATGATACAAACAAAGATATTTCCACAGACAAACACTATCATAGATTCATTAAAATATTGGGGCTTCCCTGGTGGCGCAGTGCTTGAGAATCTGCCTGCCAATGCAGGGGACACAGGTTCGAGCCCTGGTCTGGGAAGATCCCACATGCCACGGAGCAACTGGGCCGTGAGCCACAATTACTGAGCCTGCGCGTCTGGAGCCTGTGCTCCACAACCAGAGAGGCCACGATGGTGAGAGGCCAGCGCACCGCGATGAAGAGTGGTCCCCACTTGCCACAACTAGAGAAAGCCTTCGCACAGAAAAGAAGACCCAACACAGTCATAAATAGATAAATAAAAGAACGTGAATTTCTAAAAAAAAATCAGAATGTTAACAAACTTTAAAAAAATAAATAAATAAATAAATAAATAAATAAATCTTATGGTTCACCAAATAGAAAGATGTGAGGATTGGATACATTACCATATTTAGGTTAACAGAGAGTTACAAACACATGTGAAATATATAATCACCAAAGACCTACACAATACCAAGAGAAGACTACTCAACATTGTGTCATAACCTACATGGGAAAAGGATCCGAAGAAGAATAGATATATGTATATGTGTGAAAGAACCACATCTTGCACACCTAGAACAAACAAAACATTGTAATCAAGTTTGCTGTGATAAAAAATAAAAATTAAGTTAAAAATACCAACAAGAAGTAATGAGACATAAAGGGCTTTTTCCTCGCAAATTCCATTCTTATTTACAACCTAGAACACCACTTCCAGTAAGGCTCTGTTGCCCTAGTAACCAGACTTGGTAAAGGGGAAATGCTGCCGCCTTGTGGCCAATTCCCGCAAGAGCAGCTTTTAACCCACAGCTAATGGTCACTTGCCATTCAAAATGACTCAAGGCTGTAAAGGACACCTGCCCTCAAAATTGTGCTGAGGTAGGGAATGGATAAAAGGATTCAAAAAATGCAAGATGTTCAAGAAGAGAGTATGAAGAGGTCAGTTTTACTCACTCTCTTTTTAAAGAAAGGAAAATGGATAAAAGCTCAGCCTCAGGAACTATTAGACTCATGCAATCTAATCTACGAAAACTTTTCAACTCACACCAGTCGACTGACCATTGGCAAAAAGTCTACAAACAATAAATGCTGAAGAGGTTTTAGAGAACTGTGTACCCTCTAGCTGCTGGTGAGATGTAAGAGGGTTAAACGCTAATAATGAGAACAGAAAGGAGCTGCGTTTAAAAGGAAAAATTGAGGTACCATTCAATCCAGCAGGCGCACCAATGGGCCTCTCACCTGAGAAGACCAGAATGAAGAAGACCCGGGCTGCAAAAGCTGCACTGCAGCCTGATTCACAATAGACAAGACAGTGAAGCAACCAAAATGTCCATCAACAGATGAAAGGATAAAGAAGAAGTGGTCCATGTACACAATGAATACTAGCCATGGAAAATAATGAAACACTGCTCTTTGAGGCACCATAGATGATCTTGGAGATAATCACAGAACATGAGGTAAGTCGGAAAGCAAAAGTCCTATATCCTATGATATCACATATAGGCGTTATCTAATAACTGACACAAATGAACATATTTCCACAGAGAAAGTCAATCACAGACTTATTAAAAAAAACCTATGCTTATTTAAAGGAAAGGTGGGGGAAATGGATAAATGAAGATTAGCATTACCATATGTATAAAATACATATTATATACATATATCAAAGAGACCGACCATATAGCACGGAAGGAATACAGAACACTCTGTAATAATTTACACGGGAAGAGGATCTCTACATAAATAGTTATATAGAATATGTAGATGAACCAGAGTGTGTACACCTTGGACGAGCAACATTCTAACCATTACCCCAATTGAAAAAATTAAAACAACGAACTAGGAGTAATGAGACATAAACTTATGGGGGGTTTTCCTGGCACATTCCATCCAAATTTAAAACCTAGGCAAACAACTTCCAGAACGGCTCTGCTGCCTAGTACCCAGATTTGGGAATGGAGAAATGCTGCATCCTTCTGGCCGTTTCCCACAAGAGCAGCTTTAAACCCACTGCAAAAGGTCACTAAATATTCACCAATTGCAGGTCTGTAAATGACACTGGCCCTCCAAAAAATACTGAGGTCGAAAATCGACCAAAAAATTCCAGAGTGTAACCTTCCAAAAAGAAAATTTGAAGAGGTATATTATAGTCACACTTTTTTGCTTTTTTCTTTTAACAGAAAAGAAAAAGGCGTGGAAAAATGATGAAATGTAGGAATTTTTACAGACATGTAAACCCAAATTACAAAAACCTATCAGCTCACACCAGTCAGAATGGCCATCAACAAAAATGCTGCAAAGAATAAATGCTGACGTGATTGTGGAGAAATGCGTACCCTCGATTCTAAGGGGGACGTGGTAAGAGCCACTAATGAAAGCACAATTGAGGTGCCTTGAAAAGGTAAACGTTGAGCTACCATACCAGTCAATCAATCATACCCACTGCTGGGTCTATCATCTGAGAAAATGAAAATCAAAAATCACAGGCTGGCAATCCTGCACTCCAGCAATATTTACCATAGGCAACAATTAGAAGCAACGAAAATGTCCATCAACAGAGGAATGCACCAAGAAGAAGTGGTCCAAGTACACAATGGAATATTAGCCATGGAAAACATTGAAGCACTGCTCTTTGAGGCACCATAGATGAGCCTGGAGATAATCACCAAACATGAAGTAGGTCGGAAAGCAAAACACCTATATCCTATATTATCACTTATGGCATTATCTAATAACTGACACAGATGAACATATTTCCAAAGAGAAAGACACTCACAGGCTTAGAAAACAAACTATGCTCATCTGAAAGGAAAGGAGGGGGGAAATTGAGAAATGAAGATTAGTGTTACTCTACATATACAAATACATATTATATACATGTATCAAATAGACCGAACATATAGCAAGAGAGGTCGACGGAACACTGTAATATTTTACATGGGAAGAGGATCTGTACATTAATAGACATACATAATGTACAAATGAACCAGATTGTGTACACCTAGGACAAACAATATTCTAAACATTACCCAGATTAAAAAAATTTTAAAAACCAAAAAGAAGTAATGAGACATAAACTTACGGGGATTTCTCCTGGCACATTCCATTCTAATTTACAACCTAGGACAATGACTTCCAGAAAGGCTCTGCTGCCCTAGTACCCAGATTGGGGAATGGAGAAATGCTACCTCCTTGTGGCCGTTTCTCACAACAGCAGCTTTGAACCCACTGCAAAAGGTCACTAAATTTTCACCAACTTGCAGTTCTGCAAATGACACCTGCCCTCCAGAAAATTTTTGGGGTCAAAAATCGACCAAAAACTTCAGAAGAGGGCAACCTTCGAAGAAGACAATTTCAAGAGCTATATAGTACTCACGGGGTTTTATTTTAAGAGAAAAGAAAAAGGGGTAGGAATATGACGAATTTAAAAAATTTTAATGACATGCATACCCATATTACGAAAACCTATCAGCGCACAGCAGTCAGAATGGCCATTAGGAAAAATGCTGCAAAAAATAAACGGTGAAGGGAGTGTGGAGAAATGCGTACCCTCGGTTGTAAGGGGGGGCATGTAAAGAGCCACTAATGAAAACACAGTGTAGGTGCTTTGAAAAGGGAAACATTGAGCTACCAGTCAATCAATCACAACCACTGCTTGGCCTATCACCTGAGAAAATGAGAATCCAAAAGTCACAGGCTGGCAAACCTGTACGCCAGCAAGATTTACCATAGCCAGCACTTGGAAGCAATGAAAATGTCCATCAACCGAGGAATGCACCAGGAAGAAATGGTCCACGTACACAATGGAATATTACTCTAATAATAAATATAAATTAAATTTAAAAACAAACAAAAGCAAGGAGACATCAACATTTGTGGGTTTATCCGGGCACATTGCACTCTAATTTATAACCGATGAACACCACTGGCCGGTAGGTCTGTTTCCCTAGTACCAGCAAGGGGAATGTAGAAAGGCTGCCGCTCTCTGGCCGTTACCTGCAAACGCAGGTTTAAAGCCTGAAGTAATGGTCACTTCATATGAACAAGTACTGCAGGCCTGTAAATGAAACCTACCCTCAAAATGTCTTGAAGGAGATAATGGCCAAAATATTTCAAAGGGTGACACGTACTTTAAGAAAACACTTTGAAGAAATAAGCTCTAATCACAGCTGGAAAAATAAAAAGGACATGTCTTAAAGCTCAATTTCAATGCATTATGAAACACATGCAAATTCAACCACAAAGAGGTATCACTTCACACCACTCAGAATAATCATGAGCAAAAACTACAAAGAATAAAGCCTGAAGGTGCTGGGAAGAAATACATGCCCTGCACTTTAAGTGGGACGTAACCTGGAAAGAGCCACTAAGGACAACAGAACAGAGGTGCCTTTAAAAGGTAAACATTGAGCTACCATATGATCCAGCAGACCTATTCCTGGACCTATAAACTAAGAAGACAGATTTGGAAGGGCACAGCCACGCAAATCTGCATTCCATAGTTTTACAATAGCCAAGATATGGAAGTAACCAAAAAGTCCACTGACAGATGGGTGGACAAAGAAGAACTGCTACCTGTACAGATGGAATATGAGCTAGTGAAAAAATGAAACAATGCCATTTGCAGCACCATAGATGAGTCTAGAAGTAATCACGCAACTTGGAGTAAGTGAGAAAGCGAAAGACACATATCCTATCATATCACGTATAGGGGTTACCGAAAAAATGATACAAACAAAGATATTTCCACAGACAAACACTATCATAGATTCATTAAAATATTGGGGCTTCCCTGGTGGCGCAGTGCTTGAGAATCTGCCTGCCAATGCAGGGGACACAGGTTCGAGCCCTGGTCTGGGAAGATCCCACATGCCACGGAGCAACTGGGCCGTGAGCCACAATTACTGAGCCTGCGCGTCTGGAGCCTGTGCTCCACAACCAGAGAGGCCACGATGGTGAGAGGCCCGCGCACCGCGATGAAGAGTGGTCCCCACTTGCCACAACTAGAGAAAGCCCTCGCACAGAAAAGAAGACCCAACACAGTCATAAATAGATAAATAAAAGAACGTGAATTTCTAAAAAAAAATCAGAATGTTAACAAACTTTAAAAAAATAAATAAATAAATAAATAAATAAATAAATCTTATGGTTCACCAAATAGAAAGATGTGAGGATTGGATACATTACCATATTTAGGTTAACAGAGAGTTACAAACACATGTGAAATATATAATCACCAAAGACCTACACAATACCAAGAGAAGACTACTCAACATTGTGTCATAACCTACATGGGAAAAGGATCCGAAGAAGAATAGATATATGTATATGTGTGAAAGAACCACATCTTGCACACCTAGAACAAACAAAACATTGTAATCAAGTTTGCTGTGATAAAAAATAAAAATTAAGTTAAAAATACCAACAAGAAGTAATGAGACATAAAGGGCTTTTTCCTCGCAAATTCCATTCTTATTTACAACCTAGAACACCACTTCCAGTAAGGCTCTGTTGCCCTAGTAACCAGACTTGGTAAAGGGGAAATGCTGCCGCCTTGTGGCCAATTCCCGCAAGAGCAGCTTTTAACCCACAGCTAATGGTCACTTGCCATTCAAAATGACTCAAGGCTGTAAAGGACACCTGCCCTCAAAATTGTGCTGAGGTAGGGAATGGATAAAAGGATTCAAAAAAGGCAAGATGTTCAAGAAGAGAGTATGAAGAGGTCAGTTTTACTCACTCTCTTTTTAAAGAAAGGAAAATGGATAAAAGCTCAGCCTCAGGAACTATTAGACTCATGCAATCTAATCTACGAAAACTTTTCAACTCACACCAGTCGACTGACCATTGGCAAAAAGTCTACAAACAATAAATGCTGAAGAGGTTTTAGAGAACTGTGTACCCTCTAGCTGCTGGTGAGATGTAAGAGGGTTAAACGCTAATAATGAGAACAGAAAGGAGCTGCGTTTAAAAGGAAAAATTGAGGTACCATTCAATCCAGCAGGCGCACCAATGGGCCTCTCACCTGAGAAGACCAGAATGAAGAAGACCCGGGCTGCAAAAGCTGCACTGCAGCCTGATTCACAATAGACAAGACAGTGAAGCAACCAAAATGTCCATCAACAGATGAAAGGATAAAGAAGAAGTGGTCCATGTACACAATGAATACTAGCCATGGAAAATAATGAAACACTGCTCTTTGAGGCACCATAGATGATCTTGGAGATAATCACAGAACATGAGGTAAGTCGGAAAGCAAAAGTCCTATATCCTATGATATCACATATAGGCGTTATCTAATAACTGACACAAAAGAACATATTTCCACAGAGAAAGTCAATCACAGACTTATTAAAAAAAAACTATGCTTATTTAAAGGAAAGGTGGGGGAAATGGATAAATGAAGATTAGCATTACCATATGTATAAAATACATATTATATACATATATCAAAGAGACCGACCATATAGCACGGAAGGAATACAGAACACTCTGTAATAATTTACACGGGAAGAGGATCTCTACATAAATAGTTATATAGAATATGTAGATGAACCAGAGTGTGTACACCTTGGACGAGCAACATTCTAACCATTACCCCAATTGAAAAAATTAAAACAACGAACTAGGAGTAATGAGACATAAACTTATGGGGGGTTTTCCTGGCACATTCCATCCAAATTTAAAACCTAGGCAAACAACTTCCAGAACGGCTCTGCTGCCTAGTACCCAGATTTGGGAATGGAGAAATGCTGCATCCTTCTGGCCGTTTCCCACAAGAGCAGCTTTAAACCCACTGCAAAAGGTCACTAAATATTCACCAATTGCAGGTCTGTAAATGACACTGGCCCTCCAAAAAATACTGAGGTCGAAAATCGACCAAAAAATTCCAGAGTGTAACCTTCCAAAAAGAAAATTTGAAGAGGTATATTATAGTCACACTTTTTTGCTTTTTTCTTTTAACAGAAAAGAAAAAGGCGTGGAAAAATGATGAAATGTAGGAATTTTTACAGACATGTAAACCCAAATTACAAAAACCTATCAGCTCACACCAGTCAGAATGGCCATCAACAAAAATGCTGCAAAGAATAAATGCTGACGTGATTGTGGAGAAATGCGTACCCTCGATTCTAAGGGGGACGTGGTAAGAGCCACTAATGAAAGCACAATTGAGGTGCCTTGAAAAGGTAAACGTTGAGCTACCATACCAGTCAATCAATCATACCCACTGCTGGGTCTATCATCTGAGAAAATGAAAATCAAAAATCACAGGCTGGCAATCCTGCACTCCAGCAATATTTACCATAGGCAACAATTGGAAGCAACGAAAATGTCCATCAACAGAGGAATGCACCAAGAAGAAGTGGTCCAAGTACACAATGGAATATTAGCCATGGAAAACATTGAAGCACTGCTCTTTGAGGCACCATAGATGAGCCTGGAGATAATCACAAAACATGAAGTAGGTCGGAAAGCAAAACACCTATATCCTATATTATCACTTATGGCAATATCTAATAACTGACACAGATGAACATATTTCCAAAGAGAAAGACACTCACAGGCTTAGAAAACAAACTATGCTCATCTGAAAGGAAAGGAGGGGGGAAATTGAGAAATGAAGATTAGTGTTACTCTACATATACAAATACATATTATATACATGTATCAAAAAGACCGAACATATAGCAAGAGAGGTCGACGGAACACTGTAATATTTTACATGGGAAGAGGATCTGTACATTAATAGACATACATAATGTACAAATGAACCAGATTGTGTACACCTAGGACAAACAATATTCTAAACATTACCCAGATTAAAAAAATTTTAAAAACCAAAAAGAAGTAATGAGACATAAACTTACGGGGATTTCTCCTGGCACATTCCATTCTAATTTACAACCTAGGACAATGACTTCCAGAAAGGCTCTGCTGCCCTAGTACCCAGATTGGGGAATGGAGAAATGCTACCTCCTTGTGGCCGTTTCTCACAACAGAAGCTTTGAACCCACTGCAAAAGGTCACTAAATTTTCACCAACTTGCAGTTCTGCAAATGACACCTGCCCTCCAGAAAATTTTTGGGGTCAAAAATCGACCAAAAACTTCACAAGAGGGCAACCTTCGAAGAAGACAATTTCAAGAGCTATATAGTACTCACGGGGTTTTATTTTAAGAGAAAAGGAAAAGGGGTAGGAATATGACGAATTTAAAAAATTTTAATGACATGCATACCCATATTACGAAAACCTATCAGCGCACAGCAGTCAGAATGGCCATTAGGAAAAATGCTGCAAAAAATAAACGGTGAAGGGAGTGTGGAGAAATGCGTACCCTCGGTTGTAAGGGGGGGCATGTAAAGAGCCACTAATGAAAACACAGTGTAGGTGCTTTGAAAAGGGAAACATTGAGCTACCAGTCAATCAATCACAACCACTGCTTGGCCTATCACCTGAGAAAATGAGAATCCAAAAGTCACAGGCTGGCAAACCTGTACGCCAGCAAGATTTACCATAGCCAGCACTTGGAAGCAATGAAAATGTCCATCAACCGAGGAATGTACCAGGAAGAAATGGTCCACGTACACAATGGAATATTACTCTAATAATAAATATAAATTAAATTTAAAAACAAACAAAAGCAAGGAGACATCAACATTTGTGGGTTTATCCGGGCACATTGCACTCTAATTTATAACCGATGAACACCACTGGCCGGTAGGTCTGTTTCCCTAGTACCAGCAAGGGGAATGTAGAAAGGCTGCCGCTCTCTGGCCGTTACCTGCAAACGCAGGTTTAAAGCCTGAAGTAATGGTCACTTCATATGAACAAGTACTGCAGGCCTGTAAATGAAACCTACCCTCAAAATGTCTTGAAGGAGATAATGGCCAAAATATTTCAAAGGGTGACACATACTTTAAGAAAACACTTTGAAGAAATAAGCTCTAATCAGAGCTGGAAAAATAAAAAGGACATGTCTTAAAGCTCAATTTCAACGCATTATGAAACACATGCAAATTCAACCACAAAGAGGTATCAGTTCACACCACTCAGAATAATCATGAGCAAAAACTACAAAGAATAAAGCCTGAAGGTGCTGGGAAGAAATACATTCCCTGCACTTTAAGTGGGACGTAACCTGGAAAGAGCCACTAAGGACAACAGAACAGAGGTGCCTTTAAAAGGTAAACATTGAGCTACCATATGATCCAGCAGACCTATTCCTGGACCTATAAACTAAGAAGACAGAATTGGAAGGGCACAGCCACGCAAATCTGCATTCCATAGTTTTACAATAGCCAAGATATGGAAGTAACCAAAAAGTCCACTGACAGATGGGTGGACAAAGAAGAACTGCTACCTGTACAGATGGAATATGAGCTAGTGAAAAAATGAAACAATGCCATTTGCAGCACCATAGATGAGTCTAGAAGTAATCACGCAACTTGGAGTAAGTGAGAAAGCGAAAGACACATATCCTATCATATCACGTATAGGGGTTACCGAAAAAATGATACAAACAAAGATATTTCCACAGACAAACACTATCATAGATTCATTAAAATATTGGGGCTTCCCTGGTGGCGCAGTGCTTGAGAATCTGCCTGCCAATGCAGGGGACACAGGTTCGAGCCCTGGTCTGGGAAGATCCCACATGCCACGGAGCAACTGGTCCGTGAGACACAATTACTGAGCCTGCGCGTCTGGAGCCTGTGCTCCACAACCAGAGAGGCCATGATGGTGAGAGGCCCGCGCACCGCGATGAAGAGTGGTCCCCACTTGCCACAACTAGAGAAAGCCCTCGCACAGAAAAGAAGACCCAACACAGTCATAAATAGATAAATAAAAGAACGTGAATTTCTAAAAAAAAATCAGAATGTTAACAAACTTTAAAAAAATAAATAAATAAATAAATAAATAAATAAATCTTGTGGTTCACCAAATAGAAAGATGTGAGGATTGGATACATTACCATATTTAGGTTAACAGAGAGTTACAAACACATGTGAAATATATAATCACCAAAGACCTACACAATACCAAGAGAAGACTACTCAACATTGTGTCATAACCTACATGGGAAAAGGATCCGAAGAAGAATAGATATATGTATATGTGTGAAAGAACCACATCTTGCACACCTAGAACAAACAAAACATTGTAATCAAGTTTGCTGTGATAAAAAATAAAAATTAAGTTAAAAATACCAACAAGAAGTAATGAGACATAAAGGGCTTTTTCCTCGCAAATTCCATTCTTATTTACAACCTAGAACACCACTTCCAGTAAGGCTCTGTTGCCCTAGTAACCAGACTTGGTAAAGGGGAAATGCTGCCGCCTTGTGGCCAATTCCCGCAAGAGCAGCTTTTAACCCACAGCTAATGGTCACTTGCCATTCAAAATGACTCAAGGCTGTAAAGGACACCTGCCCTCAAAATTGTGCTGAGGTAGGGAATGGATAAAAGGATTCAAAAAAGGCAAGATGTTCAAGAAGAGAGTATGAAGAGGTCAGTTTTACTCACTCTCTTTTTAAAGAAAGGAAAATGGATAAAAGCTCAGCCTCAGGAACTATTAGACTCATGCAATCTAATCTACGAAAACTTTTCAACTCACACCAGTCGACTGACCATTGGCAAAAAGTCTACAAACAATAAATGCTGAAGAGGTTTTAGAGAACTGTGTACCCTCTAGCTGCTGGTGAGATGTAAGAGGGTTAAACGCTAATAATGAGAACAGAAAGGAGCTGCGTTTAAAAGGAAAAATTGAGGTACCATTCAATCCAGCAGGCGCACCAATGGGCCTCTCACCTGAGAAGACCAGAATGAAGAAGACCCGGGCTGCAAAAGCTGCACTGCAGCCTGATTCACAATAGACAAGACAGTGAAGCAACCAAAATGTCCATCAACAGATGAAAGGATAAAGAAGAAGTGTTCCATGTACACAATGAATACTAGCCATGGAAAATAATGAAACACTGCTCTTTGAGGCACCATAGATGATCTTGGAGATAATCACAGAACATGAGGTAAGTCGGAAAGCAAAAGTCCTATATCCTATGATATCACATATAGGCGTTATCTAATAACTGACACAAATGAACATATTTCCACAGAGAAAGTCAATCACAGACTTATTAAAAAAAAAACTATGCTTATTTAAAGGAAAGGTGGGGGAAATGGATAAATGAAGATTAGCATTACCATATGTATAAAATACATATTATATACATATATCAAAGAGACCGACCATATAGCACGGAAGGAATACAGAACACTCTGTAATAATTTACACGGGAAGAGGATCTCTACATAAATAGTTATATAGAATATGTAGATGAACCAGAGTGTGTACACCTTGGACGAGCAACATTCTAACCATTACCCCAATTGAAAAAATTAAAACAACGAACTAGGAGTAATGAGACATAAACTTATGGGGGGTTTTCCTGGCACATTCCATCCAAATTTAAAACCTAGGCAAACAACTTCCAGAACGGCTCTGCTGCCTAGTACCCAGATTTGGGAATGGAGAAATGCTGCATCCTTCTGGCCGTTTCCCACAAAAGCAGCTTTAAACCCACTGCAAAAGGTCACTAAATATTCACCAATTGCAGGTCTGTAAATGACACTAACCCTCCAAAAAATACTGAGGTCGAAAATCGACCAAAAAATTCCAGAGTGTAACCTTCCAAAAAGAAAATTTGAAGAGGTATATTATAGTCACACTTTTTTGCTTTTTTCTTTTAACAGAAAAGAAAAAGGCGTGGAAAAATGATGAAATGTAGGAATTTTTACAGACATGTAAACCCAAATTACAAAAACCTATCAGCTCACACCAGTCAGAATGGCCATCAACAAAAATGCTGCAAAGAATAAATGCTGACGTGATTGTGGAGAAATGCGTACCCTCGATTCTAAGGGGGACGTGGTAAGAGCCACTAATGAAAGCACAATTGAGGTGCCTTGAAAAGGTAAACGTTGAGCTACCATACCAGTCAATCAATCATACCCACTGCTGGGTCTATCACCTGAGAAAATGAAAATCAAAAATCACAGGCTGGCAATCCTGCACTCCAGCAATATTTACCATAGGCAACAATTGGAAGCAACGAAAATGTCCATCAACAGAGGAATGCACCAAGAAGAAGTGGTCCAAGTACACAATGGAATATTAGCCATGGAAAACATTGAAGCACTGCTCTTTGAGGCACCATAGATGAGCCTGGAGATAATCACCAAACATGAAGTAGGTCGGAAAGCAAAACACCTATATCCTATATTATCACTTATGGCATTATCTAATAACTGACACAGATGAACATATTTCCAAAGAGAAAGACACTCACAGGCTTAGAAAACAAACTATGCTCATCTGAAAGGAAAGGAGGGGGGAAATTGAGAAATGAAGATTAGTGTTACTCTACATATACAAATACATATTATATACATGTATCAAAAAGACCGAACATATAGCAAGAGAGGTCGACGGAACACTGTAATATTTTACATGGGAAGAGGATCTGTACATTAATAGACATACATAATGTACAAATGAACCAGATTGTGTACACCTAGGACAAACAATATTCTAAACATTACCCAGATTAAAAAAATTTTAAAAACCAAAAAGAAGTAATGAGACATAAACTTACGGGGATTTCTCCTGGCACATTCCATTCTAATTTACAACCTAGGACAATGACTTCCAGAAAGGCTCTGCTGCCCTAGTACCCAGATTGGGGAATGGAGAAATGCTACCTCCTTGTGGCCGTTTCTCACAACAGAAGCTTTGAACCCACTGCAAAAGGTCACTAAATTTTCACCAACTTGCAGTTCTGCAAATGACACCTGCCCTCCAGAAAATTTTTGGGGTCAAAAATCGACCAAAAACTTCACAAGAGGGCAACCTTCGAAGAAGACAATTTCAAGAGCTATATAGTACTCACGGGGTTTTATTTTAAGAGAAAAGGAAAAGGGGTAGGAATATGACGAATTTAAAAAATTTTAATGACATGCATACCCATATTACGAAAACCTATCAGCGCACAGCAGTCAGAATGGCCATTAGGAAAAATGCTGCAAAAAATAAACGGTGAAGGGAGTGTGGAGAAATGCGTACCCTCGGTTGTAAGGGGGGGCATGTAAAGAGCCACTAATGAAAACACAGTGTAGGTGCTTTGAAAAGGGAAACATTGAGCTACCAGTCAATCAATCACAACCACTGCTTGGCCTATCACCTGAGAAAATGAGAATCCAAAAGTCACAGGCTGGCAAACCTGTACGCCAGCAAGATTTACCATAGCCAGCACTTGGAAGCAATGAAAATGTCCATCAACCGAGGAATGCACCAGGAAGAAATGGTCCACGTACACAATGGAATATTACTCTAATAATAAATATAAATTAAATTTAAAAACAAACAAAAGCAAGGAGACATCAACATTTGTGGGTTTATCCGGGCACATTGCACTCTAATTTATAACCGATGAACACCACTGGCCGGTAGGTCTGTTTCCCTAGTACCAGCAAGGGGAATGTAGAAAGGCTGCCGCTCTCTGGCCGTTACCTGCAAACGCAGGTTTAAAGCCTGAAGTAATGGTCACTTCATATGAACAAGTACTGCAGGCCTGTAAATGAAACCTACCCTCAAAATGTCTTGAAGGAGATAATGGCCAAAATATTTCAAAGGGTGACACATACTTTAAGAAAACACTTTGAAGAAATAAGCTCTAATCAGAGCTGGAAAAATAAAAAGGACATGTCTTAAAGCTCAATTTCAACGCATTATGAAACACATGCAAATTCAACCACAAAGAGGTATCAGTTCACACCACTCAGAATAATCATGAGCAAAAACTACAAAGAATAAAGCCTGAAGGTGCTGGGAAGAAATACATTCCCTGCACTTTAAGTGGGACGTAACCTGGAAAGAGCCACTAAGGACAACAGAACAGAGGTGCCTTTAAAAGGTAAACATTGAGCTACCATATGATCCAGCAGACCTATTCCTGGACCTATAAACTAAGAAGACAGAATTGGAAGGGCACAGCCACGCAAATCTGCATTCCATAGTTTTACAATAGCCAAGATATGGAAGTAACCAAAAAGTCCACTGACAGATGGGTGGACAAAGAAGAACTGCTACCTGTACAGATGGAATATGAGCTAGTGAAAAAATGAAACAATGCCATTTGCAGCACCATAGATGAGTCTAGAAGTAATCACGCAACTTGGAGTAAGTGAGAAAGCGAAAGACACATATCCTATCATATCACGTATAGGGGTTACCGAAAAAATGATACAAACAAAGATATTTCCACAGACAAACACTATCATAGATTCATTAAAATATTGGGGCTTCCCTGGTGGCGCAGTGCTTGAGAATCTGCCTGCCAATGCAGGGGACACAGGTTCGAGCCCTGGTCTGGGAAGATCCCACATGCCACGGAGCAACTGGTCCGTGAGACACAATTACTGAGCCTGCGCGTCTGGAGCCTGTGCTCCACAACCAGAGAGGCCATGATGGTGAGAGGCCCGCGCACCGCGATGAAGAGTGGTCCCCACTTGCCACAACTAGAGAAAGCCCTCGCACAGAAAAGAAGACCCAACACAGTCATAAATAGATAAATAAAAGAACGTGAATTTCTAAAAAAAAATCAGAATGTTAACAAACTTTAAAAAAATAAATAAATAAATAAATAAATAAATAAATCTTGTGGTTCACCAAATAGAAAGATGTGAGGATTGGATACATTACCATATTTAGGTTAACAGAGAGTTACAAACACATGTGAAATATATAATCACCAAAGACCTACACAATACCAAGAGAAGACTACTCAACATTGTGTCATAACCTACATGGGAAAAGGATCCGAAGAAGAATAGATATATGTATATGTGTGAAAGAACCACATCTTGCACACCTAGAACAAACAAAACATTGTAATCAAGTTTGCTGTGATAAAAAATAAAAATTAAGTTAAAAATACCAACAAGAAGTAATGAGACATAAAGGGCTTTTTCCTCGCAAATTCCATTCTTATTTACAACCTAGAACACCACTTCCAGTAAGGCTCTGTTGCCCTAGTAACCAGACTTGGTAAAGGGGAAATGCTGCCGCCTTGTGGCCAATTCCCGCAAGAGCAGCTTTTAACCCACAGCTAATGGTCACTTGCCATTCAAAATGACTCAAGGCTGTAAAGGACACCTGCCCTCAAAATTGTGCTGAGGTAGGGAATGGATAAAAGGATTCAAAAAAGGCAAGATGTTCAAGAAGAGAGTATGAAGAGGTCAGTTTTACTCACTCTCTTTTTAAAGAAAGGAAAATGGATAAAAGCTCAGCCTCAGGAACTATTAGACTCATGCAATCTAATCTACGAAAACTTTTCAACTCACACCAGTCGACTGACCATTGGCAAAAAGTCTACAAACAATAAATGCTGAAGAGGTTTTAGAGAACTGTGTACCCTCTAGCTGCTGGTGAGATGTAAGAGGGTTAAACGCTAATAATGAGAACAGAAAGGAGCTGCGTTTAAAAGGAAAAATTGAGGTACCATTCAATCCAGCAGGCGCACCAATGGGCCTCTCACCTGAGAAGACCAGAATGAAGAAGACCCGGGCTGCAAAAGCTGCACTGCAGCCTGATTCACAATAGACAAGACAGTGAAGCAACCAAAATGTCCATCAACAGATGAAAGGATAAAGAAGAAGTGTTCCATGTACACAATGAATACTAGCCATGGAAAATAATGAAACACTGCTCTTTGAGGCACCACAGATGATCTTGGAGATAATCACAGAACATGAGGTAAGTCGGAAAGCAAAAGTCCTATATCCTATGATATCACATATAGGCGTTATCTAATAACTGACACAAATGAACATATTTCCACAGAGAAAGTCAATCACAGACTTATTAAAAAAAAACTATGCTTATTTAAAGGAAAGGTGGGGGAAATGGATAAATGAAGATTAGCATTACCATATGTATAAAATACATATTATATACATATATCAAAGAGACCGACCATATAGCACGGAAGGAATACAGAACACTCTGTAATAATTTACACGGGAAGAGGATCTCTACATAAATAGTTATATAGAATATGTAGATGAACCAGAGTGTGTACACCTTGGACGAGCAACATTCTAACCATTACCCCAATTGAAAAAATTAAAACAACGAACTAGGAGTAATGAGACATAAACTTATGGGGGGTTTTCCTGGCACATTCCATCCAAATTTAAAACCTAGGCAAACAACTTCCAGAACGGCTCTGCTGCCTAGTACCCAGATTTGGGAATGGAGAAATGCTGCATCCTTCTGGCCGTTTCCCACAAAAGCAGCTTTAAACCCACTGCAAAAGGTCACTAAATATTCACCAATTGCAGGTCTGTAAATGACACTAACCCTCCAAAAAATACTGAGGTCGAAAATCGACCAAAAAATTCCAGAGTGTAACCTTCCAAAAAGAAAATTTGAAGAGGTATATTATAGTCACACTTTTTTGCTTTTTTCTTTTAACAGAAAAGAAAAAGGCGTGGAAAAATGATGAAATGTAGGAATTTTTACAGACATGTAAACCCAAATTACAAAAACCTATCAGCTCACACCAGTCAGAATGGCCATCAACAAAAATGCTGCAAAGAATAAATGCTGACGTGATTGTGGAGAAATGCGTACCCTCGATTCTAAGGGGGACGTGGTAAGAGCCACTAATGAAAGCACAATTGAGGTGCCTTGAAAAGGTAAACGTTGAGCTACCATACCAGTCAATCAATCATACCCACTGCTGGGTCTATCACCTGAGAAAATGAAAATCAAAAATCACAGGCTGGCAATCCTGCACTCCAGCAATATTTACCATAGGCAACAATTGGAAGCAACGAAAATGTCCATCAACAGAGGAATGCACCAAGAAGAAGTGGTCCAAGTACACAATGGAATATTAGCCATGGAAAACATTGAAGCACTGCTCTTTGAGGCACCATAGATGAGCCTGGAGATAATCACCAAACATGAAGTAGGTCGGAAAGCAAAACACCTATATCCTATATTATCACTTATGGCATTATCTAATAACTGACACAGATGAACATATTTCCAAAGAGAAAGACACTCACAGGCTTAGAAAACAAACTATGCTCATCTGAAAGGAAAGGAGGGGGGAAATTGAGAAATGAAGATTAGTGTTACTCTACATATACAAATACATATTATATACATGTATCAAAAAGACCGAACATATAGCAAGAGAGGTCGACGGAACACTGTAATATTTTACATGGGAAGAGGATCTGTACATTAATAGACATACATAATGTACAAATGAACCAGATTGTGTACACCTAGGACAAACAATATTCTAAACATTACCCAGATTAAAAAAATTTTAAAAACCAAAAAGAAGTAATGAGACATAAACTTACGGGGATTTCTCCTGGCACATTCCATTCTAATTTACAACCTAGGACAATGACTTCCAGAAAGGCTCTGCTGCCCTAGTACCCAGATTGGGGAATGGAGAAATGCTACCTCCTTGTGGCCGTTTCTCACAACAGCAGCTTTGAACCCACTGCAAAAGGTCACTAAATTTTCACCAACTTGCAGTTCTGCAAATGACACCTGCCCTCCAGAAAATTTTTGGGGTCAAAAATCGACCAAAAACTTCAGAAGAGGGCAACCTTCGAAGAAGACAATTTCAAGAGCTATATAGTACTCACGGGGTTTTATTTTAAGAGAAAAGAAAAAGGGGTAGGAATATGACGAATTTAAAAAATTTTAATGACATGCATACCCATATTACGAAAACCTATCAGCGCACAGCAGTCAGAATGGCCATTAGGAAAAATGCTGCAAAAAATAAACGGTGAAGGGAGTGTGGAGAAATGCGTACCCTCGGTTGTAAGGGGGGGCATGTAAAGAGCCACTAATGAAAACACAGTGTAGGTGCTTTGAAAAGGGAAACATTGAGCTACCAGTCAATCAATCACAACCACTGCTTGGCCTATCACCTGAGAAAATGAGAATCCAAAAGTCACAGGCTGGCAAACCTGTACGCCAGCAAGATTTACCATAGCCAGCACTTGGAAGCAATGAAAATGTCCATCAACCGAGGAATGCACCAGGAAGAAATGGTCCACGTACACAATGGAATATTACTCTAATAATAAATATAAATTAAATTTAAAAACAAACAAAAGCAAGGAGACATCAACATTTGTGGGTTTATCCGGGCACATTGCACTCTAATTTATAACCGATGAACACCACTGGCCGGTAGGTCTGTTTCCCTAGTACCAGCAAGGGGAATGTAGAAAGGCTGCCGCTCTCTGGCCGTTACCTGCAAACGCAGGTTTAAAGCCTGAAGTAATGGTCACTTCATATGAACAAGTACTGCAGGCCTGTAAATGAAACCTACCCTCAAAATGTCTTGAAGGAGATAATGGCCAAAATATTTCAAAGGGTGACACATACTTTAAGAAAACACTTTGAAGAAATAAGCTCTAATCACAGCTGGAAAAATAAAAAGGACATGTCTTAAAGCTCAATTTCAATGCATTATGAAACACATGCAAATTCAACCACAAAGAGGTATCAGTTCACACCACTCAGAATAATCATGAGCAAAAACTACAAAGAATAAAGCCTGAAGGTGCTGGGAAGAAATACATGCCCTGCACTTTAAGTGGGACGTAACCTGGAAAGAGCCACTAAGGACAACAGAACAGAGGTGCCTTTAAAAGGTAAACATTGAGCTACCATATGATCCAGCAGACCTATTCCTGGACCTATAAACTAAGAAGACAGAATTGGAAGGGCACAGCCACGCAAATCTGCATTCCATAGTTTTACAATAGCCAAGATACGGAAGTAACCAAAAAGTCCACTGACAGATGGGTGGACAAAGAAGAACTGCTACCTGTACAGATGGAATATGAGCTAGTGAAAAAATGAAACAATGCCATTTGCAGCACCATAGATGAGTCTAGAAGTAATCACGCAACTTGGAGTAAGTGAGAAAGCGAAAGACACATATCCTATCATATCACGTATAGGGGTTACCTAAAAAATGATACAAACAAAGATATTTCCACAGACAAACACTATCATAGATTCATTAAAATATTGGGGCTTCCCTGGTGGCGCAGTGCTTGAGAATCTGCCTGCCAATGCAGGGGACACAGGTTCGAGCCCTGGTCTGGGAAGATCCCACATGCCACGGAGCAACTGGGCCGTGAGCCACAATTACTGAGCCTGCGCGTCTGGAGCCTGTGCTCCACAACCAGAGAGGCCACGATGGTGAGAGGCCCGCGCACCGCGATGAAGAGTGGTCCCCACTTGCCACAACTAGAGAAAGCCTTCGCACAGAAAAGAAGACCCAACACAGTCATAAATAGATAAATAAAAGAACGTGAATTTCTAAAAAAAAATCAGAATGTTAACAAACTTTAAAAAAATAAATAAATAAATAAATAAATAAATAAATCTTATGGTTCACCAAATAGAAAGATGTGAGGATTGGATACATTACCATATTTAGGTTAACAGAGAGTTACAAACACATGTGAAATATATAATCACCAAAGACCTACACAATACCAAGAGAAGACTACTCAACATTGTGTCATAACCTACATGGGAAAAGGATCCGAAGAAGAATAGATATATGTATATGTGTGAAAGAACCACATCTTGCACACCTAGAACAAACAAAACATTGTAATCAAGTTTGCTGTGATAAAAAATAAAAATTAAGTTAAAAATACCAACAAGAAGTAATGAGACATAAAGGGCTTTTTCCTCGCAAATTCCATTCTTATTTACAACCTAGAACACCACTTCCAGTAAGGCTCTGTTGCCCTAGTAACCAGACTTGGTAAAGGGGAAATGCTGCCGCCTTGTGGCCAATTCCCGCAAGAGCAGCTTTTAACCCACAGCTAATGGTCACTTGCCATTCAAAATGACTCAAGGCTGTAAAGGACACCTGCCCTCAAAATTGTGCTGAGGTAGGGAATGGATAAAAGGATTCAAAAAATGCAAGATGTTCAAGAAGAGAGTATGAAGAGGTCAGTTTTACTCACTCTCTTTTTAAAGAAAGGAAAATGGATAAAAGCTCAGCCTCAGGAACTATTAGACTCATGCAATCTAATCTACGAAAACTTTTCAACTCACAACAGTCGACTGACCATTGGCAAAAAGTCTACAAACAATAAATGCTGAAGAGGTTTTAGAGAACTGTGTACCCTCTAGCTGCTGGTGAGATGTAAGAGGGTTAAACGCTAATAATGAGAACAGAAAGGAGCTGCGTTTAAAAGGAAAAATTGAGGTACCATTCAATCCAGCAGGCGCACCAATGGGCCTCTCACCTGAGAAGACCAGAATGAAGAAGACCCGGGCTGCAAAAGCTGCACTGCAGCCTGATTCACAATAGACAAGACAGTGAAGCAACCAAAATGTCCATCAACAGATGAAAGGATAAAGAAGAAGTGGTCCATGTACACAATGAATACTAGCCATGGAAAATAATGAAACACTGCTCTTTGAGGCACCACAGATGATCTTGGAGATAATCACAGAACATGAGGTAAGTCGGAAAGCAAAAGTCCTATATCCTATGATATCACATATAGGCGTTATCTAATAACTGACACAAATGAACATATTTCCACAGAGAAAGTCAATCACAGACTTATTAAAAAAAAACTATGCTTATTTAAAGGAAAGGTGGGGGAAATGGATAAATGAAGATTAGCATTACCATATGTATAAAATACATATTATATACATATATCAAAGAGACCGACCATATAGCACGGAAGGAATACAGAACACTCTGTAATAATTTACACGGGAAGAGGATCTCTACATAAATAGTTATATAGAATATGTAGATGAACCAGAGTGTGTACACCTTGGACGAGCAACATTCTAACCATTACCCCAATTGAAAAAATTAAAACAACGAACTAGGAGTAATGAGACATAAACTTATGGGGGGTTTTCCTGGCACATTCCATCCAAATTTAAAACCTAGGCAAACAACTTCCAGAACGGCTCTGCTGCCTAGTACCCAGATTTGGGAATGGAGAAATGCTGCATCCTTCTGGCCGTTTCCCACAAGAGCAGCTTTAAACCCACTGCAAAAGGTCACTAAATATTCACCAATTGCAGGTCTGTAAATGACACTGGCCCTCCAAAAAATACTGAGGTCGAAAATCGACCAAAAAATTCCAGAGTGTAACCTTCCAAAAAGAAAATTTGAAGAGGTATATTATAGTCACACTTTTTTGCTTTTTTCTTTTAACAGAAAAGAAAAAGGCGTGGAAAAATGATGAAATGTAGGAATTTTTACAGACATGTAAACCCAAATTACAAAAACCTATCAGCTCACACCAGTCAGAATGGCCATCAACAAAAATGCTGCAAAGAATAAATGCTGACGTGATTGTGGAGAAATGCGTACCCTCGATTCTAAGGGGGACGTGGTAAGAGCCACTAATGAAAGCACAATTGAGGTGCCTTGAAAAGGTAAACGTTGAGCTACCATACCAGTCAATCAATCATACCCACTGCTGGGTCTATCATCTGAGAAAATGAAAATCAAAAATCACAGGCTGGCAATCCTGCACTCCAGCAATATTTACCATAGGCAACAATTAGAAGCAACGAAAATGTCCATCAACAGAGGAATGCACCAAGAAGAAGTGGTCCAAGTACACAATGGAATATTAGCCATGGAAAACATTGAAGCACTGCTCTTTGAGGCACCATAGATGAGCCTGGAGATAATCACCAAACATGAAGTAGGTCGGAAAGCAAAACACCTATATCCTATATTATCACTTATGGCATTATCTAATAACTGACACAGATGAACATATTTCCAAAGAGAAAGACACTCCCAGGCTTAGAAAACAAACTATGCTCATCTGAAAGGAAAGGAGGGGGGAAATTGAGAAATGAAGATTAGTGTTACTCTACATATACAAATACATATTATATACATGTATCAAAAAGACCGAACATATAGCAAGAGAGGTCGACGGAACACTGTAATATTTTACATGGGAAGAGGATCTGTACATTAATAGACATACATAATGTACAAATGAACCAGATTGTGTACACCTAGGACAAACAATATTCTAAACATTACCCAGATTAAAAAAATTTTAAAAACCAAAAAGAAGTAATGAGACATAAACTTACGGGGATTTCTCCTGGCACATTCCATTCTAATTTACAACCTAGGACAATGACTTCCAGAAAGGCTCTGCTGCCCTAGTACCCAGATTGGGGAATGGAGAAATGCTACCTCCTTGTGGCCGTTTCTCACAACAGCAGCTTTGAACCCACTGCAAAAGGTCACTAAATTTTCACCAACTTGCAGTTCTGCAAATGACACCTGCCCTCCAGAAAATTTTTGGGGTCAAAAATCGACCAAAAACTTCAGAAGAGGGCAACCTTCGAAGAAGACAATTTCAAGAGCTATATAGTACTCACGGGGTTTTATTTTAAGAGAAAAGAAAAAGGGGTAGGAATATGACGAATTTAAAAAATTTTAATGACATGCATACCCATATTACGAAAACCTATCAGCGCACAGCAGTCAGAATGGCCATTAGGAAAAATGCTGCAAAAAATAAACGGTGAAGGGAGTGTGGAGAAATGCGTACCCTCGGTTGTAAGGGGGGGCATGTAAAGAGCCACTAATGAAAACACAGTGTAGGTGCTTTGAAAAGGGAAACATTGAGCTACCAGTCAATCAATCACAACCACTGCTTGGCCTATCACCTGAGAAAATGAGAATCCAAAAGTCACAGGCTGGCAAACCTGTACGCCAGCAAGATTTACCATAGCCAGCACTTGGAAGCAATGAAAATGTCCATCAACCGAGGAATGCACCAGGAAGAAATGGTCCACGTACACAATGGAATATTACTCTAATAATAAATATAAATTAAATTTAAAAACAAACAAAAGCAAGGAGACATCAACATTTGTGGGTTTATCCGGGCACATTGCACTCTAATTTATAACCGATGAACACCACTGGCCGGTAGGTCTGTTTCCCTAGTACCAGCAAGGGGAATGTAGAAAGGCTGCCGCTCTCTGGCCGTTACCTGCAAACGCAGGTTTAAAGCCTGAAGTAATGGTCACTTCATATGAACAAGTACTGCAGGCCTGTAAATGAAACCTACCCTCAAAATGTCTTGAAGGAGATAATGGCCAAAATATTTCAAAGGGTGACACATACTTTAAGAAAACACTTTGAAGAAATAAGCTCTAATCACAGCTGGAAAAATAAAAAGGACATGTCTTAAAGCTCAATTTCAATGCATTATGAAACACATGCAAATTCAACCACAAAGAGGTATCAGTTCACACCACTCAGAATAATCATGAGCAAAAACTACAAAGAATAAAGCCTGAAGGTGCTGGGAAGAAATACATGCCCTGCACTTTAAGTGGGACGTAACCTGGAAAGAGCCACTAAGGACAACAGAACAGAGGTGCCTTTAAAAGGTAAACATTGAGCTACCATATGATCCAGCAGACCTATTCCTGGACCTATAAACTAAGAAGACAGAATTGGAAGGGCACAGCCACGCAAATCTGCATTCCATAGTTTTACAATAGCCAAGATACGGAAGTAACCAAAAAGTCCACTGACAGATGGGTGGACAAAGAAGAACTGCTACCTGTACAGATGGAATATGAGCTAGTGAAAAAATGAAACAATGCCATTTGCAGCACCATAGATGAGTCTAGAAGTAATCACGCAACTTGGAGTAAGTGAGAAAGCGAAAGACACATATCCTATCATATCACGTATAGGGGTTACCTAAAAAATGATACAAACAAAGATATTTCCACAGACAAACACTATCATAGATTCATTAAAATATTGGGGCTTCCCTGGTGGCGCAGTGCTTGAGAATCTGCCTGCCAATGCAGGGGACACAGGTTCGAGCCCTGGTCTGGGAAGATCCCACATGCCACGGAGCAACTGGGCCGTGAGCCACAATTACTGAGCCTGCGCGTCTGGAGCCTGTGCTCCACAACCAGAGAGGCCACGATGGTGAGAGGCCCGCGCACCGCGATGAAGAGTGGTCCCCACTTGCCACAACTAGAGAAAGCCTTCGCACAGAAAAGAAGACCCAACACAGTCATAAATAGATAAATAAAAGAACGTGAATTTCTAAAAAAAAATCAGAATGTTAACAAACTTTAAAAAAATAAATAAATAAATAAATAAATAAATAAATCTTATGGTTCACCAAATAGAAAGATGTGAGGATTGGATACATTACCATATTTAGGTTAACAGAGAGTTACAAACACATGTGAAATATATAATCACCAAAGACCTACACAATACCAAGAGAAGACTACTCAACATTGTGTCATAACCTACATGGGAAAAGGATCCGAAGAAGAATAGATATATGTATATGTGTGAAAGAACCACATCTTGCACACCTAGAACAAACAAAACATTGTAATCAAGTTTGCTGTGATAAAAAATAAAAATTAAGTTAAAAATACCAACAAGAAGTAATGAGACATAAAGGGCTTTTTCCTCGCAAATTCCATTCTTATTTACAACCTAGAACACCACTTCCAGTAAGGCTCTGTTGCCCTAGTAACCAGACTTGGTAAAGGGGAAATGCTGCCGCCTTGTGGCCAATTCCCGCAAGAGCAGCTTTTAACCCACAGCTAATGGTCACTTGCCATTCAAAATGACTCAAGGCTGTAAAGGACACCTGCCCTCAAAATTGTGCTGAGGTAGGGAATGGATAAAAGGATTCAAAAAATGCAAGATGTTCAAGAAGAGAGTATGAAGAGGTCAGTTTTACTCACTCTCTTTTTAAAGAAAGGAAAATGGATAAAAGCTCAGCCTCAGGAACTATTAGACTCATGCAATCTAATCTACGAAAACTTTTCAACTCACAACAGTCGACTGACCATTGGCAAAAAGTCTACAAACAATAAATGCTGAAGAGGTTTTAGAGAACTGTGTACCCTCTAGCTGCTGGTGAGATGTAAGAGGGTTAAACGCTAATAATGAGAACAGAAAGGAGCTGCGTTTAAAAGGAAAAATTGAGGTACCATTCAATCCAGCAGGCGCACCAATGGGCCTCTCACCTGAGAAGACCAGAATGAAGAAGACCCGGGCTGCAAAAGCTGCACTGCAGCCTGATTCACAATAGACAAGACAGTGAAGCAACCAAAATGTCCATCAACAGATGAAAGGATAAAGAAGAAGTGGTCCATGTACACAATGAATACTAGCCATGGAAAATAATGAAACACTGCTCTTTGAGGCACCATAGATGATCTTGGAGATAATCACAGAACATGAGGTAAGTCGGAAAGCAAAAGTCCTATATCCTATGATATCACATATAGGCGTTATCTAATAACTGACACAAATGAACATATTTCCACAGAGAAAGTCAATCACAGACTTATTAAAAAAAAACTATGCTTATTTAAAGGAAAGGTGGGGGAAATGGATAAATGAAGATTAGCATTACCATATGTATAAAATACATATTATATACATATATCAAAGAGACCGACCATATAGCACGGAAGGAATACAGAACACTCTGTAATAATTTACACGGGAAGAGGATCTCTACATAAATAGTTATATAGAATATGTAGATGAACCAGAGTGTGTACACCTTGGACGAGCAACATTCTAACCATTACCCCAATTGAAAAAATTAAAACAACGAACTAGGAGTAATGAGACATAAACTTATGGGGGGTTTTCCTGGCACATTCCATCCAA
Source organism: Balaenoptera physalus (assembly GCF_965194825.1). Taxonomy (NCBI): domain Eukaryota; kingdom Metazoa; phylum Chordata; class Mammalia; order Artiodactyla; family Balaenopteridae; genus Balaenoptera; species Balaenoptera physalus. The sequence goes on from NW_028126007.1 coordinate 118,701, forward strand.
ATTTAAAACCTAGGCAAACAACTTCCAGAACGGCTCTGCTGCCTAGTACCCAGATTTGGGAATGGAGAAATGCTGCATCCTTCTGGCCGTTTCCCACAAGAGCAGCTTTAAACCCACTGCAAAAGGTCACTAAATATTCACCAATTGCAGGTCTGTAAATGACACTGGCCCTCCAAAAAATACTGAGGTCGAAAATCGACCAAAAAATTCCAGAGTGTAACCTTCCAAAAAGAAAATTTGAAGAGGTATATTATAGTCACACTTTTTTGCTTTTTTCTTTTAACAGAAAAGAAAAAGGCGTGGAAAAATGATGAAATGTAGGAATTTTTACAGACATGTAAACCCAAATTACAAAAACCTATCAGCTCACACCAGTCAGAATGGCCATCAACAAAAATGCTGCAAAGAATAAATGCTGACGTGATTGTGGAGAAATGCGTACCCTCGATTCTAAGGGGGACGTGGTAAGAGCCACTAATGAAAGCACAATTGAGGTGCCTTGAAAAGGTAAACGTTGAGCTACCATACCAGTCAATCAATCATACCCACTGCTGGGTCTATCATCTGAGAAAATGAAAATCAAAAATCACAGGCTGGCAATCCTGCACTCCAGCAATATTTACCATAGGCAACAATTAGAAGCAACGAAAATGTCCATCAACAGAGGAATGCACCAAGAAGAAGTGGTCCAAGTACACAATGGAATATTAGCCATGGAAAACATTGAAGCACTGCTCTTTGAGGCACCATAGATGAGCCTGGAGATAATCACCAAACATGAAGTAGGTCGGAAAGCAAAACACCTATATCCTATATTATCACTTATGGCATTATCTAATAACTGACACAGATGAACATATTTCCAAAGAGAAAGACACTCACAGGCTTAGAAAACAAACTATGCTCATCTGAAAGGAAAGGAGGGGGGAAATTGAGAAATGAAGATTAGTGTTACTCTACATATACAAATACATATTATATACATGTATCAAAAAGACCGAACATATAGCAAGAGAGGTCGACGGAACACTGTAATATTTTACATGGGAAGAGGATCTGTACATTAATAGACATACATAATGTACAAATGAACCAGATTGTGTACACCTAGGACAAACAATATTCTAAACATTACCCAGATTAAAAAAATTTTAAAAACCAAAAAGAAGTAATGAGACATAAACTTACGGGGATTTCTCCTGGCACATTCCATTCTAATTTACAACCTAGGACAATGACTTCCAGAAAGGCTCTGCTGCCCTAGTACCCAGATTGGGGAATGGAGAAATGCTACCTCCTTGTGGCCGTTTCTCACAACAGCAGCTTTGAACCCACTGCAAAAGGTCACTAAATTTTCACCAACTTGCAGTTCTGCAAATGACACCTGCCCTCCAGAAAATTTTTGGGGTCAAAAATCGACCAAAAACTTCAGAAGAGGGCAACCTTCGAAGAAGACAATTTCAAGAGCTATATAGTACTCACGGGGTTTTATTTTAAGAGAAAAGAAAAAGGGGTAGGAATATGACGAATTTAAAAAATTTTAATGACATGCATACCCATATTACGAAAACCTATCAGCGCACAGCAGTCAGAATGGCCATTAGGAAAAATGCTGCAAAAAATAAACGGTGAAGGGAGTGTGGAGAAATGCGTACCCTCGGTTGTAAGGGGGGGCATGTAAAGAGCCACTAATGAAAACACAGTGTAGGTGCTTTGAAAAGGGAAACATTGAGCTACCAGTCAATCAATCACAACCACTGCTTGGCCTATCACCTGAGAAAATGAGAATCCAAAAGTCACAGGCTGGCAAACCTGTACGCCAGCAAGATTTACCATAGCCAGCACTTGGAAGCAATGAAAATGTCCATCAACCGAGGAATGCACCAGGAAGAAATGGTCCACGTACACAATGGAATATTACTCTAATAATAAATATAAATTAAATTTAAAAACAAACAAAAGCAAGGAGACATCAACATTTGTGGGTTTATCCGGGCACATTGCACTCTAATTTATAACCGATGAACACCACTGGCCGGTAGGTCTGTTTCCCTAGTACCAGCAAGGGGAATGTAGAAAGGCTGCCGCTCTCTGGCCGTTACCTGCAAACGCAGGTTTAAAGCCTGAAGTAATGGTCACTTCATATGAACAAGTACTGCAGGCCTGTAAATGAAACCTACCCTCAAAATGTCTTGAAGGAGATAATGGCCAAAATATTTCAAAGGGTGACACGTACTTTAAGAAAACACTTTGAAGAAATAAGCTCTAATCACAGCTGGAAAAATAAAAAGGACATGTCTTAAAGCTCAATTTCAATGCATTATGAAACACATGCAAATTCAACCACAAAGAGGTATCAGTTCACACCACTCAGAATAATCATGAGCAAAAACTACAAAGAATAAAGCCTGAAGGTGCTGGGAAGAAATACATGCCCTGCACTTTAAGTGGGACGTAACCTGGAATGAGCCACTAAGGACAACAGAACAGAGGTGCCTTTAAAAGGTAAACATTGAGCTACCATATGATCCAGCAGACCTATTCCTGGACCTATAAACTAAGAAGACAGATTTGGAAGGGCACAGCCACGCAAATCTGCATTCCATAGTTTTACAATAGCCAAGATATGGAAGTAACCAAAAAGTCCACTGACAGATGGGTGGACAAAGAAGAACTGCTACCTGTACAGATGGAATATGAGCTAGTGAAAAAATGAAACAATGCCATTTGCAGCACCATAGATGAGTCTAGAAGTAATCACGCAACTTGGAGTAAGTGAGAAAGCGAAAGACACATATCCTATCATATCACGTATAGGGGTTACCGAAAAAATGATACAAACAAAGATATTTCCACAGACAAACACTATCATAGATTCATTAAAATATTGGGGCTTCCCTGGTGGCGCAGTGCTTGAGAATCTGCCTGCCAATGCAGGGGACACAGGTTCGAGCCCTGGTCTGGGAAGATCCCACATGCCACGGAGCAACTGGGCCGTGAGCCACAATTACTGAGCCTGCGCGTCTGGAGCCTGTGCTCCACAACCAGAGAGGCCACGATGGTGAGAGGCCCACGCACCGCGATGAAGAGTGGTCCCCACTTGCCACAACTAGAGAAAGCCCTCGCACAGAAAAGAAGACCCAACACAGTCATAAATAGATAAATAAAAGAACGTGAATTTCTAAAAAAAAATCAGAATGTTAACAAACTTTAAAAAAATAAATAAATAAATAAATAAATAAATAAATCTTATGGTTCACCAAATAGAAAGATGTGAGGATTGGATACATTACCATATTTAGGTTAACAGAGAGTTACAAACACATGTGAAATATATAATCACCAAAGACCTACACAATACCAAGAGAAGACTACTCAACATTGTGTCATAACCTACATGGGAAAAGGATCCGAAGAAGAATAGATATATGTATATGTGTGAAAGAACCACATCTTGCACACCTAGAACAAACAAAACATTGTAATCAAGTTTGCTGTGATAAAAAATAAAAATTAAGTTAAAAATACCAACAAGAAGTAATGAGACATAAAGGGCTTTTTCCTCGCAAATTCCATTCTTATTTACAACCTAGAACACCACTTCCAGTAAGGCTCTGTTGCCCTAGTAACCAGACTTGGTAAAGGGGAAATGCTGCCGCCTTGTGGCCAATTCCCGCAAGAGCAGCTTTTAACCCACAGCTAATGGTCACTTGCCATTCAAAATGACTCAAGGCTGTAAAGGACACCTGCCCTCAAAATTGTGCTGAGGTAGGGAATGGATAAAAGGATTCAAAAAAGGCAAGATGTTCAAGAAGAGAGTATGAAGAGGTCAGTTTTACTCACTCTCTTTTTAAAGAAAGGAAAATGGATAAAAGCTCAGCCTCAGGAACTATTAGACTCATGCAATCTAATCTACGAAAACTTTTCAACTCACACCAGTCGACTGACCATTGGCAAAAAGTCTACAAACAATAAATGCTGAAGAGGTTTTAGAGAACTGTGTACCCTCTAGCTGCTGGTGAGATGTAAGAGGGTTAAACGCTAATAATGAGAACAGAAAGGAGCTGCGTTTAAAAGGAAAAATTGAGGTACCATTCAATCCAGCAGGCGCACCAATGGGCCTCTCACCTGAGAAGACCAGAATGAAGAAGACCCGGGCTGCAAAAGCTGCACTGCAGCCTGATTCACAATAGACAAGACAGTGAAGCAACCAAAATGTCCATCAACAGATGAAAGGATAAAGAAGAAGTGGTCCATGTACACAATGAATACTAGCCATGGAAAATAATGAAACACTGCTCTTTGAGGCACCATAGATGATCTTGGAGATAATCACAGAACATGAGGTAAGTCGGAAAGCAAAAGTCCTATATCCTATGATATCACATATAGGCGTTATCTAATAACTGACACAAAAGAACATATTTCCACAGAGAAAGTCAATCACAGACTTATTAAAAAAAAACTATGCTTATTTAAAGGAAAGGTGGGGGAAATGGATAAATGAAGATTAGCATTACCATATGTATAAAATACATATTATATACATATATCAAAGAGACCGACCATATAGCACGGAAGGAATACAGAACACTCTGTAATAATTTACACGGGAAGAGGATCTCTACATAAATAGTTATATAGAATATGTAGATGAACCAGAGTGTGTACACCTTGGACGAGCAACATTCTAACCATTACCCCAATTGAAAAAATTAAAACAACGAACTAGGAGTAATGAGACATAAACTTATGGGGGGTTTTCCTGGCACATTCCATCCAAATTTAAAACCTAGGCAAACAACTTCCAGAACGGCTCTGCTGCCTAGTACCCAGATTTGGGAATGGAGAAATGCTGCATCCTTCTGGCCGTTTCCCACAAGAGCAGCTTTAAACCCACTGCAAAAGGTCACTAAATATTCACCAATTGCAGGTCTGTAAATGACACTGGCCCTCCAAAAAATACTGAGGTCGAAAATCGACCAAAAAATTCCAGAGTGTAACCTTCCAAAAAGAAAATTTGAAGAGGTATATTATAGTCACACTTTTTTGCTTTTTTCTTTTAACAGAAAAGAAAAAGGCGTGGAAAAATGATGAAATGTAGGAATTTTTACAGACATGTAAACCCAAATTACAAAAACCTATCAGCTCACACCAGTCAGAATGGCCATCAACAAAAATGCTGCAAAGAATAAATGCTGACGTGATTGTGGAGAAATGCGTACCCTCGATTCTAAGGGGGACGTGGTAAGAGCCACTAATGAAAGCACAATTGAGGTGCCTTGAAAAGGTAAACGTTGAGCTACCATACCAGTCAATCAATCATACCCACTGCTGGGTCTATCATCTGAGAAAATGAAAATCAAAAATCACAGGCTGGCAATCCTGCACTCCAGCAATATTTACCATAGGCAACAATTGGAAGCAACGAAAATGTCCATCAACAGAGGAATGCACCAAGAAGAAGTGGTCCAAGTACACAATGGAATATTAGCCATGGAAAACATTGAAGCACTGCTCTTTGAGGCACCATAGATGAGCCTGGAGATAATCACAAAACATGAAGTAGGTCGGAAAGCAAAACACCTATATCCTATATTATCACTTATGGCAATATCTAATAACTGACACAGATGAACATATTTCCAAAGAGAAAGACACTCACAGGCTTAGAAAACAAACTATGCTCATCTGAAAGGAAAGGAGGGGGGAAATTGAGAAATGAAGATTAGTGTTACTCTACATATACAAATACATATTATATACATGTATCAAAAAGACCGAACATATAGCAAGAGAGGTCGACGGAACACTGTAATATTTTACATGGGAAGAGGATCTGTACATTAATAGACATACATAATGTACAAATGAACCAGATTGTGTACACCTAGGACAAACAATATTCTAAACATTACCCAGATTAAAAAAATTTTAAAAACCAAAAAGAAGTAATGAGACATAAACTTACGGGGATTTCTCCTGGCACATTCCATTCTAATTTACAACCTAGGACAATGACTTCCAGAAAGGCTCTGCTGCCCTAGTACCCAGATTGGGGAATGGAGAAATGCTACCTCCTTGTGGCCGTTTCTCACAACAGAAGCTTTGAACCCACTGCAAAAGGTCACTAAATTTTCACCAACTTGCAGTTCTGCAAATGACACCTGCCCTCCAGAAAATTTTTGGGGTCAAAAATCGACCAAAAACTTCACAAGAGGGCAACCTTCGAAGAAGACAATTTCAAGAGCTATATAGTACTCACGGGGTTTTATTTTAAGAGAAAAGAAAAAGGGGTAGGAATATGACGAATTTAAAAAATTTTAATGACATGCATACCCATATTACGAAAACCTATCAGCGCACAGCAGTCAGAATGGCCATTAGGAAAAATGCTGCAACAAATAAACGGTGAAGGGAGTGTGGAGAAATGCGTACCCTCGGTTGTAAGGGGGGGCATGTAAAGAGCCACTAATAAAAACACAGTGTAGGTGCTTTGAAAAGGGAAACATTGAGCTACCAGTCAATCAATCACAACCACTGCTTGGCCTATCACCTGAGAAAATGAGAATCCAAAAGTCACAGGCTGGCAAACCTGTACGCCAGCAAGATTTACCATAGCCAGCACTTGGAAGCAATGAAAATGTCCATCAACCGAGGAATGCACCAGGAAGAAATGGTCCACGTACACAATGGAATATTACTCTAATAATAAATATAAATTAAATTTAAAAACAAACAAAAGCAAGGAGACATCAACATTTGTGGGTTTATCCGGGCACATTGCACTCTAATTTATAACCGATGAACACCACTGGCCGGTAGGTCTGTTTCCCTAGTACCAGCAAGGGGAATGTAGAAAGGCTGCCGCTCTCTGGCCGTTACCTGCAAACGCAGGTTTAAAGCCTGAAGTAATGGTCACTTCATATGAACAAGTACTGCAGGCCTGTAAATGAAACCTACCCTCAAAATGTCTTGAAGGAGATAATGGCCAAAATATTTCAAAGGGTGACACATACTTTAAGAAAACACTTTGAAGAAATAAGCTCTAATCACAGCTGGAAAAATAAAAAGGACATGTCTTAAAGCTCAATTTCAATGCATTATGAAACACATGCAAATTCAACCACAAAGAGGTATCAGTTCACACCACTCAGAATAATCATGAGCAAAAACTACAAAGAATAAAGCCTGAAGGTGCTGGGAAGAAATACATGCCCTGCACTTTAAGTGGGACGTAACCTGGAAAGAGCCACTAAGGACAACAGAACAGAGGTGCCTTTAAAAGGTAAACATTGAGCTACCATATGATCCAGCAGACCTATTCCTGGACCTATAAACTAAGAAGACAGATTTGGAAGGGCACAGCCACGCAAATCTGCATTCCATAGTTTTACAATAGCCAAGATATGGAAGTAACCAAAAAGTCCACTGACAGATGGGTGGACAAAGAAGAACTGCTACCTGTACAGATGGAATATGAGCTAGTGAAAAAATGAAACAATGCCATTTGCAGCACCATAGATGAGTCTAGAAGTAATCACGCAACTTGGAGTAAGTGAGAAAGCGAAAGACACATATCCTATCATATCACGTATAGGGGTTACCGAAAAAATGATACAAACAAAGATATTTCCACAGACAAACACTATCATAGATTCATTAAAATATTGGGGCTTCCCTGGTGGCACAGTGCTTGAGAATCTGCCTGCCAATGCAGGGGACACAGGTTCGAGCCCTGGTCTGGGAAGATCCCACATGCCACGGAGCAACTGGGCCGTGAGCCACAATTACTGAGCCTGCGCGTCTGGAGCCTGTGCTCCACAACCAGAGAGGCCACGATGGTGAGAGGCCCGCGCACCGCGATGAAGAGTGGTCCCCACTTGCCACAACTAGAGAAAGCCCTCGCACAGAAAAGAAGACCCAACACAGTCATAAATAGATAAATAAAAGAACGTGAATTTCTAAAAAAAAATCAGAATGTTAACAAACTTTAAAAAAATAAATAAATAAATAAATAAATAAATAAATCTTATGGTTCACCAAATAGAAAGATGTGAGGATTGGATACATTACCATATTTAGGTTAACAGAGAGTTACAAACACATGTGAAATATATAATCACCAAAGACCTACACAATACCAAGAGAAGACTACTCAACATTGTGTCATAACCTACATGGGAAAAGGATCCGAAGAAGAATAGATATATGTATATGTGTGAAAGAACCACATCTTGCACACCTAGAACAAACAAAACATTGTAATCAAGTTTGCTGTGATAAAAAATAAAAATTAAGTTAAAAATACCAACAAGAAGTAATGAGACATAAAGGGCTTTTTCCTCGCAAATTCCATTCTTATTTACAACCTAGAACACCACTTCCAGTAAGGCTCTGTTGCCCTAGTAACCAGACTTGGTAAAGGGGAAATGCTGCCGCCTTGTGGCCAATTCCCGCAAGAGCAGCTTTTAACCCACAGCTAATGGTCACTTGCCATTCAAAATGACTCAAGGCTGTAAAGGACACCTGCCCTCAAAATTGTGCTGAGGTAGGGAATGGATAAAAGGATTCAAAAAAGGCAAGATGTTCAAGAAGAGAGTATGAAGAGGTCAGTTTTACTCACTCTCTTTTTAAAGAAAGGAAAATGGATAAAAGCTCAGCCTCAGGAACTATTAGACTCATGCAATCTAATCTACGAAAACTTTTCAACTCACACCAGTCGACTGACCATTGGCAAAAAGTCTACAAACAATAAATGCTGAAGAGGTTTTAGAGAACTGTGTACCCTCTAGCTGCTGGTGAGATGTAAGAGGGTTAAACGCTAATAATGAGAACAGAAAGGAGCTGCGTTTAAAAGGAAAAATTGAGGTACCATTCAATCCAGCAGGCGCACCAATGGGCCTCTCACCTGAGAAGACCAGAATGAAGAAGACCCGGGCTGCAAAAGCTGCACTGCAGCCTGATTCACAATAGACAAGACAGTGAAGCAACCAAAATGTCCATCAACAGATGAAAGGATAAAGAAGAAGTGGTCCATGTACACAATGAATACTAGCCATGGAAAATAATGAAACACTGCTCTTTGAGGCACCATAGATGATCTTGGAGATAATCACAGAACATGAGGTAAGTCGGAAAGCAAAAGTCCTATATCCTATGATATCACATATAGGCGTTATCTAATAACTGACACAAATGAACATATTTCCACAGAGAAAGTCAATCACAGACTTATTAAAAAAAAACTATGCTTATTTAAAGGAAAGGTGGGGGAAATGGATAAATGAAGATTAGCATTACCATATGTATAAAATACATATTATATACATATATCAAAGAGACCGACCATATAGCACGGAAGGAATACAGAACACTCTGTAATAATTTACACGGGAAGAGGATCTCTACATAAATAGTTATATAGAATATGTAGATGAACCAGAGTGTGTACACCTTGGACGAGCAACATTCTAACCATTACCCCAATTGAAAAAATTAAAACAACGAACTAGGAGTAATGAGACATAAACTTATGGGGGGTTTTCCTGGCACATTCCATCCAAATTTAAAACCTAGGCAAACAACTTCCAGAACGGCTCTGCTGCCTAGTACCCAGATTTGGGAATGGAGAAATGCTGCATCCTTCTGGCCGTTTCCCACAAGAGCAGCTTTAAACCCACTGCAAAAGGTCACTAAATATTCACCAATTGCAGGTCTGTAAATGACACTGGCCCTCCAAAAAATACTGAGGTCGAAAATCGACCAAAAAATTCCAGAGTGTAACCTTCCAAAAAGAAAATTTGAAGAGGTATATTATAGTCACACTTTTTTGCTTTTTTCTTTTAACAGAAAAGAAAAAGGCGTGGAAAAATGATGAAATGTAGGAATTTTTACAGACATGTAAACCCAAATTACAAAAACCTATCAGCTCACACCAGTCAGAATGGCCATCAACAAAAATGCTGCAAAGAATAAATGCTGACGTGATTGTGGAGAAATGCGTACCCTCGATTCTAAGGGGGACGTGGTAAGAGCCACTAATGAAAGCACAATTGAGGTGCCTTGAAAAGGTAAACGTTGAGCTACCATACCAGTCAATCAATCATACCCACTGCTGGGTCTATCATCTGAGAAAATGAAAATCAAAAATCACAGGCTGGCAATCCTGCACTCCAGCAATATTTACCATAGGCAACAATTGGAAGCAACGAAAATGTCCATCAACAGAGGAATGCACCAAGAAGAAGTGGTCCAAGTACACAATGGAATATTAGCCATGGAAAACATTGAAGCACTGCTCTTTGAGGCACCATAGATGAGCCTGGAGATAATCACAAAACATGAAGTAGGTCGGAAAGCAAAACACCTATATCCTATATTATCACTTATGGCATTATCTAATAACTGACACAGATGAACATATTTCCAAAGAGAAAGACACTCACAGGCTTAGAAAACAAACTATGCTCATCTGAAAGGAAAGGAGGGGGGAAATTGAGAAATGAAGATTAGTGTTACTCTACATATACAAATACATATTATATACATGTATCAAAAAGACCGAACATATAGCAAGAGAGGTCGACGGAACACTGTAATATTTTACATGGGAAGAGGATCTGTACATTAATAGACATACATAATGTACAAATGAACCAGATTGTGTACACCTAGGACAAACAATATTCTAAACATTACCCAGATTAAAAAAATTTTAAAAACCAAAAAGAAGTAATGAGACATAAACTTACGGGGATTTCTCCTGGCACATTCCATTCTAATTTACAACCTAGGACAATGACTTCCAGAAAGGCTCTGCTGCCCTAGTACCCAGATTGGGGAATGGAGAAATGCTACCTCCTTGTGGCCGTTTCTCACAACAGCAGCTTTGAACCCACTGCAAAAGGTCACTAAATTTTCACCAACTTGCAGTTCTGCAAATGACACCTGCCCTCCAGAAAATTTTTGGGGTCAAAAATCGACCAAAAACTTCAGAAGAGGGCAACCTTCGAAGAAGACAATTTCAAGAGCTATATAGTACTCACGGGGTTTTATTTTAAGAGAAAAGAAAAAGGGGTAGGAATATGACGAATTTAAAAAATTTTAATGACATGCATACCCATATTACGAAAACCTATCAGCGCACAGCAGTCAGAATGGCCATTAGGAAAAATGCTGCAAAAAATAAACGGTGAAGGGAGTGTGGAGAAATGCGTACCCTCGGTTGTAAGGGGGGGCATGTAAAGAGCCACTAATGAAAACACAGTGTAGGTGCTTTGAAAAGGGAAACATTGAGCTACCAGTCAATCAATCACAACCACTGCTTGGCCTATCACCTGAGAAAATGAGAATCCAAAAGTCACAGGCTGGCAAACCTGTACGCCAGCAAGATTTACCATAGCCAGCACTTGGAAGCAATGAAAATGTCCATCAACCGAGGAATGCACCAGGAAGAAATGGTCCACGTACACAATGGAATATTACTCTAATAATAAATATAAATTAAATTTAAAAACAAACAAAAGCAAGGAGACATCAACATTTGTGGGTTTATCCGGGCACATTGCACTCTAATTTATAACCGATGAACACCACTGGCCGGTAGGTCTGTTTCCCTAGTACCAGCAAGGGGAATGTAGAAAGGCTGCCGCTCTCTGGCCGTTACCTGCAAACGCAGGTTTAAAGCCTGAAGTAATGGTCACTTCATATGAACAAGTACTGCAGGCCTGTAAATGAAACCTACCCTCAAAATGTCTTGAAGGAGATAATGGCCAAAATATTTCAAAGGGTGACACGTACTTTAAGAAAACACTTTGAAGAAATAAGCTCTAATCACAGCTGGAAAAATAAAAAGGACATGTCTTAAAGCTCAATTTCAATGCATTATGAAACACATGCAAATTCAACCACAAAGAGGTATCAGTTCACACCACTCAGAATAATCATGAGCAAAAACTACAAAGAATAAAGCCTGAAGGTGCTGGGAAGAAATACATGCCCTGCACTTTAAGTGGGACGTAACCTGGAAAGAGCCACTAAGGACAACAGAACAGAGGTGCCTTTAAAAGGTAAACATTGAGCTACCATATGATCCAGCAGACCTATTCCTGGACCTATAAACTAAGAAGACAGATTTGGAAGGGCACAGCCACGCAAATCTGCATTCCATAGTTTTACAATAGCCAAGATATGGAAGTAACCAAAAAGTCCACTGACAGATGGGTGGACAAAGAAGAACTGCTACCTGTACAGATGGAATATGAGCTAGTGAAAAAATGAAACAATGCCATTTGCAGCACCATAGATGAGTCTAGAAGTAATCACGCAACTTGGAGTAAGTGAGAAAGCGAAAGACACATATCCTATCATATCACGTATAGGGGTTACCGAAAAAATGATACAAACAAAGATATTTCCACAGACAAACACTATCATAGATTCATTAAAATATTGGGGCTTCCCTGGTGGCGCAGTGCTTGAGAATCTGCCTGCCAATGCAGGGGACACAGGTTCGAGCCCTGGTCTGGGAAGATCCCACATGCCACGGAGCAACTGGGCCGTGAGCCACAATTACTGAGCCTGCGCGTCTGGAGCCTGTGCTCCACAACCAGAGAGGCCACGATGGTGAGAGGCCCGCGCACCGCGATGAAGAGTGGTCCCCACTTGCCACAACTAGAGAAAGCCCTCGCACAGAAAAGAAGACCCAACACAGTCATAAATAGATAAATAAAAGAACGTGAATTTCTAAAAAAAAATCAGAATGTTAACAAACTTTAAAAAAATAAATAAATAAATAAATAAATAAATAAATCTTATGGTTCACCAAATAGAAAGATGTGAGGATTGGATACATTACCATATTTAGGTTAACAGAGAGTTACAAACACATGTGAAATATATAATCACCAAAGACCTACACAATACCAAGAGAAGACTACTCAACATTGTGTCATAACCTACATGGGAAAAGGATCCGAAGAAGAATAGATATATGTATATGTGTGAAAGAACCACATCTTGCACACCTAGAACAAACAAAACATTGTAATCAAGTTTGCTGTGATAAAAAATAAAAATTAAGTTAAAAATACCAACAAGAAGTAATGAGACATAAAGGGCTTTTTCCTCGCAAATTCCATTCTTATTTACAACCTAGAACACCACTTCCAGTAAGGCTCTGTTGCCCTAGTAACCAGACTTGGTAAAGGGGAAATGCTGCCGCCTTGTGGCCAATTCCCGCAAGAGCAGCTTTTAACCCACAGCTAATGGTCACTTGCCATTCAAAATGACTCAAGGCTGTAAAGGACACCTGCCCTCAAAATTGTGCTGAGGTAGGGAATGGATAAAAGGATTCAAAAAAGGCAAGATGTTCAAGAAGAGAGTATGAAGAGGTCAGTTTTACTCACTCTCTTTTTAAAGAAAGGAAAATGGATAAAAGCTCAGCCTCAGGAACTATTAGACTCATGCAATCTAATCTACGAAAACTTTTCAACTCACACCAGTCGACTGACCATTGGCAAAAAGTCTACAAACAATAAATGCTGAAGAGGTTTTAGAGAACTGTGTACCCTCTAGCTGCTGGTGAGATGTAAGAGGGTTAAACGCTAATAATGAGAACAGAAAGGAGCTGCGTTTAAAAGGAAAAATTGAGGTACCATTCAATCCAGCAGGCGCACCAATGGGCCTCTCACCTGAGAAGACCAGAATGAAGAAGACCCGGGCTGCAAAAGCTGCACTGCAGCCTGATTCACAATAGACAAGACAGTGAAGCAACCAAAATGTCCATCAACAGATGAAAGGATAAAGAAGAAGTGGTCCATGTACACAATGAATACTAGCCATGGAAAATAATGAAACACTGCTCTTTGAGGCACCATAGATGATCTTGGAGATAATCACAGAACATGAGGTAAGTCGGAAAGCAAAAGTCCTATATCCTATGATATCACATATAGGCGTTATCTAATAACTGACACAAATGAACATATTTCCACAGAGAAAGTCAATCACAGACTTATTAAAAAAAACCTATGCTTATTTAAAGGAAAGGTGGGGGAAATGGATAAATGAAGATTAGCATTACCATATGTATAAAATACATATTATATACATATATCAAAGAGACCGACCATATAGCACGGAAGGAATACAGAACACTCTGTAATAATTTACACGGGAAGAGGATCTCTACATAAATAGTTATATAGAATATGTAGATGAACCAGAGTGTGTACACCTTGGACGAGCAACATTCTAACCATTACCCCAATTGAAAAAATTAAAACAACGAACTAGGAGTAATGAGACATAAACTTATGGGGGGTTTTCCTGGCACATTCCATCCAAATTTAAAACCTAGGCAAACAACTTCCAGAACGGCTCTGCTGCCTAGTACCCAGATTTGGGAATGGAGAAATGCTGCATCCTTCTGGCCGTTTCCCACAAGAGCAGCTTTAAACCCACTGCAAAAGGTCACTAAATATTCACCAATTGCAGGTCTGTAAATGACACTGGCCCTCCAAAAAATACTGAGGTCGAAAATCGACCAAAAAATTCCAGAGTGTAACCTTCCAAAAAGAAAATTTGAAGAGGTATATTATAGTCACACTTTTTTGCTTTTTTCTTTTAACAGAAAAGAAAAAGGCGTGGAAAAATGATGAAATGTAGGAATTTTTACAGACATGTAAACCCAAATTACAAAAACCTATCAGCTCACACCAGTCAGAATGGCCATCAACAAAAATGCTGCAAAGAATAAATGCTGACGTGATTGTGGAGAAATGCGTACCCTCGATTCTAAGGGGGACGTGGTAAGAGCCACTAATGAAAGCACAATTGAGGTGCCTTGAAAAGGTAAACGTTGAGCTACCATACCAGTCAATCAATCATACCCACTGCTGGGTCTATCATCTGAGAAAATGAAAATCAAAAATCACAGGCTGGCAATCCTGCACTCCAGCAATATTTACCATAGGCAACAATTGGAAGCAACGAAAATGTCCATCAACAGAGGAATGCACCAAGAAGAAGTGGTCCAAGTACACAATGGAATATTAGCCATGGAAAACATTGAAGCACTGCTCTTTGAGGCACCATAGATGAGCCTGGAGATAATCACAAAACATGAAGTAGGTCGGAAAGCAAAACACCTATATCCTATATTATCACTTATGGCAATATCTAATAACTGACACAGATGAACATATTTCCAAAGAGAAAGACACTCACAGGCTTAGAAAACAAACTATGCTCATCTGAAAGGAAAGGAGGGGGGAAATTGAGAAATGAAGATTAGTGTTACTCTACATATACAAATACATATTATATACATGTATCAAAAAGACCGAACATATAGCAAGAGAGGTCGACGGAACACTGTAATATTTTACATGGGAAGAGGATCTGTACATTAATAGACATACATAATGTACAAATGAACCAGATTGTGTACACCTAGGACAAACAATATTCTAAACATTACCCAGATTAAAAAAATTTTAAAAACCAAAAAGAAGTAATGAGACATAAACTTACGGGGATTTCTCCTGGCACATTCCATTCTAATTTACAACCTAGGACAATGACTTCCAGAAAGGCTCTGCTGCCCTAGTACCCAGATTGGGGAATGGAGAAATGCTACCTCCTTGTGGCCGTTTCTCACAACAGAAGCTTTGAACCCACTGCAAAAGGTCACTAAATTTTCACCAACTTGCAGTTCTGCAAATGACACCTGCCCTCCAGAAAATTTTTGGGGTCAAAAATCGACCAAAAACTTCACAAGAGGGCAACCTTCGAAGAAGACAATTTCAAGAGCTATATAGTACTCACGGGGTTTTATTTTAAGAGAAAAGGAAAAGGGGTAGGAATATGACGAATTTAAAAAATTTTAATGACATGCATACCCATATTACGAAAACCTATCAGCGCACAGCAGTCAGAATGGCCATTAGGAAAAATGCTGCAAAAAATAAACGGTGAAGGGAGTGTGGAGAAATGCGTACCCTCGGTTGTAAGGGGGGGCATGTAAAGAGCCACTAATGAAAACACAGTGTAGGTGCTTTGAAAAGGGAAACATTGAGCTACCAGTCAATCAATCACAACCACTGCTTGGCCTATCACCTGAGAAAATGAGAATCCAAAAGTCACAGGCTGGCAAACCTGTACGCCAGCAAGATTTACCATAGCCAGCACTTGGAAGCAATGAAAATGTCCATCAACCGAGGAATGCACCAGGAAGAAATGGTCCACGTACACAATGGAATATTACTCTAATAATAAATATAAATTAAATTTAAAAACAAACAAAAGCAAGGAGACATCAACATTTGTGGGTTTATCCGGGCACATTGCACTCTAATTTATAACCGATGAACACCACTGGCCGGTAGGTCTGTTTCCCTAGTACCAGCAAGGGGAATGTAGAAAGGCTGCCGCTCTCTGGCCGTTACCTGCAAACGCAGGTTTAAAGCCTGAAGTAATGGTCACTTCATATGAACAAGTACTGCAGGCCTGTAAATGAAACCTACCCTCAAAATGTCTTGAAGGAGATAATGGCCAAAATATTTCAAAGGGTGACACATACTTTAAGAAAACACTTTGAAGAAATAAGCTCTAATCACAGCTGGAAAAATAAAAAGGACATGTCTTAAAGCTCAATTTCAATGCATTATGAAACACATGCAAATTCAACCACAAAGAGGTATCAGTTCACACCACTCAGAATAATCATGAGCAAAAACTACAAAGAATAAAGCCTGAAGGTGCTGGGAAGAAATACATGCCCTGCACTTTAAGTGGGACGTAACCTGGAAAGAGCCACTAAGGACAACAGAACAGAGGTGCCTTTAAAAGGTAAACATTGAGCTACCATATGATCCAGCAGACCTATTCCTGGACCTATAAACTAAGAAGACAGATTTGGAAGGGCACAGCCACGCAAATCTGCATTCCATAGTTTTACAATAGCCAAGATATGGAAGTAACCAAAAAGTCCACTGACAGATGGGTGGACAAAGAAGAACTGCTACCTGTACAGATGGAATATGAGCTAGTGAAAAAATGAAACAATGCCATTTGCAGCACCATAGATGAGTCTAGAAGTAATCACGCAACTTGGAGTAAGTGAGAAAGCGAAAGACACATATCCTATCATATCACGTATAGGGGTTACCGAAAAAATGATACAAACAAAGATATTTCCACAGACAAACACTATCATAGATTCATTAAAATATTGGGGCTTCCCTGGTGGCACAGTGCTTGAGAATCTGCCTGCCAATGCAGGGGACACAGGTTCGAGCCCTGGTCTGGGAAGATCCCACATGCCACGGAGCAACTGGGCCGTGAGCCACAATTACTGAGCCTGCGCGTCTGGAGCCTGTGCTCCACAACCAGAGAGGCCACGATGGTGAGAGGCCCGCGCACCGCGATGAAGAGTGGTCCCCACTTGCCACAACTAGAGAAAGCCCTCGCACAGAAAAGAAGACCCAACACAGTCATAAATAGATAAATAAAAGAACGTGAATTTCTAAAAAAAAATCAGAATGTTAACAAACTTTAAAAAAATAAATAAATAAATAAATAAATAAATAAATCTTATGGTTCACCAAATAGAAAGATGTGAGGATTGGATACATTACCATATTTAGGTTAACAGAGAGTTACAAACACATGTGAAATATATAATCACCAAAGACCTACACAATACCAAGAGAAGACTACTCAACATTGTGTCATAACCTACATGGGAAAAGGATCCGAAGAAGAATAGATATATGTATATGTGTGAAAGAACCACATCTTGCACACCTAGAACAAACAAAACATTGTAATCAAGTTTGCTGTGATAAAAAATAAAAATTAAGTTAAAAATACCAACAAGAAGTAATGAGACATAAAGGGCTTTTTCCTCGCAAATTCCATTCTTATTTACAACCTAGAACACCACTTCCAGTAAGGCTCTGTTGCCCTAGTAACCAGACTTGGTAAAGGGGAAATGCTGCCGCCTTGTGGCCAATTCCCGCAAGAGCAGCTTTTAACCCACAGCTAATGGTCACTTGCCATTCAAAATGACTCAAGGCTGTAAAGGACACCTGCCCTCAAAATTGTGCTGAGGTAGGGAATGGATAAAAGGATTCAAAAAAGGCAAGATGTTCAAGAAGAGAGTATGAAGAGGTCAGTTTTACTCACTCTCTTTTTAAAGAAAGGAAAATGGATAAAAGCTCAGCCTCAGGAACTATTAGACTCATGCAATCTAATCTACGAAAACTTTTCAACTCACACCAGTCGACTGACCATTGGCAAAAAGTCTACAAACAATAAATGCTGAAGAGGTTTTAGAGAACTGTGTACCCTCTAGCTGCTGGTGAGATGTAAGAGGGTTAAACGCTAATAATGAGAACAGAAAGGAGCTGCGTTTAAAAGGAAAAATTGAGGTACCATTCAATCCAGCAGGCGCACCAATGGGCCTCTCACCTGAGAAGACCAGAATGAAGAAGACCCGGGCTGCAAAAGCTGCACTGCAGCCTGATTCACAATAGACAAGACAGTGAAGCAACCAAAATGTCCATCAACAGATGAAAGGATAAAGAAGAAGTGGTCCATGTACACAATGAATACTAGCCATGGAAAATAATGAAACACTGCTCTTTGAGGCACCATAGATGATCTTGGAGATAATCACAGAACATGAGGTAAGTCGGAAAGCAAAAGTCCTATATCCTATGATATCACATATAGGCGTTATCTAATAACTGACACAAATGAACATATTTCCACAGAGAAAGTCAATCACAGACTTATTAAAAAAAAACTATGCTTATTTAAAGGAAAGGTGGGGGAAATGGATAAATGAAGATTAGCATTACCATATGTATAAAATACATATTATATACATATATCAAAGAGACCGACCATATAGCACGGAAGGAATACAGAACACTCTGTAATAATTTACACGGGAAGAGGATCTCTACATAAATAGTTATATAGAATATGTAGATGAACCAGAGTGTGTACACCTTGGACGAGCAACATTCTAACCATTACCCCAATTGAAAAAATTAAAACAACGAACTAGGAGTAATGAGACATAAACTTATGGGGGGTTTTCCTGGCACATTCCATCCAAATTTAAAACCTAGGCAAACAACTTCCAGAACGGCTCTGCTGCCTAGTACCCAGATTTGGGAATGGAGAAATGCTGCATCCTTCTGGCCGTTTCCCACAAGAGCAGCTTTAAACCCACTGCAAAAGGTCACTAAATATTCACCAATTGCAGGTCTGTAAATGACACTGGCCCTCCAAAAAATACTGAGGTCGAAAATCGACCAAAAAATTCCAGAGTGTAACCTTCCAAAAAGAAAATTTGAAGAGGTATATTATAGTCACACTTTTTTGCTTTTTTCTTTTAACAGAAAAGAAAAAGGCGTGGAAAAATGATGAAATGTAGGAATTTTTACAGACATGTAAACCCAAATTACAAAAACCTATCAGCTCACACCAGTCAGAATGGCCATCAACAAAAATGCTGCAAAGAATAAATGCTGACGTGATTGTGGAGAAATGCGTACCCTCGATTCTAAGGGGGACGTGGTAAGAGCCACTAATGAAAGCACAATTGAGGTGCCTTGAAAAGGTAAACGTTGAGCTACCATACCAGTCAATCAATCATACCCACTGCTGGGTCTATCATCTGAGAAAATGAAAATCAAAAATCACAGGCTGGCAATCCTGCACTCCAGCAATATTTACCATAGGCAACAATTGGAAGCAACGAAAATGTCCATCAACAGAGGAATGCACCAAGAAGAAGTGGTCCAAGTACACAATGGAATATTAGCCATGGAAAACATTGAAGCACTGCTCTTTGAGGCACCATAGATGAGCCTGGAGATAATCACAAAACATGAAGTAGGTCGGAAAGCAAAACACCTATATCCTATATTATCACTTATGGCATTATCTAATAACTGACACAGATGAACATATTTCCAAAGAGAAAGACACTCACAGGCTTAGAAAACAAACTATGCTCATCTGAAAGGAAAGGAGGGGGGAAATTGAGAAATGAAGATTAGTGTTACTCTACATATACAAATACATATTATATACATGTATCAAAAAGACCGAACATATAGCAAGAGAGGTCGACGGAACACTGTAATATTTTACATGGGAAGAGGATCTGTACATTAATAGACATACATAATGTACAAATGAACCAGATTGTGTACACCTAGGACAAACAATATTCTAAACATTACCCAGATTAAAAAAATTTTAAAAACCAAAAAGAAGTAATGAGACATAAACTTACGGGGATTTCTCCTGGCACATTCCATTCTAATTTACAACCTAGGACAATGACTTCCAGAAAGGCTCTGCTGCCCTAGTACCCAGATTGGGGAATGGAGAAATGCTACCTCCTTGTGGCCGTTTCTCACAACAGCAGCTTTGAACCCACTGCAAAAGGTCACTAAATTTTCACCAACTTGCAGTTCTGCAAATGACACCTGCCCTCCAGAAAATTTTTGGGGTCAAAAATCGACCAAAAACTTCAGAAGAGGGCAACCTTCGAAGAAGACAATTTCAAGAGCTATATAGTACTCACGGGGTTTTATTTTAAGAGAAAAGAAAAAGGGGTAGGAATATGACGAATTTAAAAAATTTTAATGACATGCATACCCATATTACGAAAACCTATCAGCGCACAGCAGTCAGAATGGCCATTAGGAAAAATGCTGCAAAAAATAAACGGTGAAGGGAGTGTGGAGAAATGCGTACCCTCGGTTGTAAGGGGGGGCATGTAAAGAGCCACTAATGAAAACACAGTGTAGGTGCTTTGAAAAGGGAAACATTGAGCTACCAGTCAATCAATCACAACCACTGCTTGGCCTATCACCTGAGAAAATGAGAATCCAAAAGTCACAGGCTGGCAAACCTGTACGCCAGCAAGATTTACCATAGCCAGCACTTGGAAGCAATGAAAATGTCCATCAACCGAGGAATGCACCAGGAAGAAATGGTCCACGTACACAATGGAATATTACTCTAATAATAAATATAAATTAAATTTAAAAACAAACAAAAGCAAGGAGACATCAACATTTGTGGGTTTATCCGGGCACATTGCACTCTAATTTATAACCGATGAACACCACTGGCCGGTAGGTCTGTTTCCCTAGTACCAGCAAGGGGAATGTAGAAAGGCTGCCGCTCTCTGGCCGTTACCTGCAAACGCAGGTTTAAAGCCTGAAGTAATGGTCACTTCATATGAACAAGTACTGCAGGCCTGTAAATGAAACCTACCCTCAAAATGTCTTGAAGGAGATAATGGCCAAAATATTTCAAAGGGTGACACGTACTTTAAGAAAACACTTTGAAGAAATAAGCTCTAATCACAGCTGGAAAAATAAAAAGGACATGTCTTAAAGCTCAATTTCAATGCATTATGAAACACATGCAAATTCAACCACAAAGAGGTATCAGTTCACACCACTCAGAATAATCATGAGCAAAAACTACAAAGAATAAAGCCTGAAGGTGCTGGGAAGAAATACATGCCCTGCACTTTAAGTGGGACGTAACCTGGAAAGAGCCACTAAGGACAACAGAACAGAGGTGCCTTTAAAAGGTAAACATTGAGCTACCATATGATCCAGCAGACCTATTCCTGGACCTATAAACTAAGAAGACAGATTTGGAAGGGCACAGCCACGCAAATCTGCATTCCATAGTTTTACAATAGCCAAGATATGGAAGTAACCAAAAAGTCCACTGACAGATGGGTGGACAAAGAAGAACTGCTACCTGTACAGATGGAATATGAGCTAGTGAAAAAATGAAACAATGCCATTTGCAGCACCATAGATGAGTCTAGAAGTAATCACGCAACTTGGAGTAAGTGAGAAAGCGAAAGACACATATCCTATCATATCACGTATAGGGGTTACCGAAAAAATGATACAAACAAAGATATTTCCACAGACAAACACTATCATAGATTCATTAAAATATTGGGGCTTCCCTGGTGGCGCAGTGCTTGAGAATCTGCCTGCCAATGCAGGGGACACAGGTTCGAGCCCTGGTCTGGGAAGATCCCACATGCCACGGAGCAACTGGGCCGTGAGCCACAATTACTGAGCCTGCGCGTCTGGAGCCTGTGCTCCACAACCAGAGAGGCCACGATGGTGAGAGGCCCGCGCACCGCGATGAAGAGTGGTCCCCACTTGCCACAACTAGAGAAAGCCCTCGCACAGAAAAGAAGACCCAACACAGTCATAAATAGATAAATAAAAGAACGTGAATTTCTAAAAAAAAATCAGAATGTTAACAAACTTTAAAAAAATAAATAAATAAATAAATAAATAAATAAATCTTATGGTTCACCAAATAGAAAGATGTGAGGATTGGATACATTACCATATTTAGGTTAACAGAGAGTTACAAACACATGTGAAATATATAATCACCAAAGACCTACACAATACCAAGAGAAGACTACTCAACATTGTGTCATAACCTACATGGGAAAAGGATCCGAAGAAGAATAGATATATGTATATGTGTGAAAGAACCACATCTTGCACACCTAGAACAAACAAAACATTGTAATCAAGTTTGCTGTGATAAAAAATAAAAATTAAGTTAAAAATACCAACAAGAAGTAATGAGACATAAAGGGCTTTTTCCTCGCAAATTCCATTCTTATTTACAACCTAGAACACCACTTCCAGTAAGGCTCTGTTGCCCTAGTAACCAGACTTGGTAAAGGGGAAATGCTGCCGCCTTGTGGCCAATTCCCGCAAGAGCAGCTTTTAACCCACAGCTAATGGTCACTTGCCATTCAAAATGACTCAAGGCTGTAAAGGACACCTGCCCTCAAAATTGTGCTGAGGTAGGGAATGGATAAAAGGATTCAAAAAAGGCAAGATGTTCAAGAAGAGAGTATGAAGAGGTCAGTTTTACTCACTCTCTTTTTAAAGAAAGGAAAATGGATAAAAGCTCAGCCTCAGGAACTATTAGACTCATGCAATCTAATCTACGAAAACTTTTCAACTCACACCAGTCGACTGACCATTGGCAAAAAGTCTACAAACAATAAATGCTGAAGAGGTTTTAGAGAACTGTGTACCCTCTAGCTGCTGGTGAGATGTAAGAGGGTTAAACGCTAATAATGAGAACAGAAAGGAGCTGCGTTTAAAAGGAAAAATTGAGGTACCATTCAATCCAGCAGGCGCACCAATGGGCCTCTCACCTGAGAAGACCAGAATGAAGAAGACCCGGGCTGCAAAAGCTGCACTGCAGCCTGATTCACAATAGACAAGACAGTGAAGCAACCAAAATGTCCATCAACAGATGAAAGGATAAAGAAGAAGTGGTCCATGTACACAATGAATACTAGCCATGGAAAATAATGAAACACTGCTCTTTGAGGCACCATAGATGATCTTGGAGATAATCACAGAACATGAGGTAAGTCGGAAAGCAAAAGTCCTATATCCTATGATATCACATATAGGCGTTATCTAATAACTGACACAAAAGAACATATTTCCACAGAGAAAGTCAATCACAGACTTATTAAAAAAAACTATGCTTATTTAAAGGAAAGGTGGGGGAAATGGATAAATGAAGATTAGCATTACCATATGTATAAAATACATATTATATACATATATCAAAGAGACCGACCATATAGCACGGAAGGAATACAGAACACTCTGTAATAATTTACACGGGAAGAGGATCTCTACATAAATAGTTATATAGAATATGTAGATGAACCAGAGTGTGTACACCTTGGACGAGCAACATTCTAACCATTACCCCAATTGAAAAAATTAAAACAACGAACTAGGAGTAATGAGACATAAACTTATGGGGGGTTTTCCTGGCACATTCCATCCAAATTTAAAACCTAGGCAAACAACTTCCAGAACGGCTCTGCTGCCTAGTACCCAGATTTGGGAATGGAGAAATGCTGCATCCTTCTGGCCGTTTCCCACAAGAGCAGCTTTAAACCCACTGCAAAAGGTCACTAAATATTCACCAATTGCAGGTCTGTAAATGACACTGGCCCTCCAAAAAATACTGAGGTCGAAAATCGACCAAAAAATTCCAGAGTGTAACCTTCCAAAAAGAAAATTTGAAGAGGTATATTATAGTCACACTTTTTTGCTTTTTTCTTTTAACAGAAAAGAAAAAGGCGTGGAAAAATGATGAAATGTAGGAATTTTTACAGACATGTAAACCCAAATTACAAAAACCTATCAGCTCACACCAGTCAGAATGGCCATCAACAAAAATGCTGCAAAGAATAAATGCTGACGTGATTGTGGAGAAATGCGTACCCTCGATTCTAAGGGGGACGTGGTAAGAGCCACTAATGAAAGCACAATTGAGGTGCCTTGAAAAGGTAAACGTTGAGCTACCATACCAGTCAATCAATCATACCCACTGCTGGGTCTATCACCTGAGAAAATGAAAATCAAAAATCACAGGCTGGCAATCCTGCACTCCAGCAATATTTACCATAGGCAACACTTGGAAGCAACGAAAATGTCCATCAACAGAGGAATGCACCAAGAAGAAGTGGTCCAAGTACACAATGGAATATTAGCCATGGAAAACATTGAAGCACTGCTCTTTGAGGCACCATAGATGAGCCTGGAGATAATCACAAAACATGAAGTAGGTCGGAAAGCAAAACACCTATATCCTATATTATCACTTATGGCAATATCTAATAACTGACACAGATGAACATATTTCCAAAGAGAAAGACACTCACAGGCTTAGAAAACAAACTATGCTCATCTGAAAGGAAAGGAGGGGGGAAATTGAGAAATGAAGATTAGTGTTACTCTACATATACAAATACATATTATATACATGTATCAAAAAGACCGAACATATAGCAAGAGAGGTCGACGGAACACTGTAATATTTTACATGGGAAGAGGATCTGTACATTAATAGACATACATAATGTACAAATGAACCAGATTGTGTACACCTAGGACAAACAATATTCTAAACATTACCCAGATTAAAAAAATTTTAAAAACCAAAAAGAAGTAATGAGACATAAACTTACGGGGATTTCTCCTGGCACATTCCATTCTAATTTACAACCTAGGACAATGACTTCCAGAAAGGCTCTGCTGCCCTAGTACCCAGATTGGGGAATGGAGAAATGCTACCTCCTTGTGGCCGTTTCTCACAACAGAAGCTTTGAACCCACTGCAAAAGGTCACTAAATTTTCACCAACTTGCAGTTCTGCAAATGACACCTGCCCTCCAGAAAATTTTTGGGGTCAAAAATCGACCAAAAACTTCACAAGAGGGCAACCTTCGAAGAAGACAATTTCAAGAGCTATATAGTACTCACGGGGTTTTATTTTAAGAGAAAAGGAAAAGGGGTAGGAATATGACGAATTTAAAAAATTTTAATGACATGCATACCCATATTACGAAAACCTATCAGCGCACAGCAGTCAGAATGGCCATTAGGAAAAATGCTGCAAAAAATAAACGGTGAAGGGAGTGTGGAGAAATGCGTACCCTCGGTTGTAAGGGGGGGCATGTAAAGAGCCACTAATGAAAACACAGTGTAGGTGCTTTGAAAAGGGAAACATTGAGCTACCAGTCAATCAATCACAACCACTGCTTGGCCTATCACCTGAGAAAATGAGAATCCAAAAGTCACAGGCTGGCAAACCTGTACGCCAGCAAGATTTACCATAGCCAGCACTTGGAAGCAATGAAAATGTCCATCAACCGAGGAATGCACCAGGAAGAAATGGTCCACGTACACAATGGAATATTACTCTAATAATAAATATAAATTAAATTTAAAAACAAACAAAAGCAAGGAGACATCAACATTTGTGGGTTTATCCGGGCACATTGCACTCTAATTTATAACCGATGAACACCACTGGCCGGTAGGTCTGTTTCCCTAGTACCAGCAAGGGGAATGTAGAAAGGCTGCCGCTCTCTGGCCGTTACCTGCAAACGCAGGTTTAAAGCCTGAAGTAATGGTCACTTCATATGAACAAGTACTGCAGGCCTGTAAATGAAACCTACCCTCAAAATGTCTTGAAGGAGATAATGGCCAAAATATTTCAAAGGGTGACACATACTTTAAGAAAACACTTTGAAGAAATAAGCTCTAATCACAGCTGGAAAAATAAAAAGGACATGTCTTAAAGCTCAATTTCAATGCATTATGAAACACATGCAAATTCAACCACAAAGAGGTATCAGTTCACACCACTCAGAATAATCATGAGCAAAAACTACAAAGAATAAAGCCTGAAGGTGCTGGGAAGAAATACATGCCCTGCACTTTAAGTGGGACGTAACCTGGAAAGAGCCACTAAGGACAACAGAACAGAGGTGCCTTTAAAAGGTAAACATTGAGCTACCATATGATCCAGCAGACCTATTCCTGGACCTATAAACTAAGAAGACAGATTTGGAAGGGCACAGCCACGCAAATCTGCATTCCATAGTTTTACAATAGCCAAGATATGGAAGTAACCAAAAAGTCCACTGACAGATGGGTGGACAAAGAAGAACTGCTACCTGTACAGATGGAATATGAGCTAGTGAAAAAATGAAACAATGCCATTTGCAGCACCATAGATGAGTCTAGAAGTAATCACGCAACTTGGAGTAAGTGAGAAAGCGAAAGACACATATCCTATCATATCACGTATAGGGGTTACCGAAAAAATGATACAAACAAAGATATTTCCACAGACAAACACTATCATAGATTCATTAAAATATTGGGGCTTCCCTGGTGGCACAGTGCTTGAGAATCTGCCTGCCAATGCAGGGGACACAGGTTCGAGCCCTGGTCTGGGAAGATCCCACATGCCACGGAGCAACTGGGCCGTGAGCCACAATTACTGAGCCTGCGCGTCTGGAGCCTGTGCTCCACAACCAGAGAGGCCACGATGGTGAGAGGCCCGCGCACCGCGATGAAGAGTGGTCCCCACTTGCCACAACTAGAGAAAGCCCTCGCACAGAAAAGAAGACCCAACACAGTCATAAATAGATAAATAAAAGAACGTGAATTTCTAAAAAAAAATCAGAATGTTAACAAACTTTAAAAAAATAAATAAATAAATAAATAAATAAATAAATCTTATGGTTCACCAAATAGAAAGATGTGAGGATTGGATACATTACCATATTTAGGTTAACAGAGAGTTACAAACACATGTGAAATATATAATCACCAAAGACCTACACAATACCAAGAGAAGACTACTCAACATTGTGTCATAACCTACATGGGAAAAGGATCCGAAGAAGAATAGATATATGTATATGTGTGAAAGAACCACATCTTGCACACCTAGAACAAACAAAACATTGTAATCAAGTTTGCTGTGATAAAAAATAAAAATTAAGTTAAAAATACCAACAAGAAGTAATGAGACATAAAGGGCTTTTTCCTCGCAAATTCCATTCTTATTTACAACCTAGAACACCACTTCCAGTAAGGCTCTGTTGCCCTAGTAACCAGACTTGGTAAAGGGGAAATGCTGCCGCCTTGTGGCCAATTCCCGCAAGAGCAGCTTTTAACCCACAGCTAATGGTCACTTGCCATTCAAAATGACTCAAGGCTGTAAAGGACACCTGCCCTCAAAATTGTGCTGAGGTAGGGAATGGATAAAAGGATTCAAAAAAGGCAAGATGTTCAAGAAGAGAGTATGAAGAGGTCAGTTTTACTCACTCTCTTTTTAAAGAAAGGAAAATGGATAAAAGCTCAGCCTCAGGAACTATTAGACTCATGCAATCTAATCTACGAAAACTTTTCAACTCACACCAGTCGACTGACCATTGGCAAAAAGTCTACAAACAATAAATGCTGAAGAGGTTTTAGAGAACTGTGTACCCTCTAGCTGCTGGTGAGATGTAAGAGGGTTAAACGCTAATAATGAGAACAGAAAGGAGCTGCGTTTAAAAGGAAAAATTGAGGTACCATTCAATCCAGCAGGCGCACCAATGGGCCTCTCACCTGAGAAGACCAGAATGAAGAAGACCCGGGCTGCAAAAGCTGCACTGCAGCCTGATTCACAATAGACAAGACAGTGAAGCAACCAAAATGTCCATCAACAGATGAAAGGATAAAGAAGAAGTGGTCCATGTACACAATGAATACTAGCCATGGAAAATAATGAAACACTGCTCTTTGAGGCACCATAGATGATCTTGGAGATAATCACAGAACATGAGGTAAGTCGGAAAGCAAAAGTCCTATATCCTATGATATCACATATAGGCGTTATCTAATAACTGACACAAATGAACATATTTCCACAGAGAAAGTCAATCACAGACTTATTAAAAAAAAACTATGCTTATTTAAAGGAAAGGTGGGGGAAATGGATAAATGAAGATTAGCATTACCATATGTATAAAATACATATTATATACATATATCAAAGAGACCGACCATATAGCACGGAAGGAATACAGAACACTCTGTAATAATTTACACGGGAAGAGGATCTCTACATAAATAGTTATATAGAATATGTAGATGAACCAGAGTGTGTACACCTTGGACGAGCAACATTCTAACCATTACCCCAATTGAAAAAATTAAAACAACGAACTAGGAGTAATGAGACATAAACTTATGGGGGGTTTTCCTGGCACATTCCATCCAAATTTAAAACCTAGGCAAACAACTTCCAGAACGGCTCTGCTGCCTAGTACCCAGATTTGGGAATGGAGAAATGCTGCATCCTTCTGGCCGTTTCCCACAAGAGCAGCTTTAAACCCACTGCAAAAGGTCACTAAATATTCACCAATTGCAGGTCTGTAAATGACACTGGCCCTCCAAAAAATACTGAGGTCGAAAATCGACCAAAAAATTCCAGAGTGTAACCTTCCAAAAAGAAAATTTGAAGAGGTATATTATAGTCACACTTTTTTGCTTTTTTCTTTTAACAGAAAAGAAAAAGGCGTGGAAAAATGATGAAATGTAGGAATTTTTACAGACATGTAAACCCAAATTACAAAAACCTATCAGCTCACACCAGTCAGAATGGCCATCAACAAAAATGCTGCAAAGAATAAATGCTGACGTGATTGTGGAGAAATGCGTACCCTCGATTCTAAGGGGGACGTGGTAAGAGCCACTAATGAAAGCACAATTGAGGTGCCTTGAAAAGGTAAACGTTGAGCTACCATACCAGTCAATCAATCATACCCACTGCTGGGTCTATCATCTGAGAAAATGAAAATCAAAAATCACAGGCTGGCAATCCTGCACTCCAGCAATATTTACCATAGGCAACAATTGGAAGCAACGAAAATGTCCATCAACAGAGGAATGCACCAAGAAGAAGTGGTCCAAGTACACAATGGAATATTAGCCATGGAAAACATTGAAGCACTGCTCTTTGAGGCACCATAGATGAGCCTGGAGATAATCACAAAACATGAAGTAGGTCGGAAAGCAAAACACCTATATCCTATATTATCACTTATGGCATTATCTAATAACTGACACAGATGAACATATTTCCAAAGAGAAAGACACTCACAGGCTTAGAAAACAAACTATGCTCATCTGAAAGGAAAGGAGGGGGGAAATTGAGAAATGAAGATTAGTGTTACTCTACATATACAAATACATATTATATACATGTATCAAAAAGACCAAACATATAGCAAGAGAGGTCGACGGAACACTGTAATATTTTACATGGGAAGAGGATCTGTACATTAATAGACATACATAATGTACAAATGAACCAGATTGTGTACACCTAGGACAAACAATATTCTAAACATTACCCAGATTAAAAAAATTTTAAAAACCAAAAAGAAGTAATGAGACATAAACTTACGGGGATTTCTCCTGGCACATTCCATTCTAATTTACAACCTAGGACAATGACTTCCAGAAAGGCTCTGCTGCCCTAGTACCCAGATTGGGGAATGGAGAAATGCTACCTCCTTGTGGCCGTTTCTCACAACAGCAGCTTTGAACCCACTGCAAAAGGTCACTAAATTTTCACCAACTTGCAGTTCTGCAAATGACACCTGCCCTCCAGAAAATTTTTGGGGTCAAAAATCGACCAAAAACTTCAGAAGAGGGCAACCTTCGAAGAAGACAATTTCAAGAGCTATATAGTACTCACGGGGTTTTATTTTAAGAGAAAAGAAAAAGGGGTAGGAATATGACGAATTTAAAAAATTTTAATGACATGCATACCCATATTACGAAAACCTATCAGCGCACAGCAGTCAGAATGGCCATTAGGAAAAATGCTGCAAAAAATAAACGGTGAAGGGAGTGTGGAGAAATGCGTACCCTCGGTTGTAAGGGGGGGCATGTAAAGAGCCACTAATGAAAACACAGTGTAGGTGCTTTGAAAAGGGAAACATTGAGCTACCAGTCAATCAATCACAACCACTGCTTGGCCTATCACCTGAGAAAATGAGAATCCAAAAGTCACAGGCTGGCAAACCTGTACGCCAGCAAGATTTACCATAGCCAGCACTTGGAAGCAATGAAAATGTCCATCAACCGAGGAATGCACCAGGAAGAAATGGTCCACGTACACAATGGAATATTACTCTAATAATAAATATAAATTAAATTTAAAAACAAACAAAAGCAAGGAGACATCAACATTTGTGGGTTTATCCGGGCACATTGCACTCTAATTTATAACCGATGAACACCACTGGCCGGTAGGTCTGTTTCCCTAGTACCAGCAAGGGGAATGTAGAAAGGCTGCCGCTCTCTGGCCGTTACCTGCAAACGCAGGTTTAAAGCCTGAAGTAATGGTCACTTCATATGAACAAGTACTGCAGGCCTGTAAATGAAACCTACCCTCAAAATGTCTTGAAGGAGATAATGGCCAAAATATTTCAAAGGGTGACACATACTTTAAGAAAACACTTTGAAGAAATAAGCTCTAATCACAGCTGGAAAAATAAAAAGGACATGTCTTAAAGCTCAATTTCAATGCATTATGAAACACATGCAAATTCAACCACAAAGAGGTATCAGTTCACACCACTCAGAATAATCATGAGCAAAAACTACAAAGAATAAAGCCTGAAGGTGCTGGGAAGAAATACATGCCCTGCACTTTAAGTGGGACGTAACCTGGAAAGAGCCACTAAGGACAACAGAACAGAGGTGCCTTTAAAAGGTAAACATTGAGCTACCATATGATCCAGCAGACCTATTCCTGGACCTATAAACTAAGAAGACAGAATTGGAAGGGCACAGCCACGCAAATCTGCATTCCATAGTTTTACAATAGCCAAGATATGGAAGTAACCAAAAAGTCCACTGACAGATGGGTGGACAAAGAAGAACTGCTACCTGTACAGATGGAATATGAGCTAGTGAAAAAATGAAACAATGCCATTTGCAGCACCATAGATGAGTCTAGAAGTAATCACGCAACTTGGAGTAAGTGAGAAAGCGAAAGACACATATCCTATCATATCACGTATAGGGGTTACCTAAAAAATGATACAAACAAAGATATTTCCACAGACAAACACTATCATAGATTCATTAAAATATTGGGGCTTCCCTGGTGGCGCAGTGCTTGAGAATCTGCCTGCCAATGCAGGGGACACAGGTTCGAGCCCTGGTCTGGGAAGATCCCACATGCCACGGAGCAACTGGGCCGTGAGCCACAATTACTGAGCCTGCGCGTCTGGAGCCTGTGCTCCACAACCAGAGAGGCCACGATGGTGAGAGGCCCGCGCACCGCGATGAAGAGTGGTCCCCACTTGCCACAACTAGAGAAAGCCCTCGCACAGAAAAGAAGACCCAACACAGTCATAAATAGATAAATAAAAGAACGTGAATTTCTAAAAAAAAATCAGAATGTTAACAAACTTTAAAAAAATAAATAAATAAATAAATAAATAAATAAATCTTATGGTTCACCAAATAGAAAGATGTGAGGATTGGATACATTACCATATTTAGGTTAACAGAGAGTTACAAACACATGTGAAATATATAATCACCAAAGACCTACACAATACCAAGAGAAGACTACTCAACATTGTGTCATAACCTACATGGGAAAAGGATCCGAAGAAGAATAGATATATGTATATGTGTGAAAGAACCACATCTTGCACACCTAGAACAAACAAAACATTGTAATCAAGTTTGCTGTGATAAAAAATAAAAATTAAGTTAAAAATACCAACAAGAAGTAATGAGACATAAAGGGCTTTTTCCTCGCAAATTCCATTCTTATTTACAACCTAGAACACCACTTCCAGTAAGGCTCTGTTGCCCTAGTAACCAGACTTGGTAAAGGGGAAATGCTGCCGCCTTGTGGCCAATTCCCGCAAGAGCAGCTTTTAACCCACAGCTAATGGTCACTAACCATTCACAAGGACTCAGGGCGGTAAAGGACACCTGCCCTCAAAATTGTGCTGAGGTAGGGAATGGATAAAAGAATTCAAAACAGGCAAAATGTTCACGAAGATAGTATGAAGAGGTACGTTTTACTCACTCTCTTTTTAAAGAAAGGAAAATGGATAAAAGCTCAGCCTCAGGAAGTATTAGACTCATGCAATCTAATCTACAAAAACTTTTCAACTCACACCAGTCGACTGACCATTGGCAAAAAGTCTACAAACAATAAATGCTGAAGAGGTTTTAGAGAACTGTGTACCCTCTAGCTGCTGGTGAGATGTAAGAGGGTTAAACGCTAATAATGTGAACAGAAAGGAGCTGCGTTTAAAAGGAAAAATTGAGGTACCATTCAATCCAGGAGGCGCAGCAATGGGCCTCTCACCTGAGAAGACCAGAATGAAGAAGACCCGGGCTGCAAAAGCTGCACTGCAGCCTGATTCACAATAGACAAGACAGTGAAGCAACCAAAATGTCCATCAACAGATGAAAGGATAAAGAAGAAGTGGTCCATGTACACAATGAATACTAGCCATGGAAAACAATGAAACACTGCTCTTTGAGGCACCATAGATGATCTTGGAGATAATCACAGAACATGAGGTAAGTCGGAAAGCAAATGTCCTATATCCTATGATATCATTTATAGGCGTTATCTAATAACTGACACAAATGAACATATTTCCACACAGAAAGTCAATCACAGACTTATTAAAAAAACTATGCTTATCTAAAAGGAAAGGTGGGGGGAATGGATAAATGAAGATTAGCGTTACCATATGTATACAAATACATATAATATACATTTATCAAAAAGACCGACCATATAGCAAGGAAGGATTATGGAACGCTCTGTAATAATTTACACGGGAAGAGGATCTCTACATAAATAGTTACATACAATATGTAGATGAACCAGAGTGTGTACACCTTGGACGAGCAACATTCTAACCATTACCCCAATTGAAAAAATTAAAACAACGAACTAGGAGTAATGAGACATAAACTTATGGGGGGTTTTCCTGGCACATTCCATCCAAATTTAAAACCTAGGCAAACAACTTCCAGAACGGCTCTGCTGCCTAGTACCCACATTTGGGAATGGAGAAATGCTGCATCCTTCTGGCCGTTTCCCACAAGAGCAGCTTTAAACCCACTGCAAAAGGTCACTAAATATTCACCAATTGCAGGTCTGTAAATGACACTGGCCCTCCAAAAAATACTGAGGTCGAAAATCGACCAAAAAATTCCAGAGTGTAACCTTCCAAAAAGAAAATTTGAAGAGGTATATTATAGTCACACTTTTTTGCTTTTTTCTTTTAACAGAAAAGAAAAAGGCGTGGAAAAATGATGAAATGTAGGAATTTTTACAGACATGTAAACCCAAATTACAAAAACCTATCAGCTCACACCAGTCAGAATGGCCATCAACAAAAATGCTGCAAAGAATAAATGCTGACGTGATTGTGGAGAAATGCGTACCCTCGATTCTAAGGGGGACGTGGTAAGAGCCACTAATGAAAGCACAATTGAGGTGCCTTGAAAAGGTAAACGTTGAGCTACCATACCAGTTAATCAATCATACACACTGCTGGGTCTATCACCTGAGAAAATGAAAATCAAAAATCACAGGCTGTCAATCCTGCACTCCAGCAATATTTACCATAGGCAACACTTGGAAGCAACGAAAATGTCCATCAACAGAGGAATGCACCAAGAAGAAGTGGTCCAAGTACACAATGGAATATTAGCCATGGAAAACCTTGAAGCACTGCTCTTTGAGGCACCATAGATGAGCCTGGAGATAATCACAAAACATGAAGTAGGTCGGAAAGCAAAACACCTATATCCTATATTATCACTTATGGCATTATCTAATAACTGACACAGATGAACATATTTCCAAAGAGAAAGACACTCACAGGCTTAGAAAACAAACTATGCTCATCTGAAAGGAAAGGAGGGGGGAAATTGAGAAATGAAGATTAGTGTTACTCTACATATACAAATACATATTATATACATGTATCAAAAAGACCGAACATATAGCAAGAGAGGTCAACGGAACACTGTAATATTTTACATGGGAAGAGGATCTGTACATGAATAGACATACATAATGTACAAATGAACCAGATTGTGTACACCTAGGACAAACAATATTCTAAACATTACCCAGATTAAAAAAATTTTCAAAACCAAAAAGAAGTAATGAGACATAAACTTATGGGGATTTCTCCTGGCACATTCCTTTCTAATTTACAACCTAGGACAATGACTTCCAGAAAGGCTCTGCTGCCCTAGTACCCAGATTGGGGAATGGAGAAATGCTACCTCCTTGTGGCCGTTTCTCACAACAGCAGCTTTGAACCCACTGCAAAAGGTCACTAAATTTTCACCAACTTGCAGTTCTGTAAATGACACCTGCCCTCCAGAAAATTTGTGGGGTCAAAAATCGACCAAAAACTTCAGAAGAGGGCAACCTTCGAAGAAGACAATTTCAAGAGATATATAGTACTCACGGGGTTTTATTTTAAGAGAAAAGAAAAAGGGGTAGGAATATGACGAATTTAAAAAATTTTAATGACATGCATACCCATATTACGAAAACCTATCAGCGCACAGCAGTCAGAATGGCCATTAGGAAAAATGCTGCAAAAAATAAACGGTGAAGGGAGTGTGGAGAAATGCGTACCCTCGGTTGTAAGGGGGGGCATGTAAAGAGCCACTAATGAAAACACAGTGTAGGTGCTTTGAAAAGGGAAACATTGAGCTACCAGTCAATCAATCACAACCACTGCTTGGCCTATCACCTGAGAAAATGAGAATCCAAAAGTCACAGGCTGGCAAACCTGTACGCCAGCAAGATTTACCATAGCCAGCACTTGGAAGCAATGAAAATGTCCATCAACCGAGGAATGCACCAGGAAGAAATGGTCCACGTACACAATGGAATATTACTCTAATAATAAATATAAATTAAATTTAAAAACAAACAAAAGCAAGGAGACATCAACATTTGTGGGTTTATCCGGGCACATTGCACTCTAATTTATAACCGATGAACACCACTGGCAGGTAGGTCTGTTTCCCTAGTACCAGCAAGGGGAATGTAGAAAGGCTGCCGCTCTCTGGCCGTTACCTGCAAACGCAGGTTTAAAGCCTGAAGTAATGGTCACTTCATATGAACAAGTACTGCAGGCCTGTAAATGAAACCTACCCTCAAAATGTCTTGAAGGAGATAATGGCCAAAATATTTCAAAGGGTGACACATACTTTAAGAAAACACTTTGAAGAAATAAGCTCTAATCACAGCTGGAAAAATAAAAAGGACATGTCTTAAAGCTCAATTTCAATGCATTATGAAACACATGCAAATTCAACCACAAAGAGGTATCAGTTCACACCACTCAGAATAATCATGAGCAAAAACTACAAAGAATAAAGCCTGAAGGTGCTGGGAAGAAATACATGCCCTGCACTTTAAGTGGGACGTAACCTGGAAAGAGCCACTAAGGACAACAGAACAGAGGTGCCTTTAAAAGGTAAACATTGAGCTACCATATGATCCAGCAGACCTATTCCTGGACCTATAAACTAAGAAGACAGAATTGGAAGGGCACAGCCACGCAAATCTGCATTCCATAGTTTTACAATAGCCAAGATATGGAAGTAACCAAAAAGTCCACTGACAGATGGGTGGACAAAGAAGAACTGCTACCTGTACAGATGGATTATGAGCTAGTGAAAAAATGAAACAATGCCATTTGCAGCACCATAGATGAGTCTAGAAGTAATCACGCAACTTGGAGTAAGTGAGAAAGCGAAAGACACATATCCTATCATATCACATATAGGGGTTACCTAAAAAATGATACAAACAAAGATATTTCCACAGACAAACACTATCATAGATTCATTAAAATATTGGGGCTTCCCTGGTGGCGCAGTGCTTGAGAATCTGCCTGCCAATGCAGGGGACACAGGTTCGAGCCCTGGTCTGGGAAGATCCCACATGCCACGG
This sequence comes from Balaenoptera physalus, assembly GCF_965194825.1. NCBI lineage: Eukaryota > Metazoa > Chordata > Mammalia > Artiodactyla > Balaenopteridae > Balaenoptera > Balaenoptera physalus. The sequence goes on from NW_028126007.1 coordinate 155,165, forward strand.
AGCAACTGGGCCGTGAGCCACAATTACTGAGCCTGCGCGTCTGGAGCCTGTGCTCCACAACCAGAGAGGCCACGATGGTGAGAGGCCCGCGCACCGCGATGAAGAGTGGTCCCCACTTGCCACAACTAGAGAAAGCCCTCGCACAGAAAAGAAGACCCAACACAGTCATAAATAGATAAATAAAAGAACGTGAATTTCTAAAAAAAAATCAGAATGTTAACAAACTTTAAAAAAATAAATAAATAAATAAATAAATAAATAAATCTTATGGTTCACCAAATAGAAAGATGTGAGGATTGGATACATTACCATATTTAGGTTAACAGAGAGTTACAAACACATGTGAAATATATAATCACCAAAGACCTACACAATACCAAGAGAAGACTACTCAACATTGTGTCATAACCTACATGGGAAAAGGATCCGAAGAAGAATAGATATATGTATATGTGTGAAAGAACCACATCTTGCACACCTAGAACAAACAAAACATTGTAATCAAGTTTGCTGTGATAAAAAATAAAAATTAAGTTAAAAATACCAACAAGAAGTAATGAGACATAAAGGGCTTTTTCCTCGCAAATTCCATTCTTATTTACAACCTAGAACACCACTTCCAGTAAGGCTCTGTTGCCCTAGTAACCAGACTTGGTAAAGGGGAAATGCTGCCGCCTTGTGGCCAATTCCCGCAAGAGCAGCTTTTAACCCACAGCTAATGGTCACTTGCCATTCAAAATGACTCAAGGCTGTAAAGGACACCTGCCCTCAAAATTGTGCTGAGGTAGGGAATGGATAAAAGGATTCAAAAAAGGCAAAATGTTCATGAAGAGAGTATGAAGAGGTCAGTTTTACTCACTCTCTTTTTAAAGAAAGGAAAATGGATAAAAGCTCAGCCTCAGGAACTATTAGACTCATGCAATCTAATCTACGAAAACTTTTCAACTCACACCAGTCGACTGACCATTGGCAAAAAGTCTACAAACAATAAATGCTGAAGAGGTTTTAGAGAACTGTGTACCCTCTAGCTGCTGGTGAGATGTAAGAGGGTTAAACGCTAATAATGAGAACAGAAAGGAGCTGCGTTTAAAAGGAAAAATTGAGGTACCATTCAATCCAGCAGGCGCACCAATGGGCCTCTCACCTGAGAAGACCAGAATGAAGAAGACCCGGGCTGCAAAAGCTGCACTGCAGCCTGATTCACAATAGACAAGACAGTGAAGCAACCAAAATGTCCATCAACAGATGAAAGGATAAAGAAGAAGTGGTCCATGTACACAATGAATACTAGCCATGGAAAATAATGAAACACTGCTCTTTGAGGCACCATAGATGATCTTGGAGATAATCACAGAACATGAGGTAAGTCGGAAAGCAAAAGTCCTATATCCTATGATATCACATATAGGCGTTATCTAATAACTGACACAAATGAACATATTTCCACAGAGAAAGTCAATCACAGACTTATTAAAAAAAAACTATGCTTATTTAAAGGAAAGGTGGGGGTAATGGATAAATGAAGATTAGCATTACCATATGTATAAAATACATATTATATACATATATCAAAGAGACCGACCATATAGCACGGAAGGAATACAGAACACTCTGTAATAATTTACACGGGAAGAGGATCTCTACATAAATAGTTATATAGAATATGTAGATGAACCAGAGTGTGTACACCTTGGACGAGCAACATTCTAACCATTACCCCAATTGAAAAAATTAAAACAACGAACTAGGAGTAATGAGACATAAACTTATGGGGGGTTTTCCTGGCACATTCCATCCAAATTTAAAACCTAGGCAAACAACTTCCAGAACGGCTCTGCTGCCTAGTACCCACATTTGGGAATGGAGAAATGCTGCATCCTTCTGGCCGTTTCCCACAAGAGCAGCTTTAAACCCACTGCAAAAGGTCACTAAATATTCACCAATTGCAGGTCTGTAAATGACACTGGCCCTCCAAAAAATACTGAGGTCGAAAATCGACCAAAAAATTCCAGAGTGTAACCTTCCAAAAAGAAAATTTGAAGAGGTATATTATAGTCACACTTTGTTGCTTTTTTCTTTTAACAGAAAAGAAAAAGGCGTGGAAAAATGATGAAATGTAGGAATTTTTACAGACATGTAAACCCAAATTACAAAAACCTATCAGCTCACACCAGTCAGAATGGCCATCAACAAAAATGCTGCAAAGAATAAATGCTGACGTGATTGTGGAGAAATGCGTACCCTCGATTCTAAGGGGGACGTGGTAAGAGCCACTAATGAAAGCACAATTGAAGTGCCTTGAAAAGGTAAACGTTGAGCTACCATACCAGTTAATCAATCATACCCACTGCTGGGTCTATCACCTGAGAAAATGAAAATCAAAAATCACAGGCTGTCAATCCTGCACTCCAGCAATATTTACCATAGGCAACACTTGGAAGCAACGAAAATGTCCATCAACAGAGGAATGCACCAAGAAGAAGTGGTCCAAGTACACAATGGAATATTAGCCATGGAAAACCTTGAAGCACTGCTCTTTGAGGCACCATAGATGAGCCTGGAGATAATCACAAAACATGAAGTAGGTCGGAAAGCAAAACACCTATATCCTATATTATCACTTATGGCATTATCTAATAACTGACACAGATGAACATATTTCCAAAGAGAAAGACACTCACAGGCTTAGAAAACAAACTATGCTCATCTGAAAGGAAAGGAGGGGGGAAATTGAGAAATGAAGATTAGTGTTACTCTACATATACAAATACATATTATATACATGTATCAAAAAGACCGAACATATAGCAAGAGAGGTCAACGGAACACTGTAATATTTTACATGGGAAGAGGATCTGTACATGAATAGACATACATAATGTACAAATGAACCAGATTGTGTACACCTAGGACAAACAATATTCTAAACATTACCCAGATTAAAAAAATTTTCAAAACCAAAAAGAAGTAATGAGACATAAACTTATGGGGATTTCTCCTGGCACATTCCTTTCTAATTTACAACCTAGGACAATGACTTCCAGAAAGGCTCTGCTGCCCTAGTACCCAGATTGGGGAATGGAGAAATGCTACCTCCTTGTGGCCGTTTCTCACAACAGCAGCTTTGAACCCACTGCAAAAGGTCACTAAATTTTCACCAACTTGCAGTTCTGTAAATGACACCTGCCCTCCAGAAAATTTGTGGGGTCAAAAATCGACCAAAAACTTCAGAAGAGGGCAACCTTCGAAGAAGACAATTTCAAGAGATATATAGTACTCACGGGGTTTTATTTTAAGAGAAAAGAAAAAGGGGTAGGAATATGACGAATTTAAAAAATTTTAATGACATGCATACCCATATTACGAAAACCTATCAGCGCACAGCAGTCAGAATGGCCATTAGGAAAAATGCTGCAAAAAATAAACGGTGAAGGGAGTGTGGAGAAATGCGTACCCTCGGTTGTAAGGGGGGGCATGTAAAGAGCCACTAATGAAAACACAGTGTAGGTGCTTTGAAAAGGGAAACATTGAGCTACCAGTCAATCAATCACAACCACTGCTTGGCCTATCACCTGAGAAAATGAGAATCCAAAAGTCACAGGCTGGCAAACCTGTACGCCAGCAAGATTTACCATAGCCAGCACTTGGAAGCAATGAAAATGTCCATCAACCGAGGAATGCACCAGGAAGAAATGGTCCACGTACACAATGGAATATTACTCTAATAATAAATATAAATTAAATTTAAAAACAAACAAAAGCAAGGAGACATCAACATTTGTGGGTTTATCCGGGCACATTGCACTCTAATTTATAACCGATGAACACCACTGGCAGGTAGGTCTGTTTCCCTAGTACCAGCAAGGGGAATGTAGAAAGGCTGCCGCTCTCTGGCCGTTACCTGCAAACGCAGGTTTAAAGCCTGAAGTAATGGTCACTTCATATGAACAAGTACTGCAGGCCTGTAAATGAAAGCTACCCTCAAAATGTCTTGAAGGAGATAATGGCCAAAATATTTCAAAGGGTGACACATACTTTAAGAAAACACTTTGAAGAAATAAGCTCTAATCACAGCTGGAAAAATAAAAAGGACATGTCTTAAAGCTCAATTTCAATGCATTATGAAACACATGCAAATTCAACCACAAAGAGGTATCAGTTCACACCACTCAGAATAATCATGAGCAAAAACTACAAAGAATAAAGCCTGAAGGTGCTGGGAAGAAATACATGCCCTGCACTTTAAGTGGGACGTAACCTGGAAAGAGCCACTAAGGACAACAGAACAGAGGTGCCTTTAAAAGGTAAACATTGAGCTACCATATGATCCAGCAGACCTATTCCTGGACCTATAAACTAAGAAGACAGAATTGGAAGGGCACAGCCACGCAAATCTGCATTCCATAGTTTTACAATAGCCAAGATATGGAAGTAACCAAAAAGTCCACTGACAGATGGGTGGACAAAGAAGAACTGCTACCTGTACAGATGGATTATGAGCTAGTGAAAAAATGAAACAATGCCATTTGCAGCACCATAGATGAGTCTAGAAGTAATCACGCAACTTGGAGTAAGTGAGAAAGCGAAAGACACATATCCTATCATATCACATATAGGGGTTACCTAAAAAATGATACAAACAAAGATATTTCCACAGACAAACACTATCATAGATTCATTAAAATATTGGGGCTTCCCTGGTGGCGCAGTGCTTGAGAATCTGCCTGCCAATGCAGGGGACACAGGTTCGAGCCCTGGTCTGGGAAGATCCCACATGCCACGGAGCAACTGGGCCGTGAGCCACAATTACTGAGCCTGCGCGTCTGGAGCCTGTGCTCCACAACCAGAGAGGCCATGATGGTGAGAGGCCCGCGCACCGCGATGAAGAGTGGTCCCCACTTGCCACAACTAGAGAAAGCCCTCGCACAGAAAAGAAGACCCAACACAGTCATAAATAGATAAATAAAAGAACGTGAATTTCTAAAAAAAAATCAGAATGTTAACAAACTTTAAAAAAAAAAATAAATAAATAAATAAATAAATAAATCTTATGGTTCACCAAATAGAAAGATGTGAGGATTGGATACATTACCATATTTAGGTTAACAGAGAGTTACAAACACATGTGAAATATATAATCACCAAAGACCTACACAATACCAAGAGAAGACTACTCAACATTGTGTCATAACCTACATGGGAAAAGGATCCGAAGAAGAATAGATATATGTATATGTGTGAAAGAACCACATCTTGCACACCTAGAACAAACAAAACATTGTAATCAAGTTTGCTGTGATAAAAAATAAAAATTAAGTTAAAAATACCAACAAGAAGTAATGAGACATAAAGGGCTTTTTCCTCGCAAATTCCATTCTTATTTACAACCTAGAACACCACTTCCAGTAAGGCTCTGTTGCCCTAGTAACCAGACTTGGTAAAGGGGAAATGCTGCCACCTTGTGGCCAATTCCCGCAAGAGCAGCTTTTAACCCACAGCTAATGGTCACTTGCCATTCAAAATGACTCAAGGCTGTAAAGGACACCTGCCCTCAAAATTGTGCTGAGGTAGGGAATGGATAAAAGGATTCAAAAAAGGCAAAATGTTCATGAAGAGAGTATGAAGAGGTCAGTTTTACTCACTCTCTTTTTAAAGAAAGGAAAATGGATAAAAGCTCAGCCTCAGGAACTATTAGACTCATGCAATCTAATCTACGAAAACTTTTCAACTCACACCAGTCGACTGACCATTGGCAAAAAGTCTACAAACAATAAATGCTGAAGAGGTTTTAGAGAACTGTGTACCCTCTAGCTGCTGGTGAGATGTAAGAGGGTTAAACGCTAATAATGAGAACAGAAAGGAGCTGCGTTTAAAAGGAAAAATTGAGGTACCATTCAATCCAGCAGGCGCACCAATGGGCCTCTCACCTGAGAAGACCAGAATGAAGAAGACCCGGGCTGCAAAAGCTGCACTGCAGCCTGATTCACAATAGACAAGACAGTGAAGCAACCAAAATGTCCATCAACAGATGAAAGGATAAAGAAGAAGTGGTCCATGTACACAATGAATACTAGCCATGGAAAATAATGAAACACTGCTCTTTGAGGCACCATAGATGATCTTGGAGATAATCACAGAACATGAGGTAAGTCGGAAAGCAAAAGTCCTATATCCTATGATATCACATATAGGCGTTATCTAATAACTGACACAAATGAACATATTTCCACAGAGAAAGTCAATCACAGACTTATTAAAAAAAAACTATGCTTATTTAAAGGAAAGGTGGGGGTAATGGATAAATGAAGATTAGCATTACCATATGTATAAAATACATATTATATACATATATCAAAGAGACCGACCATATAGCACGGAAGGAATACAGAACACTCTGTAATAATTTACATGGGAAGAGGATCTCTACATAAATAGTTATATAGAATATGTAGATGAACCAGAGTGTGTACACCTTGGACGAGCAACATTCTAACCATTACCCCAATTGAAAAAATTAAAACAACGAACTAGGAGTAATGAGACATAAACTTATGGGGGGTTTTCCTGGCACATTCCATCCAAATTTAAAACCTAGGCAAACAACTTCCAGAACGGCTCTGCTGCCTAGTACCCACATTTGGGAATGGAGAAATGCTGCATCCTTCTGGCCGTTTCCCACAAGAGCAGCTTTAAACCAACTGCAAAAGGTCACTAAATATTCACCAATTGCAGGTCTGTAAATGACACTGGCCCTCCAAAAAATACTGAGGTCGAAAATCGACCAAAAAATTCCAGAGTGTAACCTTCCAAAAAGAAAATTTGAAGAGGTATATTATAGTCACACTTTGTTGCTTTTTTCTTTTAACAGAAAAGAAAAAGGCGTGGAAAAATGATGAAATGTAGGAATTTTTACAGACATGTAAACCCAAATTACAAAAACCTATCAGCTCACACCAGTCAGAATGGCCATCAACAAAAATGCTGCAAAGAATAAATGCTGACGTGATTGTGGAGAAATGCGTACCCTCGATTCTAAGGGGGACGTGGTAAGACCCACTAATGAAAGCACAATTGAGGTGCCTTGAAAAGGTAAACGTTGAGCTACCATACCAGTTAAACAATCATACCCACTGCTGGGTCTATCACCTGAGAAAATGAAAATCAAAAATCACAGGCTGTCAATCCTGCACTCCAGCAATATTTACCATAGGCAACACTTGGAAGCAACGAAAATGTCCATCAACAGAGGAATGCACCAAGAAGAAGTGGTCCAAGTACACAATGGAATATTAGCCATGGAAAACATTGAAGCACTGCTCTTTGAGGCACCATAGATGAGCCTGGAGATAATCACAAAACATGAAGTAGGTCGGAAAGCAAAACACCTATATCCTATATTATCACTTATGGCATTATCTAATAACTGACACAGATGAACATATTTCCAAAGAGAAAGACACTCACAGGCTTAGAAAACAAACTATGCTCATCTGAAAGGAAAGGAGGGGGGAAATTGAGAAATGAAGATTAGTGTTACTCTACATATACAAATACATATTATATACATGTATCAAAAAGACCGAACATATAGCAAGAGAGGTCAACGGAACACTGTAATATTTTACATGGGAAGAGGATCTGTACATGAATAGACATACATAATGTACAAATGAACCAGATTGTGTACACCTAGGACAAACAATATTCTAAACATTACCCAGATTAAAAAAATTTTCAAAACCAAAAAGAAGTAATGAGACATAAACTTATGGGGATTTCTCCTGGCACATTCCTTTCTAATTTACAACCTAGGACAATGACTTCCAGAAAGGCTCTGCTGCCCTAGTACCCAGATTGGGGAATGGAGAAATGCTACCTCCTTGTGGCCGTTTCTCACAACAGCAGCTTTGAACCCACTGCAAAAGGTCACTAAATTTTCACCAACTTGCAGTTCTGTAAATGACACCTGCCCTCCAGAAAATTTGTGGGGTCAAAAATCGACCAAAAACTTCAGAAGAGGGCAACCTTCGAAGAAGACAATTTCAAGAGATATATAGTACTCACGGGGTTTTATTTTAAGAGAAAAGAAAAAGGGGTAGGAATATGACGAATTTAAAAAATTTTAATGACATGCATACCCATATTACGAAAACCTATCAGCTCACAGCAGTCAGAATGGCCATTAGGAAAAATGCTGCAAAAAATAAACGGTGAAGGGAGTGTGGAGAAATGCGTACCCTCGGTTGTAAGGGGGGGCATGTAAAGAGCCACTAATGAAAACACAGTGTAGGTGCTTTGAAAAGGGAAACATTGAGCTACCAGTCAATCAATCACAACCACTGCTTGGCCTATCACCTGAGAAAATGAGAATCCAAAAGTCACAGGCTGGCAAACCTGTACGCCAGCAAGATTTACCATAGCCAGCACTTGGAAGCAATGAAAATGTCCATCAACCGAGGAATGCACCAGGAAGAAATGGTCCACGTACACAATGGAATATTACTCTAATAATAAATATAAATTAAATTTAAAAACAAACAAAAGCAAGGAGACATCAACATTTGTGGGTTTATCCGGGCACATTGCACTCTAATTTATAACCGATGAACACCACTGGCAGGTAGGTCTGTTTCCCTAGTACCAGCAAGGGGAATGTAGAAAGGCTGCCGCTCTCTGGCCGTTACCTGCAAACGCAGGTTTAAAGCCTGAAGTAATGGTCACTTCATATGAACAAGTACTGCAGGCCTGTAAATGAAACCTACCCTCAAAATGTCTTGAAGGAGATAATGGCCAAAATATTTCAAAGGGTGACACATACTTTAAGAAAACACTTTGAAGAAATAAGCTCTAATCACAGCTGGAAAAATAAAAAGGACATGTCTTAAAGCTCAATTTCAATGCATTATGAAACACATGCAAATTCAACCACAAAGAGGTATCAGTTCACACCACTCAGAATAATCATGAGCAAAAACTACAAAGAATAAAGCCTGAAGGTGCTGGGAAGAACTACATGCCCTGCACTTTAAGTGGGACGTAACCTGGAAAGAGCCACTAAGGAGAACAGAATAGAGGTGCCTTTAAAAGGTAAACATTGAGCTACCATATGATCCAGCAGTCCTATTCCTGGACCTATAACCTAAGAAGGCAAAATTGGAAGGACACAGGCACGCAAATCTGCATTCCATAGTATTACAATAGCCAAGATATGGAAGTAACCAAAAAGTCCACGGACAGATGGGTGGACAAAGAAGAACTTCTACCTGTACAGATGGAATATGAGCTAGTGAAAAAATGAAACAATGCCATTTGCAGCACCATAGATGAGTCTAGAAGTAATCACGCAACTTGGAGTAAGTAAGAAAGCGAAAGACACATATCCTATCATATCACATATAGGGGTTACCTAAAAAATGTTACAAACAAAGATATTTCCACAGACAAACACTATCATAGTTTCATTAAAAAAACTTATGGTTCACCAAATGGAAAGGTGTGAGGATTGGATAGATTACCATATTGAGGTTAACAGAGAGATACAAACACATGTGAAATATATAATCACCAAAGACCTACGCAATACCAAGGGAAGACTACTCAACATTGTGTCATAACCTACATGGGAAAAGGATCCGAAGAAGAATAGATATATCTATATGTGTGAAAGAACCACATTTTGCACACCTAGAACAAACAAAACATTGTAATCAAGTTTGCTGTGATAAAAAATAAAAATTAAGTGAAAAATACCAACAAGAAGTAATGAGACATAAACTTAAAGGGCTTTTTCCTCGCACATTCCATTCTAATTTACAACCTAGAACACCACTTCCAGTAAGGCTCTGTTGCCCTAGTAACCAGATTTGGTAAAGGAGAAATGCTGCCGCCTTGTGGCCGATTCCCGCAAGAGCAGCTTTTAACCCACAGCTAATGGTCACTAACCATTCACAAGGACTCAGGGCGGTAAAGGACACCTGCCCTCAAAATTGTGCTGAGGTAGGGAATGGATAAAAGAATTCAAAACAGGCAAAATGTTCACGAAGATAGTATGAAGAGGTACGTTTTACTCACTCTCATTTTAAAGAAAGGAAAATGGATAAAAGCTCAGCCTCAGGAAGTATTAGACTCATGCAATCTAATCTACAAAAACTTTTCAACTCACACCAGTCGACTGACCATTGGCAAAAAGTCTACAAACAATAAATGCTGAAGAGGTTTTAGAGAACTGTGTACCCTCTAGCTGCTGGTGAGATGTAAGAGGGTTAAACGCTAATAATGTGAACAGAAAGGAGCTGCGTTTAAAAGGAAAAATTGAGGTACCATTCAATCCAGGAGGCGCACCAATGGGCCTCTCACCTGAGAAGAACAGAATGAAGAAGACCCGGGCTGCAAAAGCTGCACTGCAGCCTGATTCACAATAGACAAGACAGTGAAGCAACCAAAATGTACATCAACAGATGAAAGGATAAAGAAGAAGTGGTCCATGTACACAATGAATACTAGCCATGGAAAACAATGAAACACTGCTCTTTGAGGCACCATAGATGATCTTGGAGATAATCACAGAACATGAGGTAAGTCGGAAAGCAAATGTCCTATATCCTATGATATCATTTAAAGGCGTTATCTAATAACTGACACAAATGAACATATTTCCACACAGAAAGTCAATCACAGACTTATTAAAAAAACTATGCTTATCTAAAAGGAAAGGTGGGGGGAATGGAAAAATGAAGATTAGCATTACCATATGTATACAAATACATATAATATACATTTATCAAAAAGACCGACCATATAGCAAGGAAGGATTATGGAACGCTCTGTAATAATTTACACGGGAAGAGGATCTCTACATAAATAGTTACATACAATATGTAGATGAACCAGAGTGTGTACACCTTGGACGAGCAACATTCTAACCATTACCCCAATTGAAAAAATTAAAACAACGAACTAGGAGTAATGAGACATAAACTTATGGGGGGTTTTCCTGGCACATTCCATCCAAATTTAAAACATAGGCAAACAACTTCCAGAACGGCTCTGCTGCCCTAGTACCCAGATTTGGGAATGGAGAAATGCTGCATCCTTCTGGCCGTTTCCCACAAGAGCAGCTTTAAACCCACTGCAAAAGGTCACTAAATATTCACCAATTGCAGGTCTGTAAATGACACTGGCCCTCCAAAAAATACTGAGGTCGAAATTCGACCAAAAAATTCCAGAGTGCAACCTTCCAAAAGAAAACTTGAAGAGGTATATTATAGTCACAATTTTTTGCTTTTTTCTTTTAACAGAAAAGAAAAAGGCGTGGAAAAATGATGAATTGTATGAATTTTTACAGACATGTAAACCCAAATTACAAAAACCTATCAGCTCACACCAGTCAGAACGGCCATCAACAAAAATGCTGCAAACAATAAATGCTGACGTGATTGTGGAGAAATGCGTACCCTCGATTCTAAGGGGGACGTGGTAAGAGCCACTAATGAAAGCACAATTGAGGTGCCTTGAAAAGGTAAACGTTGAGCTACCATACCAGTCAATCAATCATACCCACTGCTGGGTCTATCATCTGAGAAAATGAAAATCAAAAATCACAGGCTGGCAATCCTGCACTCCAGCAATGTTTACCATAGGCAACCCTTGGAAGCAACGAAAATGTCCATCAACAGAGGAATGCACCAAGAAGGAGTGGTCCATGTACACAATGGAATATTAGCCATGGAAAACATTGAAGCACTGCTCTTTGCGGCACCATAGATGAGCCTGGAGATAATCACAAAACATGAAGTAGGTCGGAAAGCAAAACACCTATATCCTATATTATCACTTATGGCATTATCTAATAACTGACACAGATGAACATATTTCCAAAGAGAAAGACACTCACAGGCTTAGAAAACAAACTATGCTCATCTGAAAGGAAAGGAGGGGGGAAATTGAGAAATGAAGATTAGTGTTACTCTACATATAAAAATACATATTATATACATGTATCAAAAAGACCGTACATATAGCAAGGGAGGTCGACGGAACATTGTAATATTTTACATGGGAAGAGGATCTGTACATTAATAGACATACATAATGTAAAATGAACCAGATTGTGTACACCTAGGACAAACAATATTCTAAACATTACCCAGATTAAAAAAATTTTAAAAACCCAAAAGAAGTAATGAGACATAAACTTACTGGGATTTCTCCTGGCACATTCCATTCTAATTTACAACCTAGGACAATGACTTCCAGAAAGGCTCTGCTGCCCTAGTACCCAGATTGGGGAATGGAGAAATGCTACCTCCTTGTGGCCGTTTCTCACAACAGCAGCTTTGAACCCACTGCAAAAGGTCACTAAATTTTCACCAACTTGCAGTTCTGCAAATGACACCTGCCCTCCAGAAAATTTTTGGGGTCAAAAATCGACCAAAAACTTCACAAGAGGGCAACCTTCGAAGAAGACAATTTCAAGAGCTATATAGTACTCACGGGGTTTTATTTTAAGAGAAAAGAAAAAGGGGTAGGAATATGACGAATTTAAAAAATTTTAATGACATGCATACCCATATTACAAAAACCTATCAGCTCACAGCAGTCAGAATGGCCATTAGGAAAAATGCTGCAAAAAATAAACGGTGAAGGGAGTGTGGAGAAATGCGTACCCTCGGTTGTAAGGGGGGGCATGTAAAGAGCCACTAATGAAAACACAGTGTAGGTGCTTTGAAAAGGGAAACATTGAGCTACCAGTCAATCAATCACAACCACTGCTTGGCCTATCACCTGAGAAAATGAGAATCCAAAAGTCACAGGCTGGCAAACCTGTACGCCAGCAAGATTTACCATAGCCAGCACTTGGAAGCAATGAAAATGTCCATCAACCGAGGAATGCACCAGGAAGAAATGGTCCACGTACACATGGAATATTACTCTAATAATAAATATAAATTAAATTTAAAAACAAACAAAAGCAAGGAGACATCAACATTTGTGGGTTTATCCGGGCACATTGCACTCTAATTTATAACCGAAGAACACCACTGGCCGGTAGGTCTGTTTCCCTAGTACCAGCAAGGGGAATGTAGAAAGGCTGCCGCTCTCTGGCCGTTACCTGCAAACGCAGGTTTAAAGCCTGAGCTAATGGTCACTTCATATGAACAAGTACTGCAGGGCTGTAAATGAAACCTACCCTCAAAATGTCTTGAAGGAGATAATGGCCAAAATATTTCAAAGGGTGACACATACTTTAAGAAAACACTTTGAAGAAATAAGCTCTAATCACAGCTGGAAAAATAAAAAGGACATGTCTTAAAGCTCAGTTTCAATGCATTATGAAACACATGCAAATTCAACCACAAAGAGGTATCAGTTCACACCACTCAGAATAATCATGAGCAAAAACTACAAAGAATAAAGCCTGAAGGTGCTGGGAAGAAATACATGCCCTGCACTTTAAGTGGGACGTAACCTGGAAAGAGCCACTAAGGACAACAGAACAGAGGTGCCTTTAAAAGGTAAACATTGAGCTACCATATGATCCAGCAGACCTATTCCTGGACCTATAAACTAAGAAGACAGAATTGGAAGGACACAGCCACGCAAATCTGCATTCCATAGTTTTACAATAGCCAAGATATGGAAGTAACCAAAAAGTCCACTGACAGATGGGTGGACAAAGAAGAACTGCTACCTGTACAGATGGAATATGAGCTAGTGAAAAAATGAAACAATGCCATTTGCAGCACCATAGATGAGTCTAGAAGTAATCACGCAACTTGGAGTAAGTGAGAAAGCGAAAGACACATATCCTATCATATCACATATAGGGGTTACCTTAAAAATGATACAAACAAAGATATTTCCACAGACAAACACTATCATAGATTCATTAAAATATTGGGGCTTCCCTGGTGGCGCAGTGCTTGAGAATCTGCCTGCCAATGCAGGGGACACAGGTTCGAGCCCTGGTCTGGGAAGATCCCACATGCCACGGAGCAACTGGGCCGTGAGCCACAATTACTGAGCCTGCGCGTCTGGAGCCTGTGCTCCACAACCAGAGAGGCCACGATGGTGAGAGGCCCGCGCACCGCGATGAAGAGTGGTCCCCACTTGCCACAACTAGAGAAAGCCCTCGCACAGAAAAGAAGATCCAACACAGTCATAAATAGATAAATAAAAGAACGTGAATTTCTAAAAAAAAATCAGAATGTTAACAAACTTTAAAAAAAATAAAATAAAAAAATAAATAAATAAATCTTATGGTTCACCAAATAGAAAGATGTGAGGATTGGATACATTACCATATTTAGGTTAACAGAGAGTTACAAACACATGTGAAATACATAATCACCAAAGACCTACACAATACCAAGAGAAGACTACTCAACATTGTGTCATAACCTACATGGGAAAAGGATCCGAAGAAGAATAGATATATGTATATGTGTGAAAGAACCACATCTTGCACACCTAGAACAAACAAAACATTGTAATCAAGTTTGCAGTGATAAAAAATAAAAATTAAGTTAAAAATACCAACAAGAAGTAATGAGACATAAAGGGCTTTTTCCTCGCAAATTCCATTCTTATTTACAACCTAGAACACCACTTCCAGTAAGGCTCTGTTGCCCTAGTAACCAGACTTGGTAAAGGGGAAATGCTGCCGCCTTGTGGCCAATTCCCGCAAGAGCAGCTTTTAACCCACAGCTAATGGTCACTTGCCATTCAAAATGACTCAAGGCTGTAAAGGACACCTGCCCTCAAAATTGTGCTGAGGTAGGGAATGGATAAAAGGATTCAAAAAAGGCAAAATGTTCATGAAGAGAGTATGAAGAGGTCAGTTTTACTCACTCTCTTTTTAAAGAAAGGAAAATGGATAAAAGCTCAGCCTCAGGAACTATTAGACTCATGCAATCTAATCTACGAAAACTTTTCAACTCACACCAGTCGACTGACCATTGGCAAAAAGTCTACAAACAATAAATGCTGAAGAGGTTTTAGAGAACTGTGTACCCTCTAGCTGCTGGTGAGATGTAAGAGGGTTAAACGCTAATAATGAGAACAGAAAGGAGCTGCGTTTAAAAGGAAAAATTGAGGTACCATTTAATCCAGCAGGCGCACCAATGGGCCTCTCACCTGAGAAGACCAGAATGAAGAAGACCCGGGCTGCAAAAGCTGCACTGCAGCCTGATTCACAATAGACAAGACAGTGAAGCAACCAAAATGTCCATCAACAGATGAAAGGATAAAGAAGAAGTGGTCCATGTACACAATGAATACTAGCCATGGAAAATAATGAAACACTGCTCTTTGAGGCACCATAGATGATCTTGGAGATAATCACAGAACATGAGGTAAGTCGGAAAGCAAAAGTCCTATATCCTATGATATCACATATAGGCGTTATCTAATAACTGACACAAATGAACATATTTCCACAGAGAAAGTCAATCACAGACTTATTACAAAAAAACTATGCTTATTTAAAGGAAAGGTGGGGGAAATGGATAAATGAAGATTAGCATTACCATATGTATAAAATACATATTATATACATATATCAAAGAGACCGACCATATAGCACGGAAGGAATACAGAACACTCTGTAATAATTTACACGGGAAGAGGATCTCTACATAAATAGTTATATAGAATATGTAGATGAACCAGAGTGTGTACACCTTGGACGAGCAACATTCTAACCATTACCCCAATTGAAAAAATTAAAACAACGAACTAGGAGTAATGAGACATAAACTTATGGGGGGTTTTCCTGGCACATTCCAACCAAATTTAAAACCTAGGCAAACAACTTCCAGAACGGCTCTGCTGCCTAGTACCCAGATTTGGGAATGGAGAAATGCTGCATCCTTCTGGCCGTTTCCCACAAGAGCAGCTTTAAACCCACTGCAAAAGGTCACTAAATATTCACCAATTGCAGGTCTGTAAATGACACTGGCCCTCCAAAAAATACTGAGGTCGAAAATCGACCAAAAAATTCCAGAGTGTAACCTTCCAAAAAGAAAATTTGAAGAGGTATATTATAGTCACACTTTTTTGCTTTTTTCTTTTAACAGAAAAGAAAAAGGCGTGGAAAAATGATGAAATGTAGGAATTTTTACAGACATGTAAACCCAAATTACAAAAACCTATCAGCTCACACCAGTCAGAATGGCCATCAACAAAAATGCTGCAAAGAATAAATGCTGACGTGATTGTGGAGAAATGCGTACCCTCGATTCTAAGGGGGACGTGGTAAGAGCCACTAATGAAAGCACAATTGAGGTGCCTTGAAAAGGTAAACGTTGAGCTACCATACCAGTCAATCAATCATACCCACTGCTGGGTCTATCACCTGAGAAAATGAAAATCAAAAATCACAGGCTGGCAATCCTGCACTCCAGCAATATTTACCATAGGCAACACTTGGAAGCAACGAAAATGTCCATCAACAGAGGAATGCACCAAGAAGAAGTGGTCCAAGTACACAATGGAATATTAGCCATGGAAAACATTGAAGCACTGCTCTTTGAGGCACCATAGATGAGCCTGGAGATAATCACAAAACATGAAGTAGGTCGGAAAGCAAAACACCTATATCCTATATTATCACTTATGGCATTATCTAATAACTGACACAGATGAACATATTTCCAAAGAGAAAGACACTCACAGGCTTAGAAAACAAACTATGCTCATCTGAAAGGAAAGGAGGGGGGAAATTGAGAAATGAAGATTAGTGCTACTCTACATATACAAATACATATTATATACATGTATCAAAAAGACCGAACATATAGCAAGAGAGGTCGACGGAACACTGTAATATTTTACATGGGAAGAGGATCTGTACATTAATAGACATACATAATGTACAAATGAACCAGATTGTGTACACCTAGGACAAACAATATTCTAAACATTACCCAGATTAAAAAAATTTTAAAAACCAAAAAGAAGTAATGAGACATAAACTTATGGGGATTTCTCCTGGCACATTCCTTTCTAATTTACAACCTAGGACAATGACTTCCAGAAAGGCTCTGCTGCCCTAGTACCCAGATTGGGGAATGGAGAAATGCTACCTCCTTGTGGCCGTTTCTCACAACAGCAGCTTTGAACCCACTGCAAAAGGTCACTAAATTTTCACCAACTTGCAGTTCTGTAAATGACACCTGCCCTCCAGAAAATTTGTGGGGTCAAAAATCGACCAAAAACTTCAGAAGAGGGCAACCTTCGAAGAAGACAATTTCAAGAGATATATAGTACTCACGGGGTTTTATTTTAAGAGAAAAGAAAAAGGGGTAGGAATATGACGAATTTAAAAAATTTTAATGACATGCATACCCATATTACGAAAACCTATCAGCTCACAGCAGTCAGAATGTCCATTAGGAAAAATGCTGCAAAAAATAAACGGTGAAGGGAGTGTGGAGAAATGCGTACCCTCGGTTGTAAGGGGGGGCATGTAAAGAGCCACTAATGAAAACACAGTGTAGGTGCTTTGAAAAGGGAAACATTGAGCTACCAGTCAATTAATCACAACCACTGCTTGGCTTATCACCTGAGAAAATGAGAATCCAAAAGTCACAGGCTGGCAAACCTGTACGCCAGCAAGATTTACCATAGCCAGCACTTGGAAGCAATGAAAATGTCCATCAACCGAGGAATGCACCAGGAAGAAATGGTCCACTTACACAATGGAATATTACTCTAATAATAAATATAAATTAAATTTAAAAACAAACAAAAGCAAGGAGACATCAACATTTGTAGGTTTATCCGGGCACATTGCAGTCTAATTTATAACCGAAGAACACCACTGGCCGGTAGGTCTATTTCCCCAGTACCAGCAAGGGGAATGTAGAAAGGCTGCCGCTCTCTGGCCGTTACCTGCAAACGCAGGTTTAAAGCCTGAGCTAATGGTCACTTCATATGAACAAGTACTGTAGGGCTGTAAATGAAACCTGCCCTCAAAATGTCTTGAGGGAGATAATGGCCAAAATATTTCAAACGGTGACACATACTTTAAGAAAACACTTTGAAGAAATAAGCTCTAATCACAGCTGGAAAAATAAAAAGGACATGTCTTAAAGCTCAATTTCAATGCATTATGAAACACATGCAAATTCAACCACAAAGAGGTATCAGCTCACACCACTCAGAATAATCATCAGCACAAACTACAAAGAATAAATCCTGACGGTGCTGGGAAGAAATACATGCCCTGCACTTTAAGTGGGACGTAACCTGGAAAGAGCCACTAAGGAGAACAGAACAGAGGTGCCTTTAAAAGGTAAACATTGAGCTACCATATGATCCAGCAGACCTATTCCTGGACCTATAAACTAAGAAGACAGAATTGGAAAGACATTCCACGCAAATCTGCATTCCATAGTATTACAATAGCCAAGATATGGAAGTAACCAAAAAGTCCACGGACAGATGGGTGGACAAAGAAGAACTTCTACCTGTACAGATGGAATATGAGCTAGTGAAAAAATGAAACAATGCCATTTGCAGCACCATAGATGAGTCTAGAAGTAATCACGCAACTTGGAGTAAGTAAGAAAGCGAAAGACACATATCCTATCATATCACATATAGGGGTTACCTAAAAAATGTTACAAACAAAGATATTTTCACAGACAAACACTATCATAGATTCATTAAAAAAACTTATGGTTCACCAAATGGAAAGGTGTGAGGATTGGATAGATTACCATATTGAGGTTAACAGAGAGATACAAACACATGTGAAATATATAATCACCAAAGACCTACGCAATACCAAGGGAAGACTACTCAACATTGTGTCATAACCTACATGGGAAAAGGATCCGAAGAAGAAATAGATATATCTATATGTGTGAAAGAACCACATTTTGTACACCTAGAACAAACAAAACATTGTAATCAAGTTTGCTGTGATAAAAAATAAAAATTAAGTGAAAAATACCAACAAGAAGAAATGAGACATAAACTTAAAGGGCTTTTTCCTCGCACATTCCATTCTAATTTACAACCTAGAACACCACTTCCAGTAAGGCTCTGTTGCCCTAGTAACCAGATTTGGTAAAGGAGAAATGCTGCCGCCTTGTGGCCGATTCCCGCAAGAGCAGCTTTTAACCCACAGCTAATGGTCACTAACCATTCACAAGGACTCAGGGCGGTAAAGGACACCTGCCCTCAAAATTGTGCTGAGGTAGGGAATGGATAAAAGAATTCAAAACAGGCAAAATGTTCACGAAGATAGTATGAAGAGGTACGTTTTACTCACTCTCTTTTTAAAGAAAGGAAAATGGATAAAAGCTCAGCCTCAGGAAGTATTAGACTCATGCAATCTAATCTACAAAAACTTTTCAACTCACACCAGTCGACTGACCATTGGCAAAAAGTCTACAAACAATAAATGCTGAAGAGGTTTTAGAGAACTGTGTACCCTCTAGCTGCTGGTGAGATGTAAGAGGGTTAAACGCTAATAATGTGAACAGAAAGGAGCTGCGTTTAAAAGGAAAATTTGAGGTACCATTCAATCCAGGAGGCGCAGCAATGGGCCTCTCACCTGAGAAGACCAGAATGAAGAAGACCCGGGCTGCAAAAGCTGCACTGCAGCCTGATTCACAATAGACAAGACAGTGAAGCAACCAAAATGTCCATCAACAGATGAAAGGATAAAGAAGAAGTGGTCCATGTACACAATGAATACTAGCCATGGAAAACAATGAAACACTGCTCTTTGAGGCACCATAGATGATCTTGGAGATAATCACAGAACATGAGGTAAGTCGGAAAGCAAATGTCCTATATCCTATGATATCATTTATAGGCGTTATCTAATAACTGACACAAATGAACATATTTCCACACAGAAAGTCAATCACAGACTTATTAAAAAAACTATGCTTATCTAAAAGGAAAGGTGGGGGGAATGGATAAATGAAGATTAGCGTTACCATATGTATACAAATACATATAATATACATTTATCAAAAAGACCGACCATATAGCAAGGAAGGATTATGGAACGCTCTGTAATAATTTACACGGGAAGAGGATCTCTACATAAATAGTTACATACAATATGTAGATGAACCAGAGTGTGTACACCTTGGACGAGCAACATTCTAACCATTACCCCAATTGAAAAAATTAAAACAACGAACTAAGAGTAATGAGACATAAACTTATGGGGGGTTTTCCTGGCACATTCCATCCAAATTTAAAACCTAGGCAAACAACTTCCAGAACGGCTCTGCTGCCTAGTACCCACATTTGGGAATGGAGAAATGCTGCATCCTTCTGGCCGTTTCCCACAAGAGCAGCTTTAAACCCACTGCAAAAGGTCACTAAATATTCACCAATTGCAGGTCTGTAAATGACACTGGCCCTCCAAAAAATACTGAGGTCGAAAATCGACCAAAAAATTCCAGAGTGTAACCTTCCAAAAAGAAAATTTGAAGAGGTATATTATAGTCACACTTTTTTGCTTTTTTCTTTTAACAGAAAAGAAAAAGGCGTGGAAAAATGATGAAATGTAGGAATTTTTACAGACATGTAAACCCAAATTACAAAAACCTATCAGCTCACACCAGTCAGAATGGCCATCAACAAAAATGCTGCAAAGAATAAATGCTGACGTGATTGTGGAGAAATGCGTACCCTCGATTCTAAGGGGGATGTGGTAAGAGCCACTAATGAAAGCACAATTGAGGTGCCTTGAAAAGGTAAACGTTGAGCTACCATACCAGTTAATCAATCATACACACTGCTGGGTCTATCACCTGAGAAAATGAAAATTAAAAATCACAGGCTGTCAATCCTGCACTCCAGCAATATTTACCATAGGCAACACTTGGAAGCAACGAAAATGTCCATCAACAGAGGAATGCACCAAGAAGAAGTGGTCCAAGTACACAATGGAATATTAGCCATGGAAAACCTTGAAGCACTGCTCTTTGAGGCACCATAGATGAGCCTGGAGATAATCACAAAACATGAAGTAGGTCGGAAAGCAAAACACCTATATCCTATATTATCACTTATGGCATTATCTAATAACTGACACAGATGAACATATTTCCAAAGAGAAAGACACTCACAGGCTTAGAAAACAAACTATGCTCATCTGAAAGGAAAGGAGGGGGGAAATTGAGAAATAAGATTAGTGTTACTCTACATATACAAATACATATTATATACATGTATCAAAAAGACCGAACATATAGCAAGAGAGGTCAACGGAACACTGTAATATTTTACATGGGAAGAGGATCTGTACATGAATAGACATACATAATGTACAAATGAACCAGATTGTGTACACCTAGGACAAACAATATTCTAAACATTACCCAGATTAAAAAAATTTTCAAAACCAAAAAGAAGTAATGAGACATAAACTTATGGGGATTTCTCCTGGCACATTCCTTTCTAATTTACAACCTAGGACAATGACTTCCAGAAAGGCTCTGCTGCCCTAGTACCCAGATTGGGGAATGGAGAAATGCTACCTCCTTGTGGCCGTTTCTCACAACAGCAGCTTTGAACCCACTGCAAAAGGTCACTAAATTTTCACCAACTTGCAGTTCTGTAAATGACACCTGCCCTCCAGAAAATTTGTGGGGTCAAAAATCGACCAAAAACTTCAGAAGAGGGCAACCTTCGAAGAAGACAATTTCAAGAGATATATAGTACTCACGGGGTTTTATTTTAAGAGAAAAGAAAAAGGGGTAGGAATATGACGAATTTAAAAAATTTTAATGACATGCATACCCATATTACGAAAACCTATCAGCGCACAGCAGTCAGAATGGCCATTAGGAAAAATGCTGCAAAAAATAAACGGTGAAGGGAGTGTGGAGAAATGCGTACCCTCGGTTGTAAGGGGGGGCATGTAAAGAGCCACTAATGAAAACACAGTGTAGGTGCTTTGAAAAGGGAAACATTGAGCTACCAGTCAATCAATCACAACCACTGCTTGGCCTATCACCTGAGAAAATGAGAATCCAAAAGTCACAGGCTGGCAAACCTGTACGCCAGCAAGATTTACCATAGCCAGCACTTGGAAGCAATGAAAATGTCCATCAACCGAGGAATGCACCAGGAAGAAATGGTCCACGTACACAATGGAATATTACTCTAATAATAAATATAAATTAAATTTAAAAACAAACAAAAGCAAGGAGACATCAACATTTGTGGGTTTATCCGGGCACATTGCACTCTAATTTATAACCGATGAACACCACTGGCAGGTAGGTCTGTTTCCCTAGTACCAGCAAGGGGAATGTAGAAAGGCTGCCGCTCTCTGGCCGTTACCTGCAAACGCAGGTTTAAAGCCTGAAGTAATGGTCACTTCATATGAACAAGTACTGCAGGCCTGTAAATGAAACCTACCCTCAAAATGTCTTGAAGGAGATAATGGCCAAAATATTTCAAAGGGTGACACATACTTTAAGAAAACACTTTGAAGAAATAAGCTCTAATCACAGCTGGAAAAATAAAAAGGACATGTCTTAAAGCTCAATTTCAATGCATTATGAAACACATGCAAATTCAACCACAAAGAGGTATCAGTTCACACCACTCAGAATAATCATGAGCAAAAACTACAAAGAATAAAGCCTGAAGGTGCTGGGAAGAAATACATGCCCTGCACTTTAAGTGGGACGTAACCTGGAAAGAGCCACTAAGGACAACAGAACAGAGGTGCCTTTAAAAGGTAAACATTGAGCTACCATATGATCCAGCAGACCTATTCCTGGACCTATAAACTAAGAAGACAGAATTGGAAGGGCACAGCCACGCAAATCTGCATTCCATAGTTTTACAATAGCCAAGATATGGAAGTAACCAAAAAGTCCACTGACAGATGGGTGGACAAAGAAGAACTGCTACCTGTACAGATGGATTATGAGCTAGTGAAAAAATGAAACAATGCCATTTGCAGCACCATAGATGAGTCTAGAAGTAATCACGCAACTTGGAGTAAGTGAGAAAGCGAAAGACACATATCCTATCATATCACATATAGGGGTTACCTAAAAAATGATACAAACAAAGATATTTCCACAGACAAACACTATCATAGATTCATTAAAATATTGGGGCTTCCCTGGTGGCGCAGTGCTTGAGAATCTGCCTGCCAATGCAGGGGACACAGGTTCGAGCCCTGGTCTGGGAAGATCCCACATGCCACGGAGCAACTGGGCCGTGAGCCACAATTACTGAGCCTGCGCGTCTGGAGCCTGTGCTCCACAACCAGAGAGGCCATGATGGTGAGAGGCCCGCGCACCGCGATGAAGAGTGGTCCCCACTTGCCACAACTAGAGAAAGCCCTCGCACAGAAAAGAAGACCCAACACAGTCATAAATAGATAAATAAAAGAACGTGAATTTCTAAAAAAAAATCAGAATGTTAACAAACTTTAAAAAAATAAATAAATAAATAAATAAATAAATAAATCTTATGGTTCACCAAATAGAAAGATGTGAGGATTGGATACATTACCATATTTAGGTTAACAGAGAGTTACAAACACATGTGAAATATATAATCACCAAAGACCTACACAATACCAAGAGAAGACTACTCAACATTGTGTCATAACCTACATGGGAAAAGGATCCGAAGAAGAATAGATATATGTATATGTGTGAAAGAACCACATCTTGCACACCTAGAACAAACAAAACATTGTAATCAAGTTTGCTGTGATAAAAAATAAAAATTAAGTTAAAAATACCAACAAGAAGTAATGAGACATAAAGGGCTTTTTCCTCGCAAATTCCATTCTTATTTACAACCTAGAACACCACTTCCAGTAAGGCTCTGTTGCCCTAGTAACCAGACTTGGTAAAGGGGAAATGCTGCCGCCTTGTGGCCAATTCCCGCAAGAGCAGCTTTTAACCCACAGCTAATGGTCACTTGCCATTCAAAATGACTCAAGGCTGTAAAGGACACCTGCCCTCAAAATTGTGCTGAGGTAGGGAATGGATAAAAGGATTCAAAAAAGGCAAAATGTTCATGAAGAGAGTATGAAGAGGTCAGTTTTACTCACTCTCTTTTTAAAGAAAGGAAAATGGATAAAAGCTCAGCCTCAGGAACTATTAGACTCATGCAATCTAATCTACGAAAACTTTTCAACTCACACCAGTCGACTGACCATTGGCAAAAAGTCTACAAACAATAAATGCTGAAGAGGTTTTAGAGAACTGTGTACCCTCTAGCTGCTGGTGAGATGTAAGAGGGTTAAACGCTAATAATGAGAACAGAAAGGAGCTGCGTTTAAAAGGAAAAATTGAGGTACCATTCAATCCAGCAGGCGCACCAATGGGCCTCTCACCTGAGAAGACCAGAATGAAGAAGACCCGGGCTGCAAAAGCTGCACTGCAGCCTGATTCACAATAGACAAGACAGTGAAGCAACCAAAATGTCCATCAACAGATGAAAGGATAAAGAAGAAGTGGTCCATGTACACAATGAATACTAGCCATGGAAAACAATGAAACACTGCTCTTTGAGGCACCATAGATGATCTTGGAGATAATCACAGAACATGAGGTAAGTCGGAAAGCAAATGTCCTATATCCTATGATATCATTTATAGGCGTTATCTAATAACTGACACAAATGAACATATTTCCACACAGAAAGTCAATCACAGACTTATTAAAAAAACTATGCTTATCTAAAAGGAAAGGTGGGGGAAATGGATAAATGAAGATTAGCGTTACCATATGTATACAAATACATATAATATACATTTATCAAAAAGACCGACCATATAGCAAGGAAGGATTATGGAACGCTCTGTAATAATTTACACGGGAAGAGGATCTCTACATAAATAGTTACATACAATATGTAGATGAACCAGAGTGTGTACACCTTGGACGAGCAACATTCTAACCATTACCCCAATTGAAAAAATTAAAACAACGAACTAGGAGTAATGAGACATAAACTTATGGGGGGTTTTCCTGGCACATTCCATCCAAATTTAAAACCTAGGCAAACAACTTCCAGAACGGCTCTGCTGCCTAGTACCCACATTTGGGAATGGAGAAATGCTGCATCCTTCTGGCCGTTTCCCACAAGAGCAGCTTTAAACCCACTGCAAAAGGTCACTAAATATTCACCAATTGCAGGTCTGTAAATGACACTGGCCCTCCAAAAAATACTGAGGTCGAAAATCGACCAAAAAATTCCAGAGTGTAACCTTCCAAAAAGAAAATTTGAAGAGGTATATTATAGTCACACTTTTTTGCTTTTTTCTTTTAACAGAAAAGAAAAAGGCGTGGAAAAATGATGAAATGTAGGAATTTTTACAGACATGTAAACCCAAATTACAAAAACCTATCAGCTCACACCAGTCAGAATGGCCATCAACAAAAATGCTGCAAAGAATAAATGCTGACGTGATTGTGGAGAAATGCGTACCCTCGATTCTAAGGGGGACGTGGTAAGAGCCACTAATGAAAGCACAATTGAGGTGCCTTGAAAAGGTAAACGTTGAGCTACCATACCAGTTAATCAATCATACACACTGCTGGGTCTATCACCTGAGAAAATGAAAATTAAAAATCACAGGCTGTCAATCCTGCACTCCAGCAATATTTACCGTAGGCAACACTTGGAAGCAACGAAAATGTCCATCAACAGAGGAATGCACCAAGAAGAAGTGGTCCAAGTACACAATGGAATATTAGCCATGGAAAACCTTGAAGCACTGCTCTTTGAGGCACCATAGATGAGCCTGGAGATAATCACAAAACATGAAGTAGGTCGGAAAGCAAAACACCTATATCCTATATTATCACTTATGGCATTATCTAATAACTGACACAGATGAACATATTTCCAAAGAGAAAGACACTCACAGGCTTAGAAAACAAACTATGCTCATCTGAAAGGAAAGGAGGGGGGAAATTGAGAAATAAGATTAGTGTTACTCTACATATACAAATACATATTATATACATGTATCAAAAAGACCGAACATATAGCAAGAGAGGTCAACGGAACACTGTAATATTTTACATGGGAAGAGGATCTGTACATGAATAGACATACATAATGTACAAATGAACCAGATTGTGTACACCTAGGACAAACAATATTCTAAACATTACCCAGATTAAAAAAATTTTCAAAACCAAAAAGAAGTAATGAGACATAAACTTATGGGGATTTCTCCTGGCACATTCCTTTCTAATTTACAACCTAGGACAATGACTTCCAGAAAGGCTCTGCTGCCCTAGTACCCAGATTGGGGAATGGAGAAATGCTACCTCCTTGTGGCCGTTTCTCACAACAGCAGCTTTGAACCCACTGCAAAAGGTCACTAAATTTTCACCAACTTGCAGTTCTGTAAATGACACCTGCCCTCCAGAAAATTTGTGGGGTCAAAAATCGACCAAAAACTTCAGAAGAGGGCAACCTTCGAAGAAGACAATTTCAAGAGATATATAGTACTCACGGGGTTTTATTTTAAGAGAAAAGAAAAAGGGGTAGGAATATGACGAATTTAAAAAATTTTAATGACATGCATACCCATATTACGAAAACCTATCAGCGCACAGCAGTCAGAATGGCCATTAGGAAAAATGCTGCAAAAAATAAACGGTGAAGGGAGTGTGGAGAAATGCGTACCCTCGGTTGTAAGGGGGGGCATGTAAAGAGCCACTAATGAAAACACAGTGTAGGTGCTTTGAAAAGGGAAACATTGAGCTACCAGTCAATCAATCACAACCACTGCTTGGCCTATCACCTGAGAAAATGAGAATCCAAAAGTCACAGGCTGGCAAACCTGTACGCCAGCAAGATTTACCATAGCCAGCACTTGGAAGCAATGAAAATGTCCATCAACCGAGGAATGCACCAGGAAGAAATGGTCCACGTACACAATGGAATATTACTCTAATAATAAATATAAATTAAATTTAAAAACAAACAAAAGCAAGGAGACATCAACATTTGTGGGTTTATCCGGGCACATTGCACTCTAATTTATAACCGATGAACACCACTGGCAGGTAGGTCTGTTTCCCTAGTACCAGCAAGGGGAATGTAGAAAGGCTGCCGCTCTCTGGCCGTTACCTGCAAACGCAGGTTTAAAGCCTGAAGTAATGGTCACTTCATATGAACAAGTACTGCAGGCCTGTAAATGAAACCTACCCTCAAAATGTCTTGAAGGAGATAATGGCCAAAATATTTCAAAGGGTGACACATACTTTAAGAAAACACTTTGAAGAAATAAGCTCTAATCACAGCTGGAAAAATAAAAAGGACATGTCTTAAAGCTCAATTTCAATGCATTATGAAACACATGCAAATTCAACCACAAAGAGGTATCAGTTCACACCACTCAGAATAATCATGAGCAAAAACTACAAAGAATAAAGCCTGAAGGTGCTGGGAAGAAATACATGCCCTGCACTTTAAGTGGGACGTAACCTGGAAAGAGCCACTAAGGACAACAGAACAGAGGTGCCTTTAAAAGGTAAACATTGAGCTACCATATGATCCAGCAGACCTATTCCTGGACCTATAAACTAAGAAGACAGAATTGGAAGGGCACAGCCACGCAAATCTGCATTCCATAGTTTTACAATAGCCAAGATATGGAAGTAACCAAAAAGTCCACTGACAGATGGGTGGACAAAGAAGAACTGCTACCTGTACAGATGGATTATGAGCTAGTGAAAAAATGAAACAATGCCATTTGCAGCACCATAGATGAGTCTAGAAGTAATCACGCAACTTGGAGTAAGTGAGAAAGCGAAAGACACATATCCTATCATATCACATATAGGGGTTACCTAAAAAATGATACAAACAAAGATATTTCCACAGACAAACACTATCATAGATTCATTAAAATATTGGGGCTTCCCTGGTGGCGCAGTGCTTGAGAATCTGCCTGCCAATGCAGGGGACACAGGTTCGAGCCCTGGTCTGGGAAGATCCCACATGCCACGGAGCAACTGGGCCGTGAGCCACAATTACTGAGCCTGCGCGTCTGGAGCCTGTGCTCCACAACCAGAGAGGCCATGATGGTGAGAGGCCCGCGCACCGCGATGAAGAGTGGTCCCCACTTGCCACAACTAGAGAAAGCCCTCGCACAGAAAAGAAGACCCAACACAGTCATAAATAGATAAATAAAAGAACGTGAATTTCTAAAAAAAAATCAGAATGTTAACAAACTTTAAAAAAATAAATAAATAAATAAATAAATAAATAAATCTTATGGTTCACCAAATAGAAAGATGTGAGGATTGGATACATTACCATATTTAGGTTAACAGAGAGTTACAAACACATGTGAAATATATAATCACCAAAGACCTACACAATACCAAGAGAAGACTACTCAACATTGTGTCATAACCTACATGGGAAAAGGATCCGAAGAAGAATAGATATATGTATATGTGTGAAAGAACCACATCTTGCACACCTAGAACAAACAAAACATTGTAATCAAGTTTGCTGTGATAAAAAATAAAAATTAAGTTAAAAATACCAACAAGAAGTAATGAGACATAAAGGGCTTTTTCCTCGCAAATTCCATTCTTATTTACAACCTAGAACACCACTTCCAGTAAGGCTCTGTTGCCCTAGTAACCAGACTTGGTAAAGGGGAAATGCTGCCGCCTTGTGGCCAATTCCCGCAAGAGCAGCTTTTAACCCACAGCTAATGGTCACTTGCCATTCAAAATGACTCAAGGCTGTAAAGGACACCTGCCCTCAAAATTGTGCTGAGGTAGGGAATGGATAAAAGGATTCAAAAAAGGCAAAATGTTCATGAAGAGAGTATGAAGAGGTCAGTTTTACTCACTCTCTTTTTAAAGAAAGGAAAATGGATAAAAGCTCAGCCTCAGGAACTATTAGACTCATGCAATCTAATCTACGAAAACTTTTCAACTCACACCAGTCGACTGACCATTGGCAAAAAGTCTACAAACAATAAATGCTGAAGAGGTTTTAGAGAACTGTGTACCCTCTAGCTGCTGGTGAGATGTAAGAGGGTTAAACGCTAATAATGAGAACAGAAAGGAGCTGCGTTTAAAAGGAAAAATTGAGGTACCATTCAATCCAGCAGGCGCACCAATGGGCCTCTCACCTGAGAAGACCAGAATGAAGAAGACCCGGGCTGCAAAAGCTGCACTGCAGCCTGATTCACAATAGACAAGACAGTGAAGCAACCAAAATGTCCATCAACAGATGAAAGGATAAAGAAGAAGTGGTCCATGTACACAATGAATACTAGCCATGGAAAACAATGAAACACTGCTCTTTGAGGCACCATAGATGATCTTGGAGATAATCGCAGAACATGAGGTAAGTCGGAAAGCAAATGTCCTATATCCTATGATATCATTTATAGGCGTTATCTAATAACTGACACAAATGAACATATTTCCACACAGAAAGTCAATCACAGACTTATTAAAAAAACTATGCTTATCTAAAAGGAAAGGTGGGGGAAATGGATAAATGAAGATTAGCGTTACCATATGTATACAAATACATATAATATACATTTATCAAAAAGACCGACCATATAGCAAGGAAGGATTATGGAACGCTCTGTAATAATTTACACGGGAAGAGGATCTCTACATAAATAGTTACATACAATATGTAGATGAACCAGAGTGTGTACACCTTGGACGAGCAACATTCTAACCATTACCCCAATTGAAAAAATTAAAACAACGAACTAGGAGTAATGAGACATAAACTTATGGGGGGTTTTCCTGGCACATTCCATCCAAATTTAAAACCTAGGCAAACAACTTCCAGAACGGCTCTGCTGCCTAGTACCCACATTTGGGAATGGAGAAATGCTGCATCCTTCTGGCCGTTTCCCACAAGAGCAGCTTTAAACCCACTGCAAAAGGTCACTAAATATTCACCAATTGCAGGTCTGTAAATGACACTGGCCCTCCAAAAAATACTGAGGTCGAAAATCGACCAAAAAATTCCAGAGTGTAACCTTCCAAAAAGAAAATTTGAAGAGGTATATTATAGTCACACTTTTTTGCTTTTTTCTTTTAACAGAAAAGAAAAAGGCGTGGAAAAATGATGAAATGTAGGAATTTTTACAGACATGTAAACCCAAATTACAAAAACCTATCAGCTCACACCAGTCAGAATGGCCATCAACAAAAATGCTGCAAAGAATAAATGCTGACGTGATTGTGGAGAAATGCGTACCCTCGATTCTAAGGGGGACGTGGTAAGAGCCACTAATGAAAGCACAATTGAGGTGCCTTGAAAAGGTAAACGTTGAGCTACCATACCAGTTAATCAATCATACACACTGCTGGGTCTATCACCTGAGAAAATGAAAATCAAAAATCACAGGCTGTCAATCCTGCACTCCAGCAATATTTACCATAGGCAACACTTGGAAGCAACGAAAATGTCCATCAACAGAGGAATGCACCAAGAAGAAGTGGTCCAAGTACACAATGGAATATTAGCCATGGAAAACCTTGAAGCACTGCTCTTTGAGGCACCATAGATGAGCCTGGAGATAATCACAAAACATGAAGTAGGTCGGAAAGCAAAACACCTATATCCTATATTATCACTTATGGCATTATCTAATAACTGACACAGATGAACATATTTCCAAAGAGAAAGACACTCACAGGCTTAGAAAACAAACTATGCTCATCTGAAAGGAAAGGAGGGGGGAAATTGAGAAATGAAGATTAGTGTTACTCTACATATACAAATACATATTATATACATGTATCAAAAAGACCGAACATATAGCAAGAGAGGTCAACGGAACACTGTAATATTTTACATGGGAAGAGGATCTGTACATGAATAGACATACATAATGTACAAATGAACCAGATTGTGTACACCTAGGACAAACAATATTCTAAACATTACCCAGATTAAAAAAATTTTCAAAACCAAAAAGAAGTAATGAGACATAAACTTATGGGGATTTCTCCTGGCACATTCCTTTCTAATTTACAACCTAGGACAATGACTTCCAGAAAGGCTCTGCTGCCCTAGTACCCAGATTGGGGAATGGAGAAATGCTACCTCCTTGTGGCCGTTTCTCACAACAGCAGCTTTGAACCCACTGCAAAAGGTCACTAAATTTTCACCAACTTGCAGTTCTGTAAATGACACCTGCCCTCCAGAAAATTTGTGGGGTCAAAAATCGACCAAAAACTTCAGAAGAGGGCAACCTTCGAAGAAGACAATTTCAAGAGATATATAGTACTCACGGGGTTTTATTTTAAGAGAAAAGAAAAAGGGGTAGGAATATGACGAATTTAAAAAATTTTAATGACATGCATACCCATATTACGAAAACCTATCAGCGCACAGCAGTCAGAATGGCCATTAGGAAAAATGCTGCAAAAAATAAACGGTGAAGGGAGTGTGGAGAAATGCGTACCCTCGGTTGTAAGGGGGGGCATGTAAAGAGCCACTAATGAAAACACAGTGTAGGTGCTTTGAAAAGGGAAACATTGAGCTACCAGTCAATCAATCACAACCACTGCTTGGCCTATCACCTGAGAAAATGAGAATCCAAAAGTCACAGGCTGGCAAACCTGTACGCCAGCAAGATTTACCATAGCCAGCACTTGGAAGCAATGAAAATGTCCATCAACCGAGGAATGCACCAGGAAGAAATGGTCCACGTACACAATGGAATATTACTCTAATAATAAATATAAATTAAATTTAAAAACAAACAAAAGCAAGGAGACATCAACATTTGTGGGTTTATCCGGGCACATTGCACTCTAATTTATAACCGATGAACACCACTGGCAGGTAGGTCTGTTTCCCTAGTACCAGCAAGGGGAATGTAGAAAGGCTGCCGCTCTCTGGCCGTTACCTGCAAACGCAGGTTTAAAGCCTGAAGTAATGGTCACTTCATATGAACAAGTACTGCAGGCCTGTAAATGAAACCTACCCTCAAAATGTCTTGAAGGAGATAATGGCCAAAATATTTCAAAGGGTGACACATACTTTAAGAAAACACTTTGAAGAAATAAGCTCTAATCACAGCTGGAAAAATAAAAAGGACATGTCTTAAAGCTCAATTTCAATGCATTATGAAACACATGCAAATTCAACCACAAAGAGGTATCAGTTCACACCACTCAGAATAATCATGAGCAAAAACTACAAAGAATAAAGCCTGAAGGTGCT
The DNA here is from genome assembly GCF_965194825.1 of Balaenoptera physalus. Taxonomy (NCBI): domain Eukaryota; kingdom Metazoa; phylum Chordata; class Mammalia; order Artiodactyla; family Balaenopteridae; genus Balaenoptera; species Balaenoptera physalus. The sequence continues at coordinate 187,367 of NW_028126007.1, forward strand.
GGGAAGAAATACATGCCCTGCACTTTAAGTGGGACGTAACCTGGAAAGAGCCACTAAGGACAACAGAACAGAGGTGCCTTTAAAAGGTAAACATTGAGCTACCATATGATCCAGCAGACCTATTCCTGGACCTATAAACTAAGAAGACAGAATTGGAAGGGCACAGCCACGCAAATCTGCATTCCATAGTTTTACAATAGCCAAGATATGGAAGTAACCAAAAAGTCCACTGACAGATGGGTGGACAAAGAAGAACTGCTACCTGTACAGATGGATTATGAGCTAGTGAAAAAATGAAACAATGCCATTTGCAGCACCATAGATGAGTCTAGAAGTAATCACGCAACTTGGAGTAAGTGAGAAAGCGAAAGACACATATCCTATCATATCACATATAGGGGTTACCTAAAAAATGATACAAACAAAGATATTTCCACAGACAAACACTATCATAGATTCATTAAAATATTGGGGCTTCCCTGATGGCGCAGTGCTTGAGAATCTGCCTGCCAATGCAGGGGACACAGGTTCGAGCCCTGGTCTGGGAAGATCCCACATGCCACGGAGCAACTGGGCCGTGAGCCACAATTACTGAGCCTGCGCGTCTGGAGCCTGTGCTCCACAACCAGAGAGGCCATGATGGTGAGAGGCCCGCGCACCGCGATGAAGAGTGGTCCCCACTTGCCACAACTAGAGAAAGCCCTCGCACAGAAAAGAAGACCCAACACAGTCATAAATAGATAAATAAAAGAACGTGAATTTCTAAAAAAAAATCAGAATGTTAACAAACTTTAAAAAAATAAATAAATAAATAAATAAATAAATAAATCTTATGGTTCACCAAATAGAAAGATGTGAGGATTGGATACATTACCATATTTAGGTTAACAGAGAGTTACAAACACATGTGAAATATATAATCACCAAAGACCTACACAATACCAAGAGAAGACTACTCAACATTGTGTCATAACCTACATGGGAAAAGGATCCGAAGAAGAATAGATATATGTATATGTGTGAAAGAACCACATCTTGCACACCTAGAACAAACAAAACATTGTAATCAAGTTTGCTGTGATAAAAAATAAAAATTAAGTTAAAAATACCAACAAGAAGTAATGAGACATAAAGGGCTTTTTCCTCGCAAATTCCATTCTTATTTACAACCTAGAACACCACTTCCAGTAAGACTCTGTTGCCCTAGTAACCAGACTTGGTAAAGGGGAAATGCTGCCGCCTTGTGGCCAATTCCCGCAAGAGCAGCTTTTAACCCACAGCTAATGGTCACTTGCCATTCAAAATGACTCAAGGCTGTAAAGGACACCTGCCCTCAAAATTGTGCTGAGGTAGGGAATGGATAAAAGGATTCAAAAAAGGCAAAATGTTCATGAAGAGAGTATGAAGAGGTCAGTTTTACTCACTCTCTTTTTAAAGAAAGGAAAATGGATAAAAGCTCAGCCTCAGGAACTATTAGACTCATGCAATCTAATCTACGAAAACTTTTCAACTCACACCAGTCGACTGACCATTGGCAAAAAGTCTACAAACAATAAATGCTGAAGAGGTTTTAGAGAACTGTGTACCCTCTAGCTGCTGGTGAGATGTAAGAGGGTTAAACGCTAATAATGAGAACAGAAAGGAGCTGCGTTTAAAAGGAAAAATTAAGGTACCATTCAATCCAGGAGGCGCAGCAATGGGCCTCTCACCTGAGAAGAACAGAATGAAGAAGACCCGGGCTGCAAAAGCTGCACTGCAGCCTGATTCACAATAGACAAGACAGTGAAGCAACCAAAATGTCCATCAACAGATGAAAGGATAAAGAAGAAGTGGTCCATGTACACAATGAATACTAGCCATGGAAAACAATGAAACACTGCTCTTTGAGGCACCATAGATGATCTTGGAGATAATCACAGAACATGAGGTAAGTCGGAAAGCAAAAGTCCTATATCCTATGATATCACATATAGGCGTTATCTAATAACTGACACAAATGAACATATTTCCACAGAGAAAGTCAATCACAGACTTATTAAAAAAAAACTATGCTTATTTAAAGGAAAGGTGGGGGAAATGGATAAATGAAGATTAGCATTACCATATGTATAAAATACATATTATATACATATATCAAAGAGACCGACCATATAGCACGGAAGGAATACAGAACACTCTGTAATAATTTACACGGGAAGAGGATCTCTACATAAATAGTTATATAGAATATGTAGATGAACCAGAGTGTGTACACCTTGGACGAGCAACATTCTAACCATTACCCCAATTGAAAAAATTAAAACAACGAACTAGGAGTAATGAGACATAAACTTATGGGGGGTTTTCCTGGCACATTCCAACCAAATTTAAAACCTAGGCAAACAACTTCCAGAACGGCTCTGCTGCCTAGTACCCAGATTTGGGAATGGAGAAATGCTGCATCCTTCTGGCCGTTTCCCACAAGAGCAGCTTTAAACCCACTGCAAAAGGTCACTAAATATTCACCAATTGCAGGTCTGTAAATGACACTGGCCCTCCAAAAAATACTGAGGTCGAAAATCGACCAAAAAATTCCAGAGTGTAACCTTCCAAAAAGAAAATTTGAAGAGGTATATTATAGTCACACTTTTTTGCTTTTTTCTTTTAACAGAAAAGAAAAAGGCGTGGAAAAATGATGAAATGTAGGAATTTTTACAGACATGTAAACCCAAATTACAAAAACCTATCAGCTCACACCAGTCAGAATGGCCATCAACAAAAATGCTGCAAAGAATAAATGCTGACGTGATTGTGGAGAAATGCGTACCCTCGATTCTAAGGGGGACGTGGTAAGAGCCACTAATGAAAGCACAATTGAGGTGCCTTGAAAAGGTAAACGTTGAGCTACCATACCAGTCAATCAATCATACCCACTGCTGGGTCTATCACCTGAGAAAATGAAAATCAAAAATCACAGGCTGGCAATCCTGCACTCCAGCAATATTTACCATAGGCAACACTTGGAAGCAACGAAAATGTCCATCAACAGAGGAATGCACCAAGAAGAAGTGGTCCAAGTACACAATGGAATATTAGCCATGGAAAACATTGAAGCACTGCTCTTTGAGGCACCATAGATGAGCCTGGAGATAATCACAAAACATGAAGTAGGTCGGAAAGCAAAACACCTATATCCTATATTATCACTTATGGCATTATCTAATAACTGACACAGATGAACATATTTCCAAAGAGAAAGACACTCACAGGCTTAGAAAACAAACTATGCTCATCTGAAAGGAAAGGAGGGGGGAAATTGAGAAATGAAGATTAGTGCTACTCTACATATACAAATACATATTATATACATGTATCAAAAAGACCGAACATATAGCAAGAGAGGTCGACGGAACACTGTAATATTTTACATGGGAAGAGGATCTGTACATTAATAGACATACATAATGTACAAATGAACCAGATTGTGTACACCTAGGACAAACAATATTCTAAACATTACCCAGATTAAAAAAATTTTAAAAACCAAAAAGAAGTAATGAGACATAAACTTATGGGGATTTCTCCTGGCACATTCCTTTCTAATTTACAACCTAGGACAATGACTTCCAGAAAGGCTCTGCTGCCCTAGTACCCAGATTGGGGAATGGAGAAATGCTACCTCCTTGTGGCCGTTTCTCACAACAGCAGCTTTGAACCCACTGCAAAAGGTCACTAAATTTTCACCAACTTGCAGTTCTGTAAATGACACCTGCCCTCCAGAAAATTTGTGGGGTCAAAAATCGACCAAAAACTTCAGAAGAGGGCAACCTTCGAAGAAGACAATTTCAAGAGATATATAGTACTCACGGGGTTTTATTTTAAGAGAAAAGAAAAAGGGGTAGGAATATGACGAATTTAAAAAATTTTAATGACATGCATACCCATATTACGAAAACCTATCAGCTCACAGCAGTCAGAATGTCCATTAGGAAAAATGCTGCAAAAAATAAACGGTGAAGGGAGTGTGGAGAAATGCGTACCCTCGGTTGTAAGGGGGGGCATGTAAAGAGCCACTAATGAAAACACAGTGTAGGTGCTTTGAAAAGGGAAACATTGAGCTACCAGTCAATTAATCACAACCACTGCTTGGCTTATCACCTGAGAAAATGAGAATCAAAAAGTCACAGGCTGGCAAACCTGTACGCCAGCAAGATTTACCATAGCCAGCACTTGGAAGCAATGAAAATGTCCATCAACCGAGGAATGCACCAGGAAGAAATGGTCCACTTACACAATGGAATATTACTCTAATAATAAATATAAATTAAATTTAAAAACAAACAAAAGCAAGGAGACATCAACATTTGTAGGTTTATCCGGGCACATTGCAGTCTAATTTATAACCGAAGAACACCACTGGCCGGTAGGTCTATTTCCCCAGTACCAGCAAGGGGAATGTAGAAAGGCTGCCGCTCTCTGGCCGTTACCTGCAAACGCAGGTTTAAAGCCTGAGCTAATGGTCACTTCATATGAACAAGTACTGTAGGGCTGTAAATGAAACCTGCCCTCAAAATGTCTTGAGGGAGATAATGGCCAAAATATTTCAAACGGTGACACATACTTTAAGAAAACACTTTGAAGAAATAAGCTCTAATCACAGCTGGAAAAATAAAAAGGACATGTCTTAAAGCTCAATTTCAATGCATTATGAAACACATGCAAATTCAACCACAAAGAGGTATCAGCTCACACCACTCAGAATAATCATCAGCACAAACTACAAAGAATAAATCCTGACGGTGCTGGGAAGAAATACATGCCCTGCACTTTAAGTGGGACGTAACCTGGAAAGAGCCACTAAGGAGAACAGAACAGAGGTGCCTTTAAAAGGTAAACATTGAGCTACCATATGATCCAGCAGACCTATTCCTGGACCTATAAACTAAGAAGACAGAATTGGAAAGACATTCCACGCAAATCTGCATTCCATAGTATTACAATAGCCAAGATATGGAAGTAACCAAAAAGTCCACGGACAGATGGGTGGACAAAGAAGAACTTCTACCTGTACAGATGGAATATGAGCTAGTGAAAAAATGAAACAATGCCATTTGCAGCACCATAGATGAGTCTAGAAGTAATCACGCAACTTGGAGTAAGTAAGAAAGCGAAAGACACATATCCTATCATATCACATATAGGGGTTACCTAAAAAATGTTACAAACAAAGATATTTTCACAGACAAACACTATCATAGATTCATTAAAAAAACTTATGGTTCACCAAATGGAAAGGTGTGAGGATTGGATAGATTACCATATTGAGGTTAACAGAGAGATACAAACACATGTGAAATATATAATCACCAAAGACCTACGCAATACCAAGGGAAGACTACTCAACATTGTGTCATAACCTACATGGGAAAAGGATCCGAAGAAGAAATAGATATATCTATATGTGTGAAAGAACCACATTTTGTACACCTAGAACAAACAAAACATTGTAATCAAGTTTGCTGTGATAAAAAATAAAAATTAAGTGAAAAATACCAACAAGAAGAAATGAGACATAAACTTAAAGGGCTTTTTCCTCGCACATTCCATTCTAATTTACAACCTAGAACACCACTTCCAGTAAGGCTCTGTTGCCCTAGTAACCAGATTTGGTAAAGGAGAAATGCTGCCGCCTTGTGGCCGATTCCCGCAAGAGCAGCTTTTAACCCACAGCTAATGGTCACTAACCATTCACAAGGACTCAGGGCGGTAAAGGACACCTGCCCTCAAAATTGTGCTGAGGTAGGGAATGGATAAAAGAATTCAAAACAGGCAAAATGTTCACGAAGATAGTATGAAGAGGTACGTTTTACTCACTCTCTTTTTAAAGAAAGGAAAATGGATAAAAGCTCAGCCTCAGGAAGTATTAGACTCATGCAATCTAATCTACAAAAACTTTTCAACTCACACCAGTCGACTGACCATTGGCAAAAAGTCTACAAACAATAAATGCTGAAGAGGTTTTAGAGAACTGTGTACCCTCTAGCTGCTGGTGAGATGTAAGAGGGTTAAACGCTAATAATGTGAACAGAAAGGAGCTGCGTTTAAAAGGAAAATTTGAGGTACCATTCAATCCAGGAGGCGCAGCAATGGGCCTCTCACCTGAGAAGACCAGAATGAAGAAGACCCGGGCTGCAAAAGCTGCACTGCAGCCTGATTCACAATAGACAAGACAGTGAAGCAACCAAAATGTCCATCAACAGATGAAAGGATAAAGAAGAAGTGGTCCATGTACACAATGAATACTAGCCATGGAAAACAATGAAACACTGCTCTTTGAGGCACCATAGATGATCTTGGAGATAATCACAGAACATGAGGTAAGTCGGAAAGCAAATGTCCTATATCCTATGATATCATTTATAGGCGTTATCTAATAACTGACACAAATGAACATATTTCCACACAGAAAGTCAATCACAGACTTATTAAAAAAACTATGCTTATCTAAAAGGAAAGGTGGGGGGAATGGATAAATGAAGATTAGCGTTACCATATGTATACAAATACATATAATATACATTTATCAAAAAGACCGACCATATAGCAAGGAAGGATTATGGAACGCTCTGTAATAATTTACACGGGAAGAGGATCTCTACATAAGTAGTTACATACAATATGTAGATGAACCAGAGTGTGTACACCTTGGACGAGCAACATTCTAACCATTACCCCAATTGAAAAAATTAAAACAACGAACTAGGAGTAATGAGACATAAACTTATGGGGGGTTTTCCTGGCACATTCCATCCAAATTTAAAACCTAGGCAAACAACTTCCAGAACGGCTCTGCTGCCTAGTACCCACATTTGGGAATGGAGAAATGCTGCATCCTTCTGGCCGTTTCCCACAAGAGCAGCTTTAAACCCACTGCAAAAGGTCACTAAATATTCACCAATTGCAGGTCTGTAAATGACACTGGCCCTCCAAAAAATACTGAGGTCGAAAATCGACCAAAAAATTCCAGAGTGTAACCTTCCAAAAAGAAAATTTGAAGAGGTATATTATAGTCACACTTTTTTGCTTTTTTCTTTTAACAGAAAAGAAAAAGGCGTGGAAAAATGATGAAATGTAGGAATTTTTACAGACATGTAAACCCAAATTACAAAAACCTATCAGCTCACACCAGTCAGAATGGCCATCAACAAAAATGCTGCAAAGAATAAATGCTGACGTGATTGTGGAGAAATGCGTACCCTCGATTCTAAGGGGGACGTGGTAAGAGCCACTAATGAAAGCACAATTGAGGTGCCTTGAAAAGGTAAACGTTGAGCTACCATACCAGTTAATCAATCATACACACTGCTGGGTCTATCACCTGAGAAAATGAAAATTAAAAATCACAGGCTGTCAATCCTGCACTCCAGCAATATTTACCATAGGCAACACTTGGAAGCAACGAAAATGTCCATCAACAGAGGAATGCACCAAGAAGAAGTGGTCCAAGTACACAATGGAATATTAGCCATGGAAAACCTTGAAGCACTGCTCTTTGAGGCACCATAGATGAGCCTGGAGATAATCACAAAACATGAAGTAGGTCGGAAAGCAAAACACCTATATCCTATATTATCACTTATGGCATTATCTAATAACTGACACAGATGAACATATTTCCAAAGAGAAAGACACTCACAGGCTTAGAAAACAAACTATGCTCATCTGAAAGGAAAGGAGGGGGGAAATTGAGAAATGAAGATTAGTGCTACTCTACATATACAAATACATATTATATACATGTATCAAAAAGACCGAACATATAGCAAGAGAGGTCGACGGAACACTGTAATATTTTACATGGGAAGAGGATCTGTACATTAATAGACATACATAATGTACAAATGAACCAGATTGTGTACACCTAGGACAAACAATATTCTAAACATTACCCAGATTAAAAAAATTTTAAAAACCAAAAAGAAGTAATGAGACATAAACTTATGGGGATTTCTCCTGGCACATTCCTTTCTAATTTACAACCTAGGACAATGACTTCCAGAAAGGCTCTGCTGCCCTAGTACCCAGATTGGGGAATGGAGAAATGCTACCTCCTTGTGGCCGTTTCTCACAACAGCAGCTTTGAACCCACTGCAAAAGGTCACTAAATTTTCACCAACTTGCAGTTCTGTAAATGACACCTGCCCTCCAGAAAATTTGTGGGGTCAAAAATCGACCAAAAACTTCAGAAGAGGGCAACCTTCGAAGAAGACAATTTCAAGAGATATATAGTACTCACGGGGTTTTATTTTAAGAGAAAAGAAAAAGGGGTAGGAATATGACGAATTTAAAAAATTTTAATGACATGCATACCCATATTACGAAAACCTATCAGCTCACAGCAGTCAGAATGTCCATTAGGAAAAATGCTGCAAAAAATAAACGGTGAAGGGAGTGTGGAGAAATGCGTACCCTCGGTTGTAAGGGGGGGCATGTAAAGAGCCACTAATGAAAACACAGTGTAGGTGCTTTGAAAAGGGAAACATTGAGCTACCAGTCAATTAATCACAACCACTGCTTGGCTTATCACCTGAGAAAATGAGAATCAAAAAGTCACAGGCTGGCAAACCTGTACGCCAGCAAGATTTACCATAGCCAGCACTTGGAAGCAATGAAAATGTCCATCAACCGAGGAATGCACCAGGAAGAAATGGTCCACTTACACAATGGAATATTACTCTAATAATAAATATAAATTAAATTTAAAAACAAACAAAAGCAAGGAGACATCAACATTTGTAGGTTTATCCGGGCACATTGCAGTCTAATTTATAACCGAAGAACACCACTGGCCGGTAGGTCTATTTCCCCAGTACCAGCAAGGGGAATGTAGAAAGGCTGCCGCTCTCTGGCCGTTACCTGCAAACGCAGGTTTAAAGCCTGAGCTAATGGTCACTTCATATGAACAAGTACTGTAGGGCTGTAAATGAAACCTGCCCTCAAAATGTCTTGAGGGAGATAATGGCCAAAATATTTCAAACGGTGACACATACTTTAAGAAAACACTTTGAAGAAATAAGCTCTAATCACAGCTGGAAAAATAAAAAGGACATGTCTTAAAGCTCAATTTCAATGCATTATGAAACACATGCAAATTCAACCACAAAGAGGTATCAGCTCACACCACTCAGAATAATCATCAGCACAAACTACAAAGAATAAATCCTGACGGTGCTGGGAAGAAATACATGCCCTGCACTTTAAGTGGGACGTAACCTGGAAAGAGCCACTAAGGAGAACAGAACAGAGGTGCCTTTAAAAGGTAAACATTGAGCTACCATATGATCCAGCAGACCTATTCCTGGACCTATAAACTAAGAAGACAGAATTGGAAAGACATTCCACGCAAATCTGCATTCCATAGTATTACAATAGCCAAGATATGGAAGTAACCAAAAAGTCCACGGACAGATGGGTGGACAAAGAAGAACTTCTACCTGTACAGATGGAATATGAGCTAGTGAAAAAATGAAACAATGCCATTTGCAGCACCATAGATGAGTCTAGAAGTAATCACGCAACTTGGAGTAAGTAAGAAAGCGAAAGACACATATCCTATCATATCACATATAGGGGTTACCTAAAAAATGTTACAAACAAAGATATTTTCACAGACAAACACTATCATAGATTCATTAAAAAAACTTATGGTTCACCAAATGGAAAGGTGTGAGGATTGGATAGATTACCATATTGAGGTTAACAGAGAGATACAAACACATGTGAAATATATAATCACCAAAGACCTACGCAATACCAAGGGAAGACTACTCAACATTGTGTCATAACCTACATGGGAAAAGGATCCGAAGAAGAAATAGATATATCTATATGTGTGAAAGAACCACATTTTGTACACCTAGAACAAACAAAACATTGTAATCAAGTTTGCTGTGATAAAAAATAAAAATTAAGTGAAAAATACCAACAAGAAGAAATGAGACATAAACTTAAAGGGCTTTTTCCTCGCACATTCCATTCTAATTTACAACCTAGAACACCACTTCCAGTAAGGCTCTGTTGCCCTAGTAACCAGATTTGGTAAAGGAGAAATGCTGCCGCCTTGTGGCCGATTCCCGCAAGAGCAGCTTTTAACCCACAGCTAATGGTCACTAACCATTCACAAGGACTCAGGGCGGTAAAGGACACCTGCCCTCAAAATTGTGCTGAGGTAGGGAATGGATAAAAGAATTCAAAACAGGCAAAATGTTCACGAAGATAGTATGAAGAGGTACGTTTTACTCACTCTCTTTTTAAAGAAAGGAAAATGGATAAAAGCTCAGCCTCAGGAAGTATTAGACTCATGCAATCTAATCTACAAAAACTTTTCAACTCACACCAGTCGACTGACCATTGGCAAAAAGTCTACAAACAATAAATGCTGAAGAGGTTTTAGAGAACTGTGTACCCTCTAGCTGCTGGTGAGATGTAAGAGGGTTAAACGCTAATAATGTGAACAGAAAGGAGCTGCGTTTAAAAGGAAAATTTGAGGTACCATTCAATCCAGGAGGCGCAGCAATGGGCCTCTCACCTGAGAAGACCAGAATGAAGAAGACCCGGGCTGCAAAAGCTGCACTGCAGCCTGATTCACAATAGACAAGACAGTGAAGCAACCAAAATGTCCATCAACAGATGAAAGGATAAAGAAGAAGTGGTCCATGTACACAATGAATACTAGCCATGGAAAACAATGAAACACTGCTCTTTGAGGCACCATAGATGATCTTGGAGATAATCACAGAACATGAGGTAAGTCGGAAAGCAAATGTCCTATATCCTATGATATCATTTATAGGCGTTATCTAATAACTGACACAAATGAACATATTTCCACACAGAAAGTCAATCACAGACTTATTAAAAAAACTATGCTTATCTAAAAGGAAAGGTGGGGGGAATGGATAAATGAAGATTAGCGTTACCATATGTATACAAATACATATAATATACATTTATCAAAAAGACCGACCATATAGCAAGGAAGGATTATGGAACGCTCTGTAATAATTTACACGGGAAGAGGATCTCTACATAAGTAGTTACATACAATATGTAGATGAACCAGAGTGTGTACACCTTGGACGAGCAACATTCTAACCATTACCCCAATTGAAAAAATTAAAACAACGAACTAGGAGTAATGAGACATAAACTTATGGGGGGTTTTCCTGGCACATTCCATCCAAATTTAAAACCTAGGCAAACAACTTCCAGAACGGCTCTGCTGCCTAGTACCCACATTTGGGAATGGAGAAATGCTGCATCCTTCTGGCCGTTTCCCACAAGAGCAGCTTTAAACCCACTGCAAAAGGTCACTAAATATTCACCAATTGCAGGTCTGTAAATGACACTGGCCCTCCAAAAAATACTGAGGTCGAAAATCGACCAAAAAATTCCAGAGTGTAACCTTCCAAAAAGAAAATTTGAAGAGGTATATTATAGTCACACTTTTTTGCTTTTTTCTTTTAACAGAAAAGAAAAAGGCGTGGAAAAATGATGAAATGTAGGAATTTTTACAGACATGTAAACCCAAATTACAAAAACCTATCAGCTCACACCAGTCAGAATGGCCATCAACAAAAATGCTGCAAAGAATAAATGCTGACGTGATTGTGGAGAAATGCGTACCCTCGATTCTAAGGGGGACGTGGTAAGAGCCACTAATGAAAGCACAATTGAGGTGCCTTGAAAAGGTAAACGTTGAGCTACCATACCAGTTAATCAATCATACACACTGCTGGGTCTATCACCTGAGAAAATGAAAATTAAAAATCACAGGCTGTCAATCCTGCACTCCAGCAATATTTACCATAGGCAACACTTGGAAGCAACGAAAATGTCCATCAACAGAGGAATGCACCAAGAAGAAGTGGTCCAAGTACACAATGGAATATTAGCCATGGAAAACCTTGAAGCACTGCTCTTTGAGGCACCATAGATGAGCCTGGAGATAATCACAAAACATGAAGTAGGTCGGAAAGCAAAACACCTATATCCTATATTATCACTTATGGCATTATCTAATAACTGACACAGATGAACATATTTCCAAAGAGAAAGACACTCACAGGCTTAGAAAACAAACTATGCTCATCTGAAAGGAAAGGAGGGGGGAAATTGAGAAATGAAGATTAGTGCTACTCTACATATACAAATACATATTATATACATGTATCAAAAAGACCGAACATATAGCAAGAGAGGTCGACGGAACACTGTAATATTTTACATGGGAAGAGGATCTGTACATTAATAGACATACATAATGTACAAATGAACCAGATTGTGTACACCTAGGACAAACAATATTCTAAACATTACCCAGATTAAAAAAATTTTAAAAACCAAAAAGAAGTAATGAGACATAAACTTATGGGGATTTCTCCTGGCACATTCCTTTCTAATTTACAACCTAGGACAATGACTTCCAGAAAGGCTCTGCTGCCCTAGTACCCAGATTGGGGAATGGAGAAATGCTACCTCCTTGTGGCCGTTTCTCACAACAGCAGCTTTGAACCCACTGCAAAAGGTCACTAAATTTTCACCAACTTGCAGTTCTGTAAATGACACCTGCCCTCCAGAAAATTTGTGGGGTCAAAAATCGACCAAAAACTTCAGAAGAGGGCAACCTTCGAAGAAGACAATTTCAATAGCTATATAGTACTCACGGGGTTTTATTTTAAGAGAAAAGAAAAAGGGGTAGGAATATGACGAATTTAAAAAATTTTAATGACATGCATACCCATATTACGAAAACCTATCAGCTCACAGCAGTCAGAATGTCCATTAGGAAAAATGCTGCAAAAAATAAACGGTGAAGGGAGTGTGGAGAAATGCGTACCCTCGGTTGTAAGGGGGGGCATGTAAAGAGCCACTAATGAAAACACAGTGTAGGTGCTTTGAAAAGGGAAACATTGAGCTACCAGTCAATTAATCACAACCACTGCTTGGCTTATCACCTGAGAAAATGAGAATCAAAAAGTCACAGGCTGGCAAACCTGTACGCCAGCAAGATTTACCATAGCCAGCACTTGGAAGCAATGAAAATGTCCATCAACCGAGGAATGCACCAGGAAGAAATGGTCCACTTACACAATGGAATATTACTCTAATAATAAATATAAATTAAATTTAAAAACAAACAAAAGCAAGGAGACATCAACATTTGTAGGTTTATCCGGGCACATTGCAGTCTAATTTATAACCGAAGAACACCACTGGCCGGTAGGTCTATTTCCCCAGTACCAGCAAGGGGAATGTAGAAAGGCTGCCGCTCTCTGGCCGTTACCTGCAAACGCAGGTTTAAAGCCTGAGCTAATGGTCACTTCATATGAACAAGTACTGTAGGGCTGTAAATGAAACCTGCCCTCAAAATGTCTTGAGGGAGATAATGGCCAAAATATTTCAAACGGTGACACATACTTTAAGAAAACACTTTGAAGAAATAAGCTCTAATCACAGCTGGAAAAATAAAAAGGACATGTCTTAAAGCTCAATTTCAATGCATTATGAAACACATGCAAATTCAACCACAAAGAGGTATCAGCTCACACCACTCAGAATAATCATCAGCACAAACTACAAAGAATAAATCCTGACGGTGCTGGGAAGAAATACATGCCCTGCACTTTAAGTGGGACGTAACCTGGAAAGAGCCACTAAGGAGAACAGAACAGAGGTGCCTTTAAAAGGTAAACATTGAGCTACCATATGATCCAGCAGACCTATTCCTGGACCTATAAACTAAGAAGACAGAATTGGAAAGACATTCCACGCAAATCTGCATTCCATAGTATTACAATAGCCAAGATATGGAAGTAACCAAAAAGTCCACGGACAGATGGGTGGACAAAGAAGAACTTCTACCTGTACAGATGGAATATGAGCTAGTGAAAAAATGAAACAATGCCATTTGCAGCACCATAGATGAGTCTAGAAGTAATCACGCAACTTGGAGTAAGTAAGAAAGCGAAAGACACATATCCTATCATATCACATATAGGGGTTACCTAAAAAATGTTACAAACAAAGATATTTTCACAGACAAACACTATCATAGATTCATTAAAAAAACTTATGGTTCACCAAATGGAAAGGTGTGAGGATTGGATAGATTACCATATTGAGGTTAACAGAGAGATACAAACACATGTGAAATATATAATCACCAAAGACCTACGCAATACCAAGGGAAGACTACTCAACATTGTGTCATAACCTACATGGGAAAAGGATCCGAAGAAGAAATAGATATATCTATATGTGTGAAAGAACCACATTTTGTACACCTAGAACAAACAAAACATTGTAATCAAGTTTGCTGTGATAAAAAATAAAAATTAAGTGAAAAATACCAACAAGAAGAAATGAGACATAAACTTAAAGGGCTTTTTCCTCGCACATTCCATTCTAATTTACAACCTAGAACACCACTTCCAGTAAGGCTCTGTTGCCCTAGTAACCAGATTTGGTAAAGGAGAAATGCTGCCGCCTTGTGGCCGATTCCCGCAAGAGCAGCTTTTAACCCACAGCTAATGGTCACTAACCATTCACAAGGACTCAGGGCGGTAAAGGACACCTGCCCTCAAAATTGTGCTGAGGTAGGGAATGGATAAAAGAATTCAAAACAGGCAAAATGTTCACGAAGATAGTATGAAGAGGTACGTTTTACTCACTCTCTTTTTAAAGAAAGGAAAATGGATAAAAGCTCAGCCTCAGGAAGTATTAGACTCATGCAATCTAATCTACAAAAACTTTTCAACTCACACCAGTCGACTGACCATTGGCAAAAAGTCTACAAACAATAAATGCTGAAGAGGTTTTAGAGAACTGTGTACCCTCTAGCTGCTGGTGAGATGTAAGAGGGTTAAACGCTAATAATGTGAACAGAAAGGAGCTGCGTTTAAAAGGAAAATTTGAGGTACCATTCAATCCAGGAGGCGCAGCAATGGGCCTCTCACCTGAGAAGACCAGAATGAAGAAGACCCGGGCTGCAAAAGCTGCACTGCAGCCTGATTCACAATAGACAAGACAGTGAAGCAACCAAAATGTCCATCAACAGATGAAAGGATAAAGAAGAAGTGGTCCATGTACACAATGAATACTAGCCATGGAAAACAATGAAACACTGCTCTTTGAGGCACCATAGATGATCTTGGAGATAATCACAGAACATGAGGTAAGTCGGAAAGCAAATGTCCTATATCCTATGATATCATTTATAGGCGTTATCTAATAACTGACACAAATGAACATATTTCCACACAGAAAGTCAATCACAGACTTATTAAAAAAACTATGCTTATCTAAAAGGAAAGGTGGGGGGAATGGATAAATGAAGATTAGCGTTACCATATGTATACAAATACATATAATATACATTTATCAAAAAGACCGACCATATAGCAAGGAAGGATTATGGAACGCTCTGTAATAATTTACACGGGAAGAGGATCTCTACATAAGTAGTTACATACAATATGTAGATGAACCAGAGTGTGTACACCTTGGACGAGCAACATTCTAACCATTACCCCAATTGAAAAAATTAAAACAACGAACTAGGAGTAATGAGACATAAACTTATGGGGGGTTTTCCTGGCACATTCCATCCAAATTTAAAACCTAGGCAAACAACTTCCAGAACGGCTCTGCTGCCTAGTACCCACATTTGGGAATGGAGAAATGCTGCATCCTTCTGGCCGTTTCCCACAAGAGCAGCTTTAAACCCACTGCAAAAGGTCACTAAATATTCACCAATTGCAGGTCTGTAAATGACACTGGCCCTCCAAAAAATACTGAGGTCGAAAATCGACCAAAAAATTCCAGAGTGTAACCTTCCAAAAAGAAAATTTGAAGAGGTATATTATAGTCACACTTTTTTGCTTTTTTCTTTTAACAGAAAAGAAAAAGGCGTGGAAAAATGATGAAATGTAGGAATTTTTACAGACATGTAAACCCAAATTACAAAAACCTATCAGCTCACACCAGTCAGAATGGCCATCAACAAAAATGCTGCAAAGAATAAATGCTGACGTGATTGTGGAGAAATGCGTACCCTCGATTCTAAGGGGGACGTGGTAAGAGCCACTAATGAAAGCACAATTGAGGTGCCTTGAAAAGGTAAACGTTGAGCTACCATACCAGTTAATCAATCATACACACTGCTGGGTCTATCACCTGAGAAAATGAAAATTAAAAATCACAGGCTGTCAATCCTGCACTCCAGCAATATTTACCATAGGCAACACTTGGAAGCAACGAAAATGTCCATCAACAGAGGAATGCACCAAGAAGAAGTGGTCCAAGTACACAATGGAATATTAGCCATGGAAAACCTTGAAGCACTGCTCTTTGAGGCACCATAGATGAGCCTGGAGATAATCACAAAACATGAAGTAGGTCGGAAAGCAAAACACCTATATCCTATATTATCACTTATGGCATTATCTAATAACTGACACAGATGAACATATTTCCAAAGAGAAAGACACTCACAGGCTTAGAAAACAAACTATGCTCATCTGAAAGGAAAGGAGGGGGGAAATTGAGAAATGAAGATTAGTGCTACTCTACATATACAAATACATATTATATACATGTATCAAAAAGACCGAACATATAGCAAGAGAGGTCGACGGAACACTGTAATATTTTACATGGGAAGAGGATCTGTACATTAATAGACATACATAATGTACAAATGAACCAGATTGTGTACACCTAGGACAAACAATATTCTAAACATTACCCAGATTAAAAAAATTTTAAAAACCAAAAAGAAGTAATGAGACATAAACTTATGGGGATTTCTCCTGGCACATTCCTTTCTAATTTACAACCTAGGACAATGACTTCCAGAAAGGCTCTGCTGCCCTAGTACCCAGATTGGGGAATGGAGAAATGCTACCTCCTTGTGGCCGTTTCTCACAACAGCAGCTTTGAACCCACTGCAAAAGGTCACTAAATTTTCACCAACTTGCAGTTCTGTAAATGACACCTGCCCTCCAGAAAATTTGTGGGGTCAAAAATCGACCAAAAACTTCAGAAGAGGGCAACCTTCGAAGAAGACAATTTCAAGAGATATATAGTACTCACGGGGTTTTATTTTAAGAGAAAAGAAAAAGGGGTAGGAATATGACGAATTTAAAAAATTTTAATGACATGCATACCCATATTACGAAAACCTATCAGCTCACAGCAGTCAGAATGTCCATTAGGAAAAATGCTGCAAAAAATAAACGGTGAAGGGAGTGTGGAGAAATGCGTACCCTCGGTTGTAAGGGGGGGCATGTAAAGAGCCACTAATGAAAACACAGTGTAGGTGTTTTGAAAAGGGAAACATTGAGCTACCAGTCAATTAATCACAACCACTGCTTGGCTTATCACCTGAGAAAATGAGAATCAAAAAGTCACAGGCTGGCAAACCTGTACGCCAGCAAGATTTACCATAGCCAGCACTTGGAAGCAATGAAAATGTCCATCAACCGAGGAATGCACCAGGAAGAAATGGTCCACTTACACAATGGAATATTACTCTAATAATAAATATAAATTAAATTTAAAAACAAACAAAAGCAAGGAGACATCAACATTTGTAGGTTTATCCGGGCACATTGCAGTCTAATTTATAACCGAAGAACACCACTGGCCGGTAGGTCTATTTCCCCAGTACCAGCAAGGGGAATGTAGAAAGGCTGCCGCTCTCTGGCCGTTACCTGCAAACGCAGGTTTAAAGCCTGAGCTAATGGTCACTTCATATGAACAAGTACTGTAGGGCTGTAAATGAAACCTGCCCTCAAAATGTCTTGAGGGAGATAATGGCCAAAATATTTCAAACGGTGACACATACTTTAAGAAAACACTTTGAAGAAATAAGCTCTAATCACAGCTGGAAAAATAAAAAGGACATGTCTTAAAGCTCAATTTCAATGCATTATGAAACACATGCAAATTCAACCACAAAGAGGTATCAGCTCACACCACTCAGAATAATCATCAGCACAAACTACAAAGAATAAATCCTGACGGTGCTGGGAAGAAATACATGCCCTGCACTTTAAGTGGGACGTAACCTGGAAAGAGCCACTAAGGAGAACAGAACAGAGGTGCCTTTAAAAGGTAAACATTGAGCTACCATATGATCCAGCAGACCTATTCCTGGACCTATAAACTAAGAAGACAGAATTGGAAAGACATTCCACGCAAATCTGCATTCCATAGTATTACAATAGCCAAGATATGGAAGTAACCAAAAAGTCCACGGACAGATGGGTGGACAAAGAAGAACTTCTACCTGTACAGATGGAATATGAGCTAGTGAAAAAATGAAACAATGCCATTTGCAGCACCATAGATGAGTCTAGAAGTAATCACGCAACTTGGAGTAAGTAAGAAAGCGAAAGACACATATCCTATCATATCACATATAGGGGTTACCTAAAAAATGTTACAAACAAAGATATTTTCACAGACAAACACTATCATAGATTCATTAAAAAAACTTATGGTTCACCAAATGGAAAGGTGTGAGGATTGGATAGATTACCATATTGAGGTTAACAGAGAGATACAAACACATGTGAAATATATAATCACCAAAGACCTACGCAATACCAAGGGAAGACTACTCAACATTGTGTCATAACCTACATGGGAAAAGGATCCGAAGAAGAAATAGATATATCTATATGTGTGAAAGAACCACATTTTGTACACCTAGAACAAACAAAACATTGTAATCAAGTTTGCTGTGATAAAAAATAAAAATTAAGTGAAAAATACCAACAAGAAGAAATGAGACATAAACTTAAAGGGCTTTTTCCTCGCACATTCCATTCTAATTTACAACCTAGAACACCACTTCCAGTAAGGCTCTGTTGCCCTAGTAACCAGATTTGGTAAAGGAGAAATGCTGCCGCCTTGTGGCCGATTCCCGCAAGAGCAGCTTTTAACCCACAGCTAATGGTCACTAACCATTCACAAGGACTCAGGGCGGTAAAGGACACCTGCCCTCAAAATTGTGCTGAGGTAGGGAATGGATAAAAGAATTCAAAACAGGCAAAATGTTCACGAAGATAGTATGAAGAGGTACGTTTTACTCACTCTCTTTTTAAAGAAAGGAAAATGGATAAAAGCTCAGCCTCAGGAAGTATTAGACTCATGCAATCTAATCTACAAAAACTTTTCAACTCACACCAGTCGACTGACCATTGGCAAAAAGTCTACAAACAATAAATGCTGAAGAGGTTTTAGAGAACTGTGTACCCTCTAGCTGCTGGTGAGATGTAAGAGGGTTAAACGCTAATAATGTGAACAGAAAGGAGCTGCGTTTAAAAGGAAAATTTGAGGTACCATTCAATCCAGGAGGCGCAGCAATGGGCCTCTCACCTGAGAAGACCAGAATGAAGAAGACCCGGGCTGCAAAAGCTGCACTGCAGCCTGATTCACAATAGACAAGACAGTGAAGCAACCAAAATGTCCATCAACAGATGAAAGGATAAAGAAGAAGTGGTCCATGTACACAATGAATACTAGCCATGGAAAACAATGAAACACTGCTCTTTGAGGCACCATAGATGATCTTGGAGATAATCACAGAACATGAGGTAAGTCGGAAAGCAAATGTCCTATATCCTATGATATCATTTATAGGCGTTATCTAATAACTGACACAAATGAACATATTTCCACACAGAAAGTCAATCACAGACTTATTAAAAAAACTATGCTTATCTAAAAGGAAAGGTGGGGGGAATGGATAAATGAAGATTAGCGTTACCATATGTATACAAATACATATAATATACATTTATCAAAAAGACCGACCATATAGCAAGGAAGGATTATGGAACGCTCTGTAATAATTTACACGGGAAGAGGATCTCTACATAAGTAGTTACATACAATATGTAGATGAACCAGAGTGTGTACACCTTGGACGAGCAACATTCTAACCATTACCCCAATTGAAAAAATTAAAACAACGAACTAGGAGTAATGAGACATAAACTTATGGGGGGTTTTCCTGGCACATTCCATCCAAATTTAAAACCTAGGCAAACAACTTCCAGAACGGCTCTGCTGCCTAGTACCCACATTTGGGAATGGAGAAATGCTGCATCCTTCTGGCCGTTTCCCACAAGAGCAGCTTTAAACCCACTGCAAAAGGTCACTAAATATTCACCAATTGCAGGTCTGTAAATGACACTGGCCCTCCAAAAAATACTGAGGTCGAAAATCGACCAAAAAATTCCAGAGTGTAACCTTCCAAAAAGAAAATTTGAAGAGGTATATTATAGTCACACTTTTTTGCTTTTTTCTTTTAACAGAAAAGAAAAAGGCGTGGAAAAATGATGAAATGTAGGAATTTTTACAGACATGTAAACCCAAATTACAAAAACCTATCAGCTCACACCAGTCAGAATGGCCATCAACAAAAATGCTGCAAAGAATAAATGCTGACGTGATTGTGGAGAAATGCGTACCCTCGATTCTAAGGGGGACGTGGTAAGAGCCACTAATGAAAGCACAATTGAGGTGCCTTGAAAAGGTAAACGTTGAGCTACCATACCAGTTAATCAATCATACACACTGCTGGGTCTATCACCTGAGAAAATGAAAATTAAAAATCACAGGCTGTCAATCCTGCACTCCAGCAATATTTACCATAGGCAACACTTGGAAGCAACGAAAATGTCCATCAACAGAGGAATGCACCAAGAAGAAGTGGTCCAAGTACACAATGGAATATTAGCCATGGAAAACCTTGAAGCACTGCTCTTTGAGGCACCATAGATGAGCCTGGAGATAATCACAAAACATGAAGTAGGTCGGAAAGCAAAACACCTATATCCTATATTATCACTTATGGCATTATCTAATAACTGACACAGATGAACATATTTCCAAAGAGAAAGACACTCACAGGCTTAGAAAACAAACTATGCTCATCTGAAAGGAAAGGAGGGGGGAAATTGAGAAATGAAGATTAGTGCTACTCTACATATACAAATACATATTATATACATGTATCAAAAAGACCGAACATATAGCAAGAGAGGTCGACGGAACACTGTAATATTTTACATGGGAAGAGGATCTGTACATGAATAGACATACATAATGTACAAATGAACCAGATTGTGTACACCTAGGACAAACAATATTCTAAACATTACCCAGATTAAAAAAATTTTCAAAACCAAAAAGAAGTAATGAGACATAAACTTATGGGGATTTCTCCTGGCACATTCCTTTCTAATTTACAACCTAGGACAATGACTTCCAGAAAGGCTCTGCTGCCCTAGTACCCAGATTGGGGAATGGAGAAATGCTACCTCCTTGTGGCCGTTTCTCACAACAGCAGCTTTGAACCCACTGCAAAAGGTCACTAAATTTTCACCAACTTGCAGTTCTGTAAATGACACCTGCCCTCCAGAAAATTTGTGGGGTCAAAAATCGACCAAAAACTTCAGAAGAGGGCAACCTTCGAAGAAGACAATTTCAAGAGATATATAGTACTCACGGGGTTTTATTTTAAGAGAAAAGAAAAAGGGGTAGGAATATGACGAATTTAAAAAATTTTAATGACATGCATACCCATATTACGAAAACCTATCAGCGCACAGCAGTCAGAATGGCCATTAGGAAAAATGCTGCAAAAAATAAACGGTGAAGGGAGTGTGGAGAAATGCGTACCCTCGGTTGTAAGGGGGGGCATGTAAAGAGCCACTAATGAAAACACAGTGTAGGTGCTTTGAAAAGGGAAACATTGAGCTACCAGTCAATCAATCACAACCACTGCTTGGCCTATCACCTGAGAAAATGAGAATCCAAAAGTCACAGGCTGGCAAACCTGTACGCCAGCAAGATTTACCATAGCCAGCACTTGGAAGCAATGAAAATGTCCATCAACCGAGGAATGCACCAGGAAGAAATGGTCCACGTACACAATGGAATATTACTCTAATAATAAATATAAATTAAATTTAAAAACAAACAAAAGCAAGGAGACATCAACATTTGTGGGTTTATCCGGGCACATTGCACTCTAATTTATAACCGATGAACACCACTGGCAGGTAGGTCTGTTTCCCTAGTACCAGCAAGGGGAATGTAGAAAGGCTGCCGCTCTCTGGCCGTTACCTGCAAACGCAGGTTTAAAGCCTGAAGTAATGGTCACTTCATATGAACAAGTACTGCAGGCCTGTAAATGAAACCTACCCTCAAAATATCTTGAAGGAGATAATGGCCAAAATATTTCAAAGGGTGACACATACTTTAAGAAAACACTTTGAAGAAATAAGCTCTAATCACAGCTGGAAAAATAAAAAGGACATGTCTTAAAGCTCAATTTCAATGCATTATGAAACACATGCAAATTCAACCACAAAGAGGTATCAGTTCACACCACTCAGAATAATCATGAGCAAAAACTACAAAGAATAAAGCCTGAAGGTGCTGGGAAGAAATACATGCCCTGCACTTTAAGTGGGACGTAACCTGGAAAGAGCCACTAAGGACAACAGAACAGAGGTGCCTTTAAAAGGTAAACATTGAGCTACCATATGATCCAGCAGACCTATTCCTGGACCTATAAACTAAGAAGACAGAATTGGAAGGGCACAGCCACGCAAATCTGCATTCCATAGTTTTACAATAGCCAAGATATGGAAGTAACCAAAAAGTCCACTGACAGATGGGTGGACAAAGAAGAACTGCTACCTGTACAGATGGATTATGAGCTAGTGAAAAAATGAAACAATGCCATTTGCAGCACCATAGATGAGTCTAGAAGTAATCACGCAACTTGGAGTAAGTGAGAAAGCGAAAGACACATATCCTATCATATCACATATAGGGGTTACCTAAAAAATGATACAAACAAAGATATTTCCACAGACAAACACTATCATAGATTCATTAAAATATTGGGGCTTCCCTGGTGGCGCAGTGCTTGAGAATCTGCCTGCCAATGCAGGGGACACAGGTTCGAGCCCTGGTCTGGGAAGATCCCACATGCCACGGAGCAACTGGGCCGTGAGCCACAATTACTGAGCCTGCGCGTCTGGAGCCTGTGCTCCACAACCAGAGAGGCCATGATGGTGAGAGGCCCGCGCACCGCGATGAAGAGTGGTCCCCACTTGCCACAACTAGAGAAAGCCCTCGCACAGAAAAGAAGACCCAACACAGTCATAAATAGATAAATAAAAGAACGTGAATTTCTAAAAAAAAATCAGAATGTTAACAAACTTTAAAAAAATAAATAAATAAATAAATAAATAAATAAATCTTATGGTTCACCAAATAGAAAGATGTGAGGATTGGATACATTACCATATTTAGGTTAACAGAGAGTTACAAACACATGTGAAATATATAATCACCAAAGACCTACACAATACCAAGAGAAGACTACTCAACATTGTGTCATAACCTACATGGGAAAAGGATCCGAAGAAGAATAGATATATGTATATGTGTGAAAGAACCACATCTTGCACACCTAGAACAAACAAAACATTGTAATCAAGTTTGCTGTGATAAAAAATAAAAATTAAGTTAAAAATACCAACAAGAAGTAATGAGACATAAAGGGCTTTTTCCTCGCAAATTCCATTCTTATTTACAACCTAGAACACCACTTCCAGTAAGGCTCTGTTGCCCTAGTAACCAGACTTGGTAAAGGGGAAATGCTGCCGCCTTGTGGCCAATTCCCGCAAGAGCAGCTTTTAACCCACAGCTAATGGTCACTTGCCATTCAAAATGACTCAAGGCTGTAAAGGACACCTGCCCTCAAAATTGTGCTGAGGTAGGGAATGGATAAAAGGATTCAAAAAAGGCAAAATGTTCATGAAGAGAGTATGAAGAGGTCAGTTTTACTCACTCTCTTTTTAAAGAAAGGAAAATGGATAAAAGCTCAGCCTCAGGAACTATTAGACTCATGCAATCTAATCTACGAAAACTTTTCAACTCACACCAGTCGACTGACCATTGGCAAAAAGTCTACAAACAATAAATGCTGAAGAGGTTTTAGAGAACTGTGTACCCTCTAGCTGCTGGTGAGATGTAAGAGGGTTAAACGCTAATAATGAGAACAGAAAGGAGCTGCGTTTAAAAGGAAAAATTGAGGTACCATTCAATCCAGCAGGCGCACCAATGGGCCTCTCACCTGAGAAGACCAGAATGAAGAAGACCCGGGCTGCAAAAGCTGCACTGCAGCCTGATTCACAATAGACAAGACAGTGAAGCAACCAAAATGTCCATCAACAGATGAAAGGATAAAGAAGAAGTGGTCCATGTACACAATGAATACTAGCCATGGAAAACAATGAAACACTGCTCTTTGAGGCACCATAGATGATCTTGGAGATAATCACAGAACATGAGGTAAGTCGGAAAGCAAATGTCCTATATCCTATGATATCATTTATAGGCGTTATCTAATAACTGACACAAATGAACATATTTCCACACAGAAAGTCAATCACAGACTTATTAAAAAAACTATGCTTATCTAAAAGGAAAGGTGGGGGAAATGGATAAATGAAGATTAGCGTTACCATATGTATACAAATACATATAATATACATTTATCAAAAAGACCGACCATATAGCAAGGAAGGATTATGGAACGCTCTGTAATAATTTACACGGGAAGAGGATCTCTACATAAATAGTTACATACAATATGTAGATGAACCAGAGTGTGTACACCTTGGACGAGCAACATTCTAACCATTACCCCAATTGAAAAAATTAAAACAACGAACTAGGAGTAATGAGACATAAACTTATGGGGGGTTTTCCTGGCACATTCCATCCAAATTTAAAACCTAGGCAAACAACTTCCAGAACGGCTCTGCTGCCTAGTACCCACATTTGGGAATGGAGAAATGCTGCATCCTTCTGGCCGTTTCCCACAAGAGCAGCTTTAAACCCACTGCAAAAGGTCACTAAATATTCACCAATTGCAGGTCTGTAAATGACACTGGCCCTCCAAAAAATACTGAGGTCGAAAATCGACCAAAAAATTCCAGAGTGTAACCTTCCAAAAAGAAAATTTGAAGAGGTATATTATAGTCACACTTTTTTGCTTTTTTCTTTTAACAGAAAAGAAAAAGGCGTGGAAAAATGATGAAATGTAGGAATTTTTACAGACATGTAAACCCAAATTACAAAAACCTATCAGCTCACACCAGTCAGAATGGCCATCAACAAAAATGCTGCAAAGAATAAATGCTGACGTGATTGTGGAGAAATGCGTACCCTCGATTCTAAGGGGGACGTGGTAAGAGCCACTAATGAAAGCACAATTGAGGTGCCTTGAAAAGGTAAACGTTGAGCTACCATACCAGTTAATCAATCATACACACTGCTGGGTCTATCACCTGAGAAAATGAAAATCAAAAATCACAGGCTGTCAATCCTGCACTCCAGCAATATTTACCATAGGCAACACTTGGAAGCAACGAAAATGTCCATCAACAGAGGAATGCACCAAGAAGAAGTGGTCCAAGTACACAATGGAATATTAGCCATGGAAAACCTTGAAGCACTGCTCTTTGAGGCACCATAGATGAGCCTGGAGATAATCACAAAACATGAAGTAGGTCGGAAAGCAAAACACCTATATCCTATATTATCACTTATGGCATTATCTAATAACTGACACAGATGAACATATTTCCAAAGAGAAAGACACTCACAGGCTTAGAAAACAAACTATGCTCATCTGAAAGGAAAGGAGGGGGGAAATTGAGAAATGAAGATTAGTGTTACTCTACATATACAAATACATATTATATACATGTATCAAAAAGACCGAACATATAGCAAGAGAGGTCAACGGAACACTGTAATATTTTACATGGGAAGAGGATCTGTACATGAATAGACATACATAATGTACAAATGAACCAGATTGTGTACACCTAGGACAAACAATATTCTAAACATTACCCAGATTAAAAAAATTTTCAAAACCAAAAAGAAGTAATGAGACATAAACTTATGGGGATTTCTCCTGGCACATTCCTTTCTAATTTACAACCTAGGACAATGACTTCCAGAAAGGCTCTGCTGCCCTAGTACCCAGATTGGGGAATGGAGAAATGCTACCTCCTTGTGGCCGTTTCTCACAACAGCAGCTTTGAACCCACTGCAAAAGGTCACTAAATTTTCACCAACTTGCAGTTCTGTAAATGACACCTGCCCTCCAGAAAATTTGTGGGGTCAAAAATCGACCAAAAACTTCAGAAGAGGGCAACCTTCGAAGAAGACAATTTCAAGAGATATATAGTACTCACGGGGTTTTATTTTAAGAGAAAAGAAAAAGGGGTAGGAATATGACGAATTTAAAAAATTTTAATGACATGCATACCCATATTACGAAAACCTATCAGCGCACAGCAGTCAGAATGGCCATTAGGAAAAATGCTGCAAAAAATAAACGGTGAAGGGAGTGTGGAGAAATGCGTACCCTCGGTTGTAAGGGGGGGCATGTAAAGAGCCACTAATGAAAACACAGTGTAGGTGCTTTGAAAAGGGAAACATTGAGCTACCAGTCAATCAATCACAACCACTGCTTGGCCTATCACCTGAGAAAATGAGAATCCAAAAGTCACAGGCTGGCAAACCTGTACGCCAGCAAGATTTACCATAGCCAGCACTTGGAAGCAATGAAAATGTCCATCAACCGAGGAATGCACCAGGAAGAAATGGTCCACGTACACAATGGAATATTACTCTAATAATAAATATAAATTAAATTTAAAAACAAACAAAAGCAAGGAGACATCAACATTTGTGGGTTTATCCGGGCACATTGCACTCTAATTTATAACCGATGAACACCACTGGCAGGTAGGTCTGTTTCCCTAGTACCAGCAAGGGGAATGTAGAAAGGCTGCCGCTCTCTGGCCGTTACCTGCAAACGCAGGTTTAAAGCCTGAAGTAATGGTCACTTCATATGAACAAGTACTGCAGGCCTGTAAATGAAACCTACCCTCAAAATGTCTTGAAGGAGATAATGGCCAAAATATTTCAAAGGGTGACACATACTTTAAGAAAACACTTTGAAGAAATAAGCTCTAATCACAGCTGGAAAAATAAAAAGGACATGTCTTAAAGCTCAATTTCAATGCATTATGAAACACATGCAAATTCAACCACAAAGAGGTATCAGTTCACACCACTCAGAATAATCATGAGCAAAAACTACAAAGAATAAAGCCTGAAGGTGCTGGGAAGAAATACATGCCCTGCACTTTAAGTGGGACGTAACCTGGAAAGAGCCACTAAGGACAACAGAACAGAGGTGCCTTTAAAAGGTAAACATTGAGCTACCATATGATCCAGCAGACCTATTCCTGGACCTATAAACTAAGAAGACAGAATTGGAAGGGCACAGCCACGCAAATCTGCATTCCATAGTTTTACAATAGCCAAGATATGGAAGTAACCAAAAAGTCCACTGACAGATGGGTGGACAAAGAAGAACTGCTACCTGTACAGATGGATTATGAGCTAGTGAAAAAATGAAACAATGCCATTTGCAGCACCATAGATGAGTCTAGAAGTAATCACGCAACTTGGAGTAAGTGAGAAAGCGAAAGACACATATCCTATCATATCACATATAGGGGTTACCTAAAAAATGATACAAACAAAGATATTTCCACAGACAAACACTATCATAGATTCATTAAAATATTGGGGCTTCCCTGATGGCGCAGTGCTTGAGAATCTGCCTGCCAATGCAGGGGACACAGGTTCGAGCCCTGGTCTGGGAAGATCCCACATGCCACGGAGCAACTGGGCCGTGAGCCACAATTACTGAGCCTGCGCGTCTGGAGCCTGTGCTCCACAACCAGAGAGGCCATGATGGTGAGAGGCCCGCGCACCGCGATGAAGAGTGGTCCCCACTTGCCACAACTAGAGAAAGCCCTCGCACAGAAAAGAAGACCCAACACAGTCATAAATAGATAAATAAAAGAACGTGAATTTCTAAAAAAAAATCAGAATGTTAACAAACTTTAAAAAAATAAATAAATAAATAAATAAATAAATAAATCTTATGGTTCACCAAATAGAAAGATGTGAGGATTGGATACATTACCATATTTAGGTTAACAGAGAGTTACAAACACATGTGAAATATATAATCACCAAAGACCTACACAATACCAAGAGAAGACTACTCAACATTGTGTCATAACCTACATGGGAAAAGGATCCGAAGAAGAATAGATATATGTATATGTGTGAAAGAACCACATCTTGCACACCTAGAACAAACAAAACATTGTAATCAAGTTTGCTGTGATAAAAAATAAAAATTAAGTTAAAAATACCAACAAGAAGTAATGAGACATAAAGGGCTTTTTCCTCGCAAATTCCATTCTTATTTACAACCTAGAACACCACTTCCAGTAAGGCTCTGTTGCCCTAGTAACCAGACTTGGTAAAGGGGAAATGCTGCCGCCTTGTGGCCAATTCCCGCAAGAGCAGCTTTTAACCCACAGCTAATGGTCACTTGCCATTCAAAATGACTCAAGGCTGTAAAGGACACCTGCCCTCAAAATTGTGCTGAGGTAGGGAATGGATAAAAGGATTCAAAAAAGGCAAAATGTTCATGAAGAGAGTATGAAGAGGTCAGTTTTACTCACTCTCTTTTTAAAGAAAGGAAAATGGATAAAAGCTCAGCCTCAGGAACTATTAGACTCATGCAATCTAATCTACGAAAACTTTTCAACTCACACCAGTCGACTGACCATTGGCAAAAAGTCTACAAACAATAAATGCTGAAGAGGTTTTAGAGAACTGTGTACCCTCTAGCTGCTGGTGAGATGTAAGAGGGTTAAACGCTAATAATGAGAACAGAAAGGAGCTGCGTTTAAAAGGAAAAATTGAGGTACCATTCAATCCAGCAGGCGCACCAATGGGCCTCTCACCTGAGAAGACCAGAATGAAGAAGACCCGGGCTGCAAAAGCTGCACTGCAGCCTGATTCACAATAGACAAGACAGTGAAGCAACCAAAATGTCCATCAACAGATGAAAGGATAAAGAAGAAGTGGTCCATGTACACAATGAATACTAGCCATGGAAAACAATGAAACACTGCTCTTTGAGGCACCATAGATGATCTTGGAGATAATCACAGAACATGAGGTAAGTCGGAAAGCAAATGTCCTATATCCTATGATATCATTTATAGGCGTTATCTAATAACTGACACAAATGAACATATTTCCACACAGAAAGTCAATCACAGACTTATTAAAAAAACTATGCTTATCTAAAAGGAAAGGTGGGGGGAATGGATAAATGAAGATTAGCGTTACCATATGTATACAAATACATATAATATACATTTATCAAAAAGACCGACCATATAGCAAGGAAGGATTATGGAACGCTCTGTAATAATTTACACGGGAAGAGGATCTCTACATAAATAGTTACATACAATATGTAGATGAACCAGAGTGTGTACACCTTGGACGAGCAACATTCTAACCATTACCCCAATTGAAAAAATTAAAACAACGAACTAGGAGTAATGAGACATAAACTTATGGGGGGTTTTCCTGGCACATTCCATCCAAATTTAAAACCTAGGCAAACAACTTCCAGAACGGCTCTGCTGCCTAGTACCCACATTTGGGAATGGAGAAATGCTGCATCCTTCTGGCCGTTTCCCACAAGAGCAGCTTTAAACCCACTGCAAAAGGTCACTAAATATTCACCAATTGCAGGTCTGTAAATGACACTGGCCCTCCAAAAAATACTGAGGTCGAAAATCGACCAAAAAATTCCAGAGTGTAACCTTCCAAAAAGAAAATTTGAAGAGGTATATTATAGTCACACTTTTTTGCTTTTTTCTTTTAACAGAAAAGAAAAAGGCGTGGAAAAATGATGAAATGTAGGAATTTTTACAGACATGTAAACCCAAATTACAAAAACCTATCAGCTCACACCAGTCAGAATGGCCATCAACAAAAATGCTGCAAAGAATAAATGCTGACGTGATTGTGGAGAAATGCGTACCCTCGATTCTAAGGGGGACGTGGTAAGAGCCACTAATGAAAGCACAATTGAGGTGCCTTGAAAAGGTAAACGTTGAGCTACCATACCAGTTAATCAATCATACACACTGCTGGGTCTATCACCTGAGAAAATGAAAATCAAAAATCACAGGCTGTCAATCCTGCACTCCAGCAATATTTACCATAGGCAACACTTGGAAGCAACGAAAATGTCCATCAACAGAGGAATGCACCAAGAAGAAGTGGTCCAAGTACACAATGGAATATTAGCCATGGAAAACCTTGAAGCACTGCTCTTTGAGGCACCATAGATGAGCCTGGAGATAATCACAAAACATGAAGTAGGTCGGAAAGCAAAACACCTATATCCTATATTATCACTTATGGCATTATCTAATAACTGACACAGATGAACATATTTCCAAAGAGAAAGACACTCACAGGCTTAGAAAACAAACTATGCTCATCTGAAAGGAAAGGAGGGGGGAAATTGAGAAATGAAGATTAGTGTTACTCTACATATACAAATACATATTATATACATGTATCAAAAAGACCGAACATATAGCAAGAGAGGTCAACGGAACACTGTAATATTTTACATGGGAAGAGGATCTGTACATGAATAGACATACATAATGTACAAATGAACCAGATTGTGTACACCTAGGACAAACAATATTCTAAACATTACCCAGATTAAAAAAATTTTCAAAACCAAAAAGAAGTAATGAGACATAAACTTATGGGGATTTCTCCTGGCACATTCCTTTCTAATTTACAACCTAGGACAATGACTTCCAGAAAGGCTCTGCTGCCCTAGTACCCAGATTGGGGAATGGAGAAATGCTACCTCCTTGTGGCCGTTTCTCACAACAGCAGCTTTGAACCCACTGCAAAAGGTCACTAAATTTTCACCAACTTGCAGTTCTGTAAATGACACCTGCCCTCCAGAAAATTTGTGGGGTCAAAAATCGACCAAAAACTTCAGAAGAGGGCAACCTTCGAAGAAGACAATTTCAAGAGATATATAGTACTCACGGGGTTTTATTTTAAGAGAAAAGAAAAAGGGGTAGGAATATGACGAATTTAAAAAATTTTAATGACATGCATACCCATATTACGAAAACCTATCAGCGCACAGCAGTCAGAATGGCCATTAGGAAAAATGCTGCAAAAAATAAACGGTGAAGGGAGTGTGGAGAAATGCGTACCCTCGGTTGTAAGGGGGGGCATGTAAAGAGCCACTAATGAAAACACAGTGTAGGTGCTTTGAAAAGGGAAACATTGAGCTACCAGTCAATCAATCACAACCACTGCTTGGCCTATCACCTGAGAAAATGAGAATCCAAAAGTCACAGGCTGGCAAACCTGTACGCCAGCAAGATTTACCATAGCCAGCACTTGGAAGCAATGAAAATGTCCATCAACCGAGGAATGCACCAGGAAGAAATGGTCCACGTACACAATGGAATATTACTCTAATAATAAATATAAATTAAATTTAAAAACAAACAAAAGCAAGGAGACATCAACATTTGTGGGTTTATCCGGGCACATTGCACTCTAATTTATAACCGATGAACACCACTGGCAGGTAGGTCTGTTTCCCTAGTACCAGCAAGGGGAATGTAGAAAGGCTGCCGCTCTCTGGCCGTTACCTGCAAACGCAGGTTTAAAGCCTGAAGTAATGGTCACTTCATATGAACAAGTACTGCAGGCCTGTAAATGAAACCTACCCTCAAAATGTCTTGAAGGAGATAATGGCCAAAATATTTCAAAGGGTGACACATACTTTAAGAAAACACTTTGAAGAAATAAGCTCTAATCACAGCTGGAAAAATAAAAAGGACATGTCTTAAAGCTCAATTTCAATGCATTATGAAACACATGCAAATTCAACCACAAAGAGGTATCAGTTCACACCACTCAGAATAATCATGAGCAAAAACTACAAAGAATAAAGCCTGAAGGTGCTGGGAAGAAATACATGCCCTGCACTTTAAGTGGGACGTAACCTGGAAAGAGCCACTAAGGACAACAGAACAGAGGTGCCTTTAAAAGGTAAACATTGAGCTACCATATGATCCAGCAGACCTATTCCTGGACCTATAAACTAAGAAGACAGAATTGGAAGGGCACAGCCACGCAAATCTGCATTCCATAGTTTTACAATAGCCAAGATATGGAAGTAACCAAAAAGTCCACTGACAGATGGGTGGACAAAGAAGAACTGCTACCTGTACAGATGGATTATGAGCTAGTGAAAAAATGAAACAATGCCATTTGCAGCACCATAGATGAGTCTAGAAGTAATCACGCAACTTGGAGTAAGTGAGAAAGCGAAAGACACATATCCTATCATATCACATATAGGGGTTACCTAAAAAATGATACAAACAAAGATATTTCCACAGACAAACACTATCATAGATTCATTAAAATATTGGGGCTTCCCTGGTGGCGCAGTGCTTGAGAATCTGCCTGCCAATGCAGGGGACACAGGTTCGAGCCCTGGTCTGGGAAGATCCCACATGCCACGGAGCAACTGGGCCGTGAGCCACAATTACTGAGCCTGCGCGTCTGGAGCCTGTGCTCCACAACCAGAGAGGCCATGATGGTGAGAGGCCCGCGCACCGCGATGAAGAGTGGTCCCCACTTGCCACAACTAGAGAAAGCCCTCGCACAGAAAAGAAGACCCAACACAGTCATAAATAGATAAATAAAAGAACGTGAATTTCTAAAAAAAAATCAGAATGTTAACAAACTTTAAAAAAATAAATAAATAAATAAATAAATAAATAAATCTTATGGTTCACCAAATAGAAAGATGTGAGGATTGGATACATTACCATATTTAGGTAAACAGAGAGTTACAAACACATGTGAAATATATAATCACCAAAGACCTACACAATACCAAGAGAAGACTACTCAACATTGTGTCATAACCTACATGGGAAAAGGATCCGAAGAAGAATAGATATATGTATATGTGTGAAAGAACCACATCTTGCACACCTAGAACAAACAAAACATTGTAATCAAGTTTGCTGTGATAAAAAATAAAAATTAAGTTAAAAATACCAACAAGAAGTAATGAGACATAAAGGGCTTTTTCCTCGCAAATTCCATTCTTATTTACAACCTAGAACACCACTTCCAGTAAGGCTCTGTTGCCCTAGTAACCAGACTTGGTAAAGGGGAAATGCTGCCGCCTTGTGGCCAATTCCCGCAAGAGCAGCTTTTAACCCACAGCTAATGGTCACTTGCCATTCAAAATGACTCAAGGCTGTAAAGGACACCTGCCCTCAAAATTGTGCTGAGGTAGGGAATGGATAAAAGGATTCAAAAAAGGCAAAATGTTCATGAAGAGAGTATGAAGAGGTCAGTTTTACTCACTCTCTTTTTAAAGAAAGGAAAATGGATAAAAGCTCAGCCTCAGGAACTATTAGACTCATGCAATCTAATCTACGAAAACTTTTCAACTCACACCAGTCGACTGACCATTGGCAAAAAGTCTACAAACAATAAATGCTGAAGAGGTTTTAGAGAACTGTGTACCCTCTAGCTGCTGGTGAGATGTAAGAGGGTTAAACGCTAATAATGAGAACAGAAAGGAGCTGCGTTTAAAAGGAAAAATTGAGGTACCATTCAATCCAGCAGGCGCACCAATGGGCCTCTCACCTGAGAAGACCAGAATGAAGAAGACCCGGGCTGCAAAAGCTGCACTGCAGCCTGATTCACAATAGACAAGACAGTGAAGCAACCAAAATGTCCATCAACAGATGAAAGGATAAAGAAGAAGTGGTCCATGTACACAATGAATACTAGCCATGGAAAACAATGAAACACTGCTCTTTGAGGCACCATAGATGATCTTGGAGATAATCACAGAACATGAGGTAAGTCGGAAAGCAAATGTCCTATATCCTATGATATCATTTATAGGCGTTATCTAATAACTGACACAAATGAACATATTTCCACACAGAAAGTCAATCACAGACTTATTAAAAAAACTATGCTTATCTAAAAGGAAAGGTGGGGGGAATGGATAAATGAAGATTAGCGTTACCATATGTATACAAATACATATAATATACATTTATCAAAAAGACCGACCATATAGCAAGGAAGGATTATGGAACGCTCTGTAATAATTTACACGGGAAGAGGATCTCTACATAAATAGTTACATACAATATGTAGATGAACCAGAGTGTGTACACCTTGGACGAGCAACATTCTAACCATTACCCCAATTGAAAAAATTAAAACAACGAACTAGGAGTAATGAGACATAAACTTATGGGGGGTTTTCCTGGCACATTCCATCCAAATTTAAAACCTAGGCAAACAACTTCCAGAACGGCTCTGCTGCCTAGTACCCACATTTGGGAATGGAGAAATGCTGCATCCTTCTGGCCGTTTCCCACAAGAGCAGCTTTAAACCCACTGCAAAAGGTCACTAAATATTCACCAATTGCAGGTCTGTAAATGACACTGGCCCTCCAAAAAATACTGAGGTCGAAAATCGACCAAAAAATTCCAGAGTGTAACCTTCCAAAAAGAAAATTTGAAGAGGTATATTATAGTCACACTTTTTTGCTTTTTTCTTTTAACAGAAAAGAAAAAGGCGTGGAAAAATGATGAAATGTAGGAATTTTTACAGACATGTAAACCCAAATTACAAAAACCTATCAGCTCACACCAGTCAGAATGGCCATCAACAAAAATGCTGCAAAGAATAAATGCTGACGTGATTGTGGAGAAATGCGTACCCTCGATTCTAAGGGGGACGTGGTAAGAGCCACTAATGAAAGCACAATTGAGGTGCCTTGAAAAGGTAAACGTTGAGCTACCATACCAGTTAATCAATCATACACACTGCTGGGTCTATCACCTGAGAAAATGAAAATCAAAAATCACAGGCTGTCAATCCTGCACTCCAGCAATATTTACCATAGGCAACACTTGGAAGCAACGAAAATGTCCATCAACAGAGGAATGCACCAAGAAGAAGTGGTCCAAGTACACAATGGAATATTAGCCATGGAAAACCTTGAAGCACTGCTCTTTGAGGCACCATAGATGAGCCTGGAGATAATCACAAAACATGAAGTAGGTCGGAAAGCAAAACACCTATATCCTATATTATCACTTATGGCATTATCTAATAACTGACACAGATGAACATATTTCCAAAGAGAAAGACACTCACAGGCTTAGAAAACAAACTATGCTCATCTGAAAGGAAAGGAGGGGGGAAATTGAGAAATGAAGATTAGTGTTACTCTACATATACAAATACATATTATATACATGTATCAAAAAGACCGAACATATAGCAAGAGAGGTCAACGGAACACTGTAATATTTTACATGGGAAGAGGATCTGTACATGAATAGACATACATAATGTACAAATGAACCAGATTGTGTACACCTAGGACAAACAATATTCTAAACATTACCCAGATTAAAAAAATTTTCAAAACCAAAAAGAAGTAATGAGACATAAACTTATGGGGATTTCTCCTGGCACATTCCTTTCTAATTTACAACCTAGGACAATGACTTCCAGAAAGGCTCTGCTGCCCTAGTACCCAGATTGGGGAATGGAGAAATGCTACCTCCTTGTGGCCGTTTCTCACAACAGCAGCTTTGAACCCACTGCAAAAGGTCACTAAATTTTCACCAACTTGCAGTTCTGTAAATGACACCTGCCCTCCAGAAAATTTGTGGGGTCAAAAATCGACCAAAAACTTCAGAAGAGGGCAACCTTCGAAGAAGACAATTTCAAGAGATATATAGTACTCACGGGGTTTTATTTTAAGAGAAAAGAAAAAGGGGTAGGAATATGACGAATTTAAAAAATTTTAATGACATGCATACCCATATTACGAAAACCTATCAGCGCACAGCAGTCAGAATGGCCATTAGGAAAAATGCTGCAAAAAATAAACGGTGAAGGGAGTGTGGAGAAATGCGTACCCTCGGTTGTAAGGGGGGGCATGTAAAGAGCCACTAATGAAAACACAGTGTAGGTGCTTTGAAAAGGGAAACATTGAGCTACCAGTCAATCAATCACAACCACTGCTTGGCCTATCACCTGAGAAAATGAGAATCCAAAAGTCACAGGCTGGCAAACCTGTACGCCAGCAAGATTTACCATAGCCAGCACTTGGAAGCAATGAAAATGTCCATCAACCGAGGAATGCACCAGGAAGAAATGGTCCACGTACACAATGGAATATTACTCTAATAATAAATATAAATTAAATTTAAAAACAAACAAAAGCAAGGAGACATCAACATTTGTGGGTTTATCCGGGCACATTGCACTCTAATTTATAACCGATGAACACCACTGGCAGGTAGGTCTGTTTCCCTAGTACCAGCAAGGGGAATGTAGAAAGGCTGCCGCTCTCTGGCCGTTACCTGCAAACGCAGGTTTAAAGCCTGAAGTAATGGTCACTTCATATGAACAAGTACTGCAGGCCTGTAAATGAAACCTACCCTCAAAATGTCTTGAAGGAGATAATGGCCAAAATATTTCAAAGGGTGACACATACTTTAAGAAAACACTTTGAAGAAATAAGCTCTAATCACAGCTGGAAAAATAAAAAGGACATGTCTTAAAGCTCAATTTCAATGCATTATGAAACACATGCAAATTCAACCACAAAGAGGTATCAGTTCACACCACTCAGAATAATCATGAGCAAAAACTACAAAGAATAAAGCCTGAAGGTGCTGGGAAGAAATACATGCCCTGCACTTTAAGTGGGACGTAACCTGGAAAGAGCCACTAAGGACAACAGAACAGAGGTGCCTTTAAAAGGTAAACATTGAGCTACCATATGATCCAGCAGACCTATTCCTGGACCTATAAACTAAGAAGACAGAATTGGAAGGGCACAGCCACGCAAATCTGCATTCCATAGTTTTACAATAGCCAAGATATGGAAGTAACCAAAAAGTCCACTGACAGATGGGTGGACAAAGAAGAACTGCTACCTGTACAGATGGATTATGAGCTAGTGAAAAAATGAAACAATGCCATTTGCAGCACCATAGATGAGTCTAGAAGTAATCACGCAACTTGGAGTAAGTGAGAAAGCGAAAGACACATATCCTATCATATCACATATAGGGGTTACCTAAAAAATGATACAAACAAAGATATTTCCACAGACAAACACTATCATAGATTCATTAAAATATTGGGGCTTCCCTGGTGGCGCAGTGCTTGAGAATCTGCCTGCCAATGCAGGGGACACAGGTTCGAGCCCTGGTCTGGGAAGATCCCACATGCCACGGAGCAACTGGGCCGTGAGCCACAATTACTGAGCCTGCGCGTCTGGAGCCTGTGCTCCACAACCAGAGAGGCCATGATGGTGAGAGGCCCGCGCACCGCGATGAAGAGTGGTCCCCACTTGCCACAACTAGAGAAAGCCCTCGCACAGAAAAGAAGACCCAACACAGTCATAAATAGATAAATAAAAGAACGTGAATTTCTAAAAAAAAATCAGAATGTTAACAAACTTTAAAAAAATAAATAAATAAATAAATAAATAAATAAATCTTATGGTTCACCAAATAGAAAGATGTGAGGATTGGATACATTACCATATTTAGGTTAACAGAGAGTTACAAACACATGTGAAATATATAATCACCAAAGACCTACACAATACCAAGAGAAGACTACTCAACATTGTGTCATAACCTACATGGGAAAAGGATCCGAAGAAGAATAGATATATGTATATGTGTGAAAGAACCACATCTTGCACACCTAGAACAAACAAAACATTGTAATCAAGTTTGCTGTGATAAAAAATAAAAATTAAGTTAAAAATACCAACAAGAAGTAATGAGACATAAAGGGCTTTTTCCTCGCAAATTCCATTCTTATTTACAACCTAGAACACCACTTCCAGTAAGGCTCTGTTGCCCTAGTAACCAGACTTGGTAAAGGGGAAATGCTGCCGCCTTGTGGCCAATTCCCGCAAGAGCAGCTTTTAACCCACAGCTAATGGTCACTTGCCATTCAAAATGACTCAAGGCTGTAAAGGACACCTGCCCTCAAAATTGTGCTGAGGTAGGGAATGGATAAAAGGATTCAAAAAAGGCAAAATGTTCATGAAGAGAGTATGAAGAGGTCAGTTTTACTCACTCTCTTTTTAAAGAAAGGAAAATGGATAAAAGCTCAGCCTCAGGAACTATTAGACTCATGCAATCTAATCTACGAAAACTTTTCAACTCACACCAGTCGACTGACCATTGGCAAAAAGTCTACAAACAATAAATGCTGAAGAGGTTTTAGAGAACTGTGTACCCTCTAGCTGCTGGTGAGATGTAAGAGGGTTAAACGCTAATAATGAGAACAGAAAGGAGCTGCGTTTAAAAGGAAAAATTGAGGTACCATTCAATCCAGCAGGCGCACCAATGGGCCTCTCACCTGAGAAGACCAGAATGAAGAAGACCCGGGCTGCAAAAGCTGCACTGCAGCCTGATTCACAATAGACAAGACAGTGAAGCAACCAAAATGTCCATCAACAGATGAAAGGATAAAGAAGAAGTGGTCCATGTACACAATGAATACTAGCCATGGAAAATAATGAAACACTGCTCTTTGAGGCACCATAGATGATCTTGGAGATAATCACAGAACATGAGGTAAGTCGGAAAGCAAAAGTCCTATATCCTATGATATCACATATAGGCGTTATCTAATAACTGACACAAATGAACATATTTCCACAGAGAAAGTCAATCACAGACTTATTAAAAAAAAACTATGCTTATTTAAAGGAAAGGTGGGGGTAATGGATAAATGAAGATTAGCATTACCATATGTATAAAATACATATTATATACATATATCAAAGAGACCGACCATATAGCACGGAAGGAATACAGAACACTCTGTAATAATTTACACGGGAAGAGGATCTCTACATAAATAGTTATATAGAATATGTAGATGAACCAGAGTGTGTACACCTTGGACGAGCAACATTCTAACCATTACCCCAATTGAAAAAATTAAAACAACGAACTAGGAGTAATGAGACATAAACTTATGGGGGGTTTTCCTGGCACATTCCATCCAAATTTAAAACCTAGGCAAACAACTTCCAGAACGGCTCTGCTGCCTAGTACCCAGATTTGGGAATGGAGAAATGCTGCATCCTTGTGGCCATTTCCCACAACAGCAGCTTTAAACCCACTGCAAAAGGTCACTAAATATTCAGCAATTGCAGTTCTGTAAATGACACGTGCCCTCCAAAACATACTGAGGTCGAAATTCGACCAAAAAATTCTAGAGTGCAACCTTCAAAAAAGAAAATTTGAAGAGGTATATTATACTCACATTTTTTGCTTTTTTCTTTTAACAGAAAAGAAAAAGCAGTGGAGAAATAATGAATTGTAGGAATTTTTACAGACATGTAAATGCAAATTACAAAATCCGATCAGCTCACTCCAGTCAGAATGGCCATCAACAAAAATGCTGCAAACAAAAAATGCTGACGTGACTGTGGAGAAATGCGTACCCTCGATTCTAAGGGGGACGTGGTAAGAGCCACTAACGAAAGCACAATTGAGTTGCCTTGAAAAGGTAAACGTCGAGCTACCATACCAGTCAATCAATCATACCCACTGCTGGGTCTATCACCTGAGAAAATGAAAATCAAAAATCACAGGCTGGCAATCCTGCACTCCAGCAATATTTACCATAGGCAACATTTGGAAGCAACGAAAATGTCCATCAACAGAGGAATGCACCAAGAAGAAGTGGTCCATGTACACAATGGAATACTAGCCATGGAAAACATTGAAGCACTGCTCTTTGAGGCACCATAGATGAGACTGGAGATAATCACAAAACATGAAGTAGGTCGGAAAGCAAAAGAGCTATATCCTATATTATCACTTATGGCATTATCTAATAACTGACACAGATGAACATATTTCCAAAGAGAAAGACACTCACAGGCGTTGAAAACAAACTATGCTCATCTGAAAGGAAAGGAGGGGGGAAATTGAGAAATGAAGATTAGTGTTACTATACATATACAAATACATATTATATACATGTATCAAAAAGACCGAACATATAGCAAGGGAGGTCGACGGAACACTGTAATATTTTACATGGGAAGAGGATCTGTACATTAGTAGACATACATAATGTACAAATGAACCAGATTGTGTACACCTAGGACAAACAATATTCTAAACTTTACCCAGATTAAAAAAAAATTAAAAACCAAGAAGAAGTAATGAGACATAAACTTATGGGGATTTCTCCTGGCAAATTCCATTCTAATTTACAACCTAGGACAATGACTTCCAGAAAGGCTCTGCTGCCCTAGTACCCAGATTGGGGAATGGAGAAATGCTACCTCCTTGTGGCCGTTTCCCACAACAGCAGCTTTGAACCCACTGCAAAAGGTCAGTAAATTTTCACCAACTTGCAGTTCTGTAAATGGCAACTGCCCTCCAGAAAATTTCTGGGGTCAAATATCGACCAAAATCTTCAGAGGAGGGCAACCTTCGAAGAAGACAATTTCAAGAGCTATATTGTACTCACGGTTTTTTCTTTTAAGAGAAAAGAAAAAGGCGTAGGAATATGATGAATTTTAAAAATTTTAATGACATGCATACCCATATTACAAAAACCTATCAGCTCACAGCAGTCAGAATGGCCATTAGGAAAAATGCTGCAAAAAATAAATGGTGAAGGGAGTGTGGAGAAATGCGTACCCTCGGTTGTAAGCGGGGGCATGTAAAGAGCCACTAATGAAAACACAATGTAGGTGCTTTGAAAAGGGAAACATTGAGATACCAGTCAATCAATCACAATCACTTCTTGGCCTATCACCTGACAAAATGAGAATCAAAAAGTCACAGGCTGGCACACCTGTACGCCAGCAAGATTTACCATAGCCAGCACTGGGAAGCAATGAAAATGTCCATCAACTGAGGAATGCACCAAGAAGAAGTGGTCTACGTACACAATGGTATATTACTCTAATAATAAATATAAATCAAATTTAAAAACAAACAAAAGCAAGGAGACATCAACATTTGTGGGTTTATCCGGGCACATTCACTCTAATTTATAACCGAAGAACACCACTGAACGGTAGGTCTGTTTCCCTAGTACCAGCAAGGGGAACGTAGAAAGGCTGCCGCTCTTTGGCCGATACCTGCAAAAGCAGGTTTAAAGCCTGAGCTAATGGTCACTTCATATGAACAAGTACTGCAGGGCTGTAAATGAAACCTGCCCTCAAAATGTCTTGAGGGAGATAATGGCCAAAATATTTCAAAAGGTGACACATACTTTAAGAAAACACTTTGAAGAAATAAGCTCTAATCACAGCTGGAAAAATAAAAAGGACATGTCTTAAAGCTCAATTTCAACGCATTT
This sequence comes from Balaenoptera physalus, assembly GCF_965194825.1. Classification (NCBI taxonomy): domain Eukaryota; kingdom Metazoa; phylum Chordata; class Mammalia; order Artiodactyla; family Balaenopteridae; genus Balaenoptera; species Balaenoptera physalus. The sequence goes on from NW_028126007.1 coordinate 228,900, forward strand.
TGAGACACATGCAAATTCAACCACCAAGAGGTATCAGCTCACACCACTCAGAATAACCCTCAGCAAAAACTACAAAGAATAAATGCTGAAGGTGCTGGGAAGAAATACATACCCTCCACTTTAAGTGGGACGTAACCTGGAAAGAGCCACTAAGGAGAACAGAATAGAGGTGCCTTTAAAAGGTAAACATTGAGCTACCATATGATCCAGCAGTCCTATTCCTGGACCTATAACCTAAGAAGGCAAAATTGGAAGGACACAGGCACGCAAATCTGTATTGCATATTATTACAATAGCCAAGATCTGGAAGTAACCAAAAAGTCCACCGACAGATGGGTGGACAAAGAAGAACTGCTATCTGTACAGATGGAATATGAGCTAGTGAAAAAATGAAACAATGTCATTTGCAGCACCATAGATGAGTCTAGAAGTAATCACACAACTTGGAGTAAGTGAGAAAGCGAAAGACACATATCCTATCATATCACATATAGGGGTTACCTAAAAAATGATACAAACAAAGATATTTCCACAGAGAAACACTATCATAGATTCATTAAAAATCTTGGGGCTTCCCTGGTGGCGCAGTGGTTGAGAATCTGCCTGCCAATGTAGGGGACACGGGTTCGAGCCCTGGTCTGGGAAGATCCCACATGCCACGGAGCAACTGGGCCCATGAGCCACAATTACTGAGCCTGCGCGTCTGGAGCCTGTGCTCCACAACAAGAGAGGCCACGATGGTGAGAGGCCCGCGCACCGCGATGAAGAGTGGTCCCCACTTGCCACAAATAGAGAAAGCCCTCGCACAGAAACGAAGACCCAACACAGTCATAAATAAATAAATAAATAAATAAAAGAACGTGAATTTCTAAAAAAAAATCAGAATGTTAACAAATTTAAAAAAAAAATAAAATAAAATAAATAAATAAATAAATAAATCTTATGGTTCACCAAATAGAAAGGTGTGAGGATTGGATACATTACCATATTGAGGTTAACAGAGAGATAGAAACACATGTGAAATACATAATCACCAAAGACCTACGCAATACCAAGAGAAGACTACTCAACACTGTGTCATAACCTACATGGGAAAAGGCTCCAAAGAAGAATAGATATATGTATATGCGTGAAAGAACCACATCTTGCACACCTAGAACAAACAAAACATTGTAATCAATTTTGCTGTGATAAAAAATAAAAATTAAGTGAAAAATACCAACAAGAAGTAAGGAGACATACACTTAAAGGGCTTTTTCCTCGCACATTCCATTCTAATTTACAACCTAGAACACCACTTCAAGTAAGGCTCTGTTGCCGTAGTAACCAGATTTGGTAAAGCAGAAATGCTGCCGCCTTGTGGCCGATTCCCGCAAGAGCAGCTTTTAACCCACAGCTAATGGTCACTTACCATTCACAAGGACTCAGGGCTCTAAAGGACACCTGCCCCCAAAATTGGCTGAGGTAGGGAATGGATAAAAAAAAATCAAAACAGGCAGAATTTTCAAGAACATAATATGAAGAGGCAAGTTTTACTCACTCTCTTTATTTATTTTTTTTTAGATATGTTTCACTCTCTTTTTAAAGAAAGGAAAATGGATAAAAGCTCAGCCTCAGGAAGTATTAGACTCATGCAATAAAATCTACAAAAAATTTTCAACTCACACCAGTCGACTGACCATTGGCAAAAAGTCTACAAGCAATAAATGCTGAAGAGGTTTTAGAGAACTGTATGCCCTCTAGCTGCTGGTGAGATGTAAAAGGGTTAAACGCTAATAATGAGAACAGAAAGGAGCTGCGTTTAAAACGAAATACTGAGGTACCATTCAATCCAGCAGGTGAACCAATGGGCCTCTCACCTGAGAAGACCAGAATGAAGAAGACCCGGGCTGCAAAAGCTGCACTGCAGCCTTATTCACAATATACAAGACAGTGAAGCAACCAAAATGTCCATCAACACATGAAAGGATAAAGAAGAAGTGGTCCGTGTACACAATGAATACTAGCCATGGAAAACAATGAAACACTGCTCTTTGAGGCACCATAGATGATCTTGGAGATAATCACAGAACATGAGGTAAGTCGGAAAGCAAAAGTCCTATATCCTATGATATCACTTATAGGCGTTATCTAATAACTGACACAAATGAACATATTTCCACAGAGAAAGTCAATCACAAACTTATTAAAAAAAACTATGCTTATCTAAAAGGAAAGGTGGGGGGAATGGATAAATGAAGATTAGCATTACCATATGTATACAAATACATATTATATACATATATCAACGAGACCGACCATATAGCAAGGAAGGTTTACGAAACACTCTGTAATAATTTACACGGGAAGAGGATCTCTACATAAATAGGTATATAGAATATGAAAATGAACCAGAGTGTGTACACCTTGCACAAGCAACATTCTAACCATTACCCCAATTGAAAAAATTAAAACAACGAACTAGGAGTAATGAGACATAAACTTATGGGGGGTTTTCCTGGCACATTCCATTCAAATTTACAACCTAGGCAAACGACTTCCAAAACAGCTCTGATGCCCTATTGCCCAGATTTTGTAATGGAGAAATGCTGCATCCTTGTGGCCATTTCCCACAACAGCAGCTTTAAACCCACTGCAAAAGGTCACTAAATATTCAGCAATTGCAGTTCTGTAAATGACACGTGCCCTCCAAAAAATACTAAGGTCGAAATTCGACCAAAAAATTCTAGAGTGCAACCATCAAAAACGAAAATTTGAAGAGGTATATTATACTCACATTTTTTGCTTTTTTCTTTTAACAGAAAAGAAAAAGCCGTGGAGAAATAATGAATTGTAGGAATTTTTACAGACATGTAAACCCAAATTACAAAAACCTATCAGCTCACTCCAGTCAGAATGGCCATCAACAAAAATGCTGCAAACAATAAATGCTGACGTGATTGTGGAGAAATGCGTACCCTCGATTCTAAGGGGGACGTGGTAAGAGCCACTAACGAAAGCACAATTGAGTTGCCTTGAAAAGGTAAACGTCGAGCTACCATACCAGTCAATCAATCATACCCACTGCTGGGTCTATCACCTGAGAAAATGAAAATCAAAAATCACAGGCTGGCAATCCTGCACTCCAGCAATATTTACCATAGGCAACATTTGGAAGCAACGAAAATGTCCATCAACAGAGGAATGCACCAAGAAGAAGTGGTCCATGTACACAATGGAATACTAGCCATGGAAAACATTGAAGCACTGCTCTTTGAGGCACCATAGATGAGCCTGGAGATAATCACAAAACATGAAGTAGGTCGGAAAGCAAAACACCTATATCCTATATTATCACTTATGGCATTATCTAATAACTGACACAGATGAACATATTTCCAAAGTGAAAAACACTCACAGGCTTAGAAAACAAACTATGCTCATCTGAAAGGAGAGGAGGGGGGAAATTGAGAAATGAAGATTAGAGTTACTATACATAAACAAATACATATTATATACATGTATCAAAAAGACCGAACACATAGCAAGGGAGGTCGACGGAACACTGTAATATTTTACATGGGAAGAGGATCTGTACATTAGTAGACATACATAATGTACAAATGAACCAGATTGTGTACACCTAGGACAAACAATATTCTAAACTTTACCCAGATTAAAAAAATTTTAAAAACCAAGAAGAAGTAATGAGACATAAACTTATGGGGATTTCTCCTGGCAAATTCCATTCTAATTTACAACCTAGGACAATGACTTCCAGAAAGGCTCTGCTGCCCTAGTACCCAGATTGGGGAATGGAGAAATGCTACCTCCTTGTGGCCGTTTCCCACAACAGCAGCTTTGAACCCACTGCAAAAGGTCAGTAAATTTTCACCAACTTGCAGTTCTGTAAATGGCAACTGCCCTCCAGAAAATTTCTGGGGTCAAATATCGACCAAAATCTTCAGAGGAGGGCAACCTTCGAAGAAGACAATTTCAAGAGCTATATTGTACTCACGGTTTTTTCTTTTAAGAGAAAAGAAAAAGGCGTAGGAATATGATGAATTTTAAAAATTTTAATGACATGCATACCCATATTACAAAAACCTATCAGCTCACAGCAGTCAGAATGGCCATTAGGAAAAATGCTGCAAAAAATAAATGGTGAAGGGAGTGTGGAGAAATGCGTACCCTCGGTTGTAAGCGGGGGCATGTAAAGAGCCACTAATGAAAACACAATGTAGGTGCTTTGAAAAGGGAAACATTGAGATACCAGTCAATCAATCACAATCACTTCTTGGCCTATCACCTGACAAAATGAGAATCAAAAAGTCACAGGCTGGCAAACCTGTACGCCAGCAAGATTTACCATAGCCAGCACTTGGAAGCAATGAAAATGTCCATCAACTGAGGAATGCACCAAGAAGAAGTGGTCTACGTACACAATGGTATATTACTCTAATAATAAATATAAATCAAATTTAAAAACAAACAAAAGCAAGGAGACATCAACATTTGTGGGTTTATCCGGGCACATTCACTCTAATTTATAACCGAACAACACCACTGGACGGTAGGTCTGTTTCCCTAGTACCAGCAAGGGGAACGTAGAAAGGCTGCCGCTCTTTGGCCGATACCTGCAAAAGCAGGTTTAAAGCCTGAGCTAATGGTCACTTCATATGAACAAGTACTGCAGGGCTGTAAATGAAACCTGCCCTCAAAATGTCTTGAGGGAGATAATGGCCAAAATATTTCAAAAGGTGACACATACTTTAAGAAAACACTTTGAAGAAATAAGCTCTAATCACAGCTGGAAAAATAAAAAGGACATGTCTTAAAGCTCAATTTCAACGCATTTTGAGACACATGCAAATTCAACCACCACGAGGTATCAGCTCAGACCACTCAGAATAACTCTCAGCAAAAACTACAAAGAATAAATGCTGAAGGTGCTGGGAAGAAATACATACCCTCCACTTTAAGTGGGACGTAACCTGGAAAGAGCCACTAAGGAGAACAGAATAGAGGTGCCTTTAAAAGGTAAACATTGAGCTACCATATGATCCAGCAGTCCTATTCCTGGACCTATAACCTAAGAAGGCAAAATTGGAAGGACACAGGCACGCAAATCTGTATTGCATATTATTACAATAGCCAAGATATGGAAGTAACCAAAAAGTCCACCGACAGATGGGGGGACAAAGAAGTACTGCTATCTGTACAGATGGAATATGAGCTAGTGAAAAAATGAAACAATGTCATTTGCAGCACCATAGATGAGTCTAGAAGTAATCACACAACTTGGAGTAAGTGAGAAAGCGAAAGACACATATCCTATCATATCACATATAGGGGTTACCTAAAAAATGATACAAACAAAGATATTTCCACAGAGAAACACTATCATAGATTCATTAAAAATCTTGGGGCTTCCCTGGTGGCGCAGTGGTTGAGAATCTGCCTGCCAATGCAGGGGACACGGGTTTGAGCCCTGGTCTGGGAAGATCCCACATGCCACGGAGCAACTGGGCCCGTGAGCCACAATTACTGAGCCTGCGCGTCTGGAGCCTGTGCTCCACAACAAGAGAGGCCACGATGGTGAGAGGCCCGCGCACCGCGATGAAGAGTGGTCCCCACTTGCCACAACTAGAGAAAGCCCTCGCACAGAAACGAAGACCCAACACAGTCATAAATAAATAAATAAATAAATAAAAGAACGTGAATTTCTAAAAAAAAATCAGAATGTTAACAAATTTAAAAAAAAAATAAAATAAAAAAAATAAATAAATAAATAAATCTTATGGTTCACCAAATAGAAAGGTGTGAGGAATGGATACATTACCATATTGAGGTTAACAGAGAGATAGAAACACATGTGAAATACATAATCACCAAAGACCTACGCAATACCAAGAGAAGACTACTCAACACTGTGTCATAACCTACATGGGAAAAGGCTCCAAAGAAGAATAGATATATGTATATGCGTGAAAGAACCACATCTTGCACACCTAGAACAAACAAAACATTGTAATCAATTTTGCTGTGATAAAAAATAAAAATTAAGTGAAAAATACCAACAAGAAGTAAGGAGACATACACTTAAAGGGCTTTTTCCTCGCACATTCCATTCTAATTTACAACCTAGAACACCACTTCAAGTAAGGCTCAGTTGCCCTAGTAACCAGATTTGGTAAAGCAGAAATGCTGCCGCCTTGTGGCCGATTCCCGCAAGAGCAGCTTTTAACCCACAGCTAATGGTCACTTACTATTCACAAGGACTCAGGGCTCTAAAGGACACCTGCCCCCAAAATTGGCTGAGGTAGGGAATGGATAAAAAAAATTCAAAACAGGCAGAATTTTCAAGAACATAGTACGAAGAGGCAAGTTTTACTCACTCTCTTTTTAAAGAAAGGAAAATGGTTAAAGCTCAACCTCAGGAAGTGTTAGACTCATGCAATCTAATCTACTAAAACTTTTCAACTCACACCAGTCGACTGACCATTGGCAAAAAGTCTACAAGCAATAAATGCTGAAGAGGTTTTAGAGAACTGTATGCCCTCTAGCTGCTGGTGAGATGTAAAAGGGTTAAACGCTAATAATGAGAACAGAAAGGAGCTGCGTTTAAAAGGAAATATTGAGGTACCATTCAATCCAGCAGGTGAACCAATGGGCCTCTCACCTGAGAAGACCAGAATGAAGAAGACCCGGGCTGCAAAAGCTGCACTGCAGCCTTATTCACAATATACAAGACAGTGAAGCAACCAAAATGTCCATCAACACATGAAAGGATAAAGAAGAAGTGGTCCGTGTACACAATGAATACTAGCCATGGAAAACAATGAAACACTGCTCTTTGAGGCACCATAGATGATCTTGGAGATAATCACAGAACATGAGGTAAGTCGGAAAGCAAAAGTCCTATATCCTATGATATCACTTATAGGCGTTATCTAATAACTGACACAAATGAACATATTTCCACAGAGAAAGTCAATCACAAACTTATTAAAAAAAACTATGCTTATCTAAAAGGAAAGGTGGGGGGAATGGATAAATGAAGATTAGCATTACCATATGTATACAAATACATATTATATACATATATCAACGAGACCGACCATATAGCAAGGAAGGTTTACGAAACACTCTGTAATAATTTACACGGGAAGAGGATCTCTACATAAATAGGTATATAGAATATGAAGATGAACCAGAGTGTGTACACCTTGCACAAGCAACATTCTAACCATTACCCCAATTGAAAAAATTAAAACAACGAACTAGGAGTAATGAGACATAAACTTATGGGGGGTTTTCCTGGCACATTCCATTCAAATTTACAACCTAGGCAAACGACTTCCAAAACAGCTCTGATGCCCTATTGCCCAGATTTTGTAATGGAGAAATGCTGCATCCTTGTGGCCATTTCCCACAACAGCAGCTTTAAACCCACTGCAAAAGGTCACTAAATATTCAGCAATTGCAGTTCTGTAAATGACACGTGCCCTCCAAAACATACTGAGGTCGAAATTCGACCCAAAAATTCTAGAGTGCAACCTTCAAAAAAGAAAATTTGAAGAGGTATATTATACTCACATTTTTTGCTTTTTTCTTTTAACAGAAAAGAAAAAGCCGTGGAGAAATAATGAATTGTAGGAATTTTTACAGACATGTAAACCCAAATTACAAAAACCTATCAGCTCACTCCAGTCAGAATGGCCATCAACAAAAATGCTGCAAACAATAAATGCTGACGTGATTGTGGAGAAATGCGTACCCTCGATTCTAAGGGGGACGTGGTAAGAGCCACTAACGAAAGCACAATTGAGTTGCCTTGAAAAGGTAAACGTCGAGCTACCATACCAGTCAATCAATCATACCCACTGCTGGGTCTATCACCTGAGAAAATGAAAATCAAAAATCACAGGCTGGCAATCCTGCACTCCAGCAATATTTACCATAGGCAACATTTGGAAGCAACGAAAATGTCCATCAACAGAGGAATGCACCAAGAAGAAGTGGTCCATGTACACAATGGAATACTAGCCATGGAAAACATTGAAGCACTGCTCTTTGAGGCACCATAGATGAGCCTGGAGATAATCACAAAACATGAAGTAGGTCGGAAAGCAAAAGAGCTATATCCTATATTATCACTTATGGCATTATCTAATAACTGACACAGAAGAACATATTTCCAAAGAGAAAGACACTCACAGGCTTAGAAACCAAACTATGCTCATCTGAAAGGAGAGGAGGGGGGAAATTGAGAAATGAAGATTAGTGTTACTATACATATACAAATACATATTATATACATGTATCAAAAAGAACGAACACATAGCAAGGGAGGTCGACGGAACACTGTAATATTTTACATGGGAAGAGGATCTGTACATTAGTAGACATACATAATGTACAAATGAACCAGATTGTGTACACCTAGGACAAACAATATTCTAAACTTTACCCAGATTAAAAAAAAATTAAAAACCAAGAAGAAGTAATGAGACATAAACTTATGGGGATTTCTCCTGGCAAATTCCATTCTAATTTACAACCTAGGACAATGACTTCCAGAAAGGCTCTGCTGCCCTAGTACCCAGATTGGGGAATGGAGAAATGCTACCTCCTTGTGGCCGTTTCCCACAACAGCAGCTTTGAACCCACTGCAAAAGGTCAGTAAATTTTCACCAACTTGCAGTTCTGTAAATGGCAACTGCCCTCCAGAAAATTTCTGGGGTCAAATATCGACCAAAATCTTCAGAGGAGGGCAACCTTCGAAGAAGACAATTTCAAGAGCTATATTGTACTCACGGTTTCTTCTTTTAAGAGAAAAGAAAAAGGCGTAGGAATATGATGAATTTAAAAAATTTTAATGACATGCATACCCATATTACAAAAACCTATCAGCTCACAGCAGTCAGAATGGCCATTAGGAAAAATGCTGCAAAAAATAAATGGTGAAGGGAGTGTGGAGAAATGCGTACCCTCGGTTGTAAGCGGGGGCATGTAAAGAGCCACTAATGAAAACACAATGTAGGTGCTTTGAAAAGGGAAACATTGAGATACCAGTCAATCAATCACAATCACTTCTTGGCCTATCACCTGACAAAATGAGAATCAAAAAGTCACAGGCTGGCAAACCTGTACGCCAGCAAGATTTACCATAGCCAGCACTTGGAAGCAATGAAAATGTCCATCAACTGAGGAATGCACCAAGAAGAAGTGGTCTACGTACACAATGGTATATTACTCTAATAATAAATATAAATCAAATTTAAAAACAAACAAAAGCAAGGAGACATCAACATTTGTGGGTTTATCCGGGCACATTCACTCTAATTTATAACCGAACAACACCACTGGACGGTAGGTCTGTTTCCCTAGTACCAGCAAGGGGAACGTAGAAAGGCTGCCGCTCTTTGGTCGATACCTGCAAAAGCAGGTTTAAAGCCTGAGCTAATGGTCACTTCATATGAACAAGTACTGCAGGGCTGTAAATGAAACCTGCCCTCAAAATGTCTTGAGGGAGATAATGGCCAAAATATTTCAAAAGGTGACACATACTTTAAGAAAACACTTTGAAGAAATAAGCTCTAATCACAGCTGGAAAAATAAAAAGGACATGTCTTAAAGCTCAATTTCAACGCATTTTGAGACACATGCAAATTCAACCACCACGAGGTATCAGCTCACACCACTCAGAATAACACTCAGCAAAAACTACAAAGAATAAATGCTGAAGGTGCTGGGAAGAAATACATACCCTCCACTTTAAGTGGGACGTAACCTGGAAAGAGCCACTAAGGAGAACAGAATAGAGGTGCCTTTAAAAGGTAAACATTGAGCTACCATATGATCCAGCAGTCCTATTCCTGGACCTATAACCTAAGAAGGCAAAATTGGAAGGACACAGGCACGCAAATCTGTATTGCATATTATTACAATAGCCAAGATATGGAAGTAACCAAAAAGTCCATCGACAGATGGGGGGACAAAGAAATACTGCTATCTGTACAGATGGAATATGAGCTAGTGAAAAAATGAAACAATGTCATTTGCAGCACCATAGATGAGTCTAGAAGTAATCACACAACTTGGAGTAAGTGAGAAAGCGAAAGACACATATCCTATCATATCACATATAGGGGTTACCTAAAAAATGATACAAACAAAGATATTTCCACAGAGAAACACTATCATAGATTCATTAAAAATCTTGGGGCTTCCCTGGTGGCGCAGTGGTTGAGAATCTGCCTGCCAATGCAGGGGACACGGGTTCGAGCCCTGGTCTGGGAAGATCCCACATGCCACGGAGCAACTGGGCCCGTGAGCCACAATTACTGAGCCTGCGCGTCTGGAGCCTGTGCTCCACAACAAGAGAGGCCACGATGGTGAGAGGCCCGTGCACCGCGATGAAGAGTGGTCCCCACTTGCCACAACTAGAGAAAGCCCTCGCACAGAAACGAAGACCCAACACAGTCATAAATAAATAAATAAATAAATAAAAGAACGTGAATTTCTAAAAAAAAATCAGAATGTTAACAAATTTAAAAAAAAATAAAATAAAAAAAATAAATAAATAAATAAATCTTATGGTTCACCAAATAGAAAGGTGTGAGGAATGGATACATTACCATATTGAGGTTAACAGAGAGATAGAAACACATGTGAAATACATAATCACCAAAGACCTACGCAATACCAAGAGAAGACTACTCAACACTGTGTCATAACCTACATGGGAAAAGGCTCCAAAGAAGAATAGATATATGTATATGCGTGAAAGAACCACATCTTGCATACCTAGAACAAACAAAACATTGTAATCAATTTTGCTGTGATAAAAAATAAAAATTAAGTGAAAAATACCAACAAGAAGTAAGGAGACATACACTTAAAGGGCTTTTTCCTCGCACATTCCATTCTAACTTACAACCTAGAACACCACTTCAAGTAAGGCTCTGTTGCCCTAGTAACCAGATTTGGTAAAGCAGAAATGCTGCCGCCTTGTGGCCGATTCCCGCAAGAGCAGCTTTTAACCCACAGCTAATGGTCACTTACCATTCACAAGGACTCAGGGCTCTAAAGGACACCTGCCCCCAAAATTGGCTGAGGTAGGGAATGGATAAAAAAAATTCAAAACAGGCAGAATTTTCAAGAACATAGTACAAAGAGGCAAGTTTTACTCACTCTCTTTTTAAAGAAAGGAAAATGGTTAAAGCTCAACCTCAGGAAGTGTTAGACTCATGCAATCTAATCTACTAAAACTTTTCAACTCACACCAGTCGACTGACCATTGGCAAAAAGTCTACAAGCAATAAATGCTGAAGAGGTTTTAGAGAACTGTATGCCCTCTAGCTGCTGGTGAGATGTAAAAGGGTTAAACGCTAATAATGAGAACAGAAAGGAGCTGCGTTTAAAAGGAAATACTGAGGTACCATTCAATCCAGCAGGTGAACCAATGGGCCTCTCACCTGAGAAGACCAGAATGAAGAAGACCCGGGCTGCAAAAGCTGCACTGCAGCCTTATTCACAATATACAAGACAGTGAAGCAACCAAAATGTCCATCAACACATGAAAGGATAAAGAAGAAGTGGTCCGTGTACACAATGAATACTAGCCATGGAAAACAATGAAACACTGCTCTTTGAGGCACCATAGATGATCTTGGAGATAATCACAGAACATGAGGTAAGTCGGAAAGCAAAAGTCCTATATCCTATGATATCACTTATAGGCGTTATCTAATAACTGACACAAATGAACATATTTCCACAGAGAAAGTCAATCACAAACTTATTAAAAAAAACTATGCTTATCTAAAAGGAAAGGTGGGGGGAATGGATAAATGAAGATTAGCATTACCATATGTATACAAATACATATTATATACATATATCAACGAGACCGACCATATAGCAAGGAAGGTTTACGAAACACTCTGTAATAATTTACACGGGAAGAGGATCTCTACATAAATAGGTATATAGAATATGAAGATGAACCAGAGTGTGTACACCTTGCACAAGCAACATTCTAACCATTACCCCAATTGAAAAAATTAAAACAACGAACTAGGAGTAATGAGACATAAACTTATGGGGGGGTTTTCCTGGCACATTCCATTCAAATTTACAACCTAGGCAAACGACTTCCAAAACAGCTCTGATGCCCTATTGCCCAGATTTTGTAATGGAGAAATGCTGCATCCTTGTGGCCATTTCCCACAACAGCAGCTTTAAACCCACTGCAAAAGGTCACTAAATATTCAGCAATTGCAGTTCTGTAAATGACACGTGCCCTCCAAAAAATACTAAGGTCGAAATTCGACCAAAAAATTCTAGAGTGCAACCTTCAAAAACGAAAATTTGAAGAGGTATATTATACTCACATTTTTTGCTTTTTTCTTTTAACAGAAAAGAAAAAGCCGTGGAGAAATAATGAATTGTAGGAATTTTTACAGACATGTAAACCCAAATTACAAAAACCTATCAGCTCACTCCAGTCAGAATGGCCATCAACAAAAATGCTGCAAACAATAAATGCTGACGTGATTGTGGAGAAATGCGTACCCTCGATTCTAAGGGGGACGTGGTAAGAGCCACTAACGAAAGCACAATTGAGTTGCCTTGAAAAGGTAAACGTCGAGCTACCATACCAGTCAATCAATCATACCCACTGCTGGGTCTATCACCTGAGAAAATGAAAATCAAAAATCACAGGCTGGCAATCCTGCACTCCAGCAATATTTACCATAGGCAACATTTGGAAGCAACGAAAATGTCCATCAACAGAGGAATGCACCAAGAAGAAGTGGTCCATGTACACAATGGAATACTAGCCATGGAAAACATTGAAGCACTGCTCTTTGAGGCACCATAGATGAGCCTGGAGATAATCACAAAACATGAAGTAGGTCGGAAAGCAAAAGAGCTATATCCTATATTATCACTTATGGCATTATCTAATAACTGACACAGATGAACATATTTCCAAAGTGAAAGACACTCACAGGCTTAGAAACCAAACTATGCTCATCTGAAAGGAGAGGAGGGGGGAAATTGAGAAATGAAGATTAGTGTTACTATACATATACAAATACATATTATATACATGTATCAAAAAGACCGAACACATAGCAAGGGAGGACGACGGAACACTGTAATATTTTACATGGGAAGAGGATCTGTACATTAGTAGACATACATAATGTACAAATGAACCAGATTGTGTACACCTAGGACAAACAATATTCTAAACTTTACCCAGATTAAAAAAATTTTAAAAACCAAGAAGAAGTAATGAGACATAAACTTATGGGGTTTCTCCTGGCAAATTCCATTCTAATTTACAACCTAGGACAATGACTTCCAGAAAGGCTCTGCTGCCCTAGTACCCAGATTGGGGAATGGAGAAATGCTACCTCCTTGTGGCCGTTTCCCACAACAGCAGCTTTGAACCCACTGCAAAAGGTCAGTAAATTTTCACCAACTTGCAGTTCTGTAAATGGCAACTGCCCTCCAGAAAATTTCTGGGGTCAAATATCGACCAAAATCTTCAGAGGAGGGCAACCTTCGAAGAAGACAATTTCAAGAGCTATATTGTACTCACGGTTTTTTCTTTTAAGAGAAAAGAAAAAGGCGTAGGAATATGATGAATTTAAAAAATTTTAATGACATGCATACCCATATTACAAAAACCTATCAGCTCACAGCAGTCAGAATGGCCATTAGGAAAAATGCTGCAAAAAATAAATGTTGAAGGGAGTGTGGAGAAATGCGTACCCTCGGTTGTAAGCGGGGGCATGTAAAGAGCCACTAATGAAAACACAATGTAGGTGCTTTGAAAAGGGAAACATTGAGATACCAGTCAATCAATCACAATCACTTCTTGGCCTATCACCTGACAAAATGAGAATCAAAAAGTCACAGGCTGGCAAACCTGTACGCCAGCAAGATTTACCATAGCCAGCACTTGGAAGCAATGAAAATGTCCATCAACTGAGGAATGCACCAAGAAGAAGTGGTCTACGTACACAATGGTATATTACTCTAATAATAAATATAAATCAAATTTAAAAACAAACAAAAGCAAGGAGACATCAACATTTGTGGGTTTATCCGGGCACATTGACTCTAATTTATAACCGAACAACACCACTGGACGGTAGGTCTGTTTCCCTAGTACCAGCAAGGGGAACGTAGAAAGGCTGCCGCTCTTTGGCCGATACCTGCAAAAGCAGGTTTAAAGCCTGAGCTAATGGTCACTTCATATGAACAAGTACTGCAGGGCTGTAAATGAAACCTGCCCTCAAAATGTCTTGAGGGAGATAATGGCCAAAATATTTCAAAAGGTGACACATACTTTAAGAAAACACTTTGAAGAAATAAGCTCTAATCACAGCTGGAAAAATAAAAAGGACATGTCTTAAAGCTCAATTTCAACGCATTTTGAGACACATGCAAATTCAACCACCACGAGGTATCAGCTCACACCACTCAGAATAACACTCAGCAAAAACTACAAAGAATAAATGCTGAAGGTGCTGGGAAGAAATACATACCCTCCACTTTAAGTGGGACGTAACCTGGAAAGAGCCACTAAGGAGAACAGAATAGAGGTGCCTTTAAAAGGTAAACATTGAGCTACCATATGATCCAGCAGTCCTATTCCTGGACCTATAACCTAAGAAGGCAAAATTGGAAGGACACAGGCACGCAAATCTGTATTGCATATTATTACAATAGCCAAGATATGGAAGTAACCAAAAAGTCCATCGACAGATGGGTGGACAAAGAAGTACTGCTATCTGTACAGATGGAATATGAGCTAGTGAAAAAATGAAACAATGTCATTTGCAGCACCATAGATGAGTCTAGAAGTAATCACACAACTTGGAGTAAGTGAGAAAGCGAAAGACACATATCCTATCATATCACATATAGGGGTTACCTAAAAAATGATACAAACAAAGATATTTCCACAGAGAAACACTATCATAGATTCATTAAAAATCTTGGGGCTTCCCTGGTGGCGCAGTGGTTGAGAATCTGCCTGCCAATGCAGGGGACACGGGTTCGAGCCCTGGTCTGGGAAGATCCCACATGCCACGGAGCAACTGGGCCCGTGAGCCACAATTACTGAGCCTGCGCGTCTGGAGCCTGTGCTCCACAACAAGAGAGGCCACGATGGTGAGAGGCCCGCGCACCGCGATGAAGAGTGGTCCCCACTTGCCACAACTAGAGAAAGCCCTCGCACAGAAACGAAGACCCAACACAGTCATAAATAAATAAATAAATAAATAAAAGAACGTGAATTTCTAAAAAAAAATCAGAATGTTAACAAATTTAAAAAAAAATAAAATAAAAAAAATAAATAAATAAATAAATCTTATGGTTCACCAAATAGAAAGGTGTGAGGAATGGATACATTACCATATTGAGGTTAACAGAGAGATAGAAACACATGTGAAATACATAATCACCAAAGACCTACGCAATACCAAGAGAAGACTACTCAACACTGTGTCATAACCTACATGGGAAAAGGCTCCAAAGAAGAATAGATATATGTATATGCGTGAAAGAACCACATCTTGCATACCTAGAACAAACAAAACATTGTAATCAATTTTGCTGTGATAAAAAATAAAAATTAAGTGAAAAATACCAACAAGAAGTAAGGAGACATACACTTAAAGGGCTTTTTCCTCGCACATTCCATTCTAACTTACAACCTAGAACACCACTTCAAGTAAGGCTCTGTTGCCCTAGTAACCAGATTTGGTAAAGCAGAAATGCTGCCGCCTTGTGGCCGATTCCCGCAAGAGCAGCTTTTAACCCACAGCTAATGGTCACTTACCATTCACAAGGACTCAGGGCTCTAAAGGACACCTGCCCTCAAAATTGGCTGAGGTAGGGAATGGATAAAAAAAATTCAAAACAGGCAGAATTTTCAAGAACATAGTACGAAGAGGCAAGTTTTACTCACTCTCTTTTTAAAGAAAGGAAGATGGTTAAAGCTCAACCTCAGGAAGTGTTAGACTCATGCAATCTAATCTACTAAAACTTTTCAACTCACACCAGTCGACTGACCATTGGCAAAAAGTCTACAAGCAATAAATGCTGAAGAGGTTTTAGAGAACTGTATGCCCTCTAGCTGCTGGTGAGATGTAAAAGGGTTAAACGCTAATAATGAGAACAGAAAGGAGCTGCGTTTAAAAGGAAATACTGAGGTACCATTCAATCCAGCAGGTGAACCAATGGGCCTCTCACCTGAGAAGACCAGAATGAAGAAGACCCGGGCTGCAAAAGCTGCACTGCAGCCTTATTCACAATATACAAGACAGTGAAGCAACCAAAATGTCCATCAACACATGAAAGGATAAAGAAGAAGTGGTCCGTGTACACAATGAATACTAGCCATGGAAAACAATGAAACACTGCTCTTTGAGGCACCATAGATGATCTTGGAGATAATCACAGAACATGAGGTAAGTCGGAAAGCAAAAGTCCTATATCCTATGATATCACTTATAGGCGTTATCTAATAACTGACACAAATGAACATATTTCCACAGAGAAAGTCAATCACAAACTTATTAAAAAAAACTATGCTTATCTAAAAGGAAAGGTGGGGGGAATGGATAAATGAAGATTAGCATTACCATATGTATACAAATACATATTATATACATATATCAACGAGACCGACCATATAGCAAGGAAGGTTTACGAAACACTCTGTAATAATTTACACGGGAAGAGGATCTCTACATAAATAGGTATATAGAATATGAAGATGAACCAGAGTGTGTACACCTTGCACAAGCAACATTCTAACCATTACCCCAATTGAAAAAATTAAAACAACGAACTAGGAGTAATGAGACATAAACTTATGGGGGGGTTTTCCTGGCACATTCCATTCAAATTTACAACCTAGGCAAACGACTTCCAAAACAGCTCTGATGCCCTATTGCCCAGATTTTGTAATGGAGAAATGCTGCATCCTTGTGGCCATTTCCCACAACAGCAGCTTTAAACCCACTGCAAAAGGTCACTAAATATTCAGCAATTGCAGTTCTGTAAATGACACGTGCCCTCCAAAAAATACTAAGGTCGAAATTCGACCAAAAAATTCTAGAGTGCAACCTTCAAAAACGAAAATTTGAAGAGGTATATTATACTCACATTTTTTGCTTTTTTCTTTTAACAGAAAAGAAAAAGCCGTGGAGAAATAATGAATTGTAGGAATTTTTACAGACATGTAAACCCAAATTACAAAAACCTATCAGCTCACTCCAGTCAGAATGGCCATCAACAAAAATGCTGCAAACAATAAATGCTGACGTGATTGTGGAGAAATGCGTACCCTCGATTCTAAGGGGGACGTGGTAAGAGCCACTAACGAAAGCACAATTGAGTTGCCTTGAAAAGGTAAACGTCGAGCTACCATACCAGTCAATCAATCATACCCACTGCTGGGTCTATCACCTGAGAAAATGAAAATCAAAAATCACAGGCTGGCAATCCTGCACTCCAGCAATATTTACCATAGGCAACATTTGGAAGCAACGAAAATGTCCATCAACAGAGGAATGCACCAAGAAGAAGTGGTCCATGTACACAATGGAATACTAGCCATGGAAAACATTGAAGCACTGCTCTTTGAGGCACCATAGATGAGCCTGGAGATAATCACAAAACATGAAGTAGGTCGGAAAGCAAAAGAGCTATATCCTATATTATCACTTATGGCATTATCTAATAACTGACACAGATGAACATATTTCCAAAGTGAAAGACACTCACAGGCTTAGAAACCAAACTATGCTCATCTGAAAGGAGAGGAGGGGGGAAATTGAGAAATGAAGATTAGTGTTACTATACATATACAAATACATATTATATACATGTATCAAAAAGACCGAACACATAGCAAGGGAGGACGACGGAACACTGTAATATTTTACATGGGAAGAGGATCTGTACATTAGTAGACATACATAATGTACAAATGAACCAGATTGTGTACACCTAGGACAAACAATATTCTAAACTTTACCCAGATTAAAAAAATTTTAAAAACCAAGAAGAAGTAATGAGACATAAACTTATGGGGTTTCTCCTGGCAAATTCCATTCTAATTTACAACCTAGGACAATGACTTCCAGAAAGGCTCTGCTGCCCTAGTACCCAGATTGGGGAATGGAGAAATGCTACCTCCTTGTGGCCGTTTCCCACAACAGCAGCTTTGAACCCACTGCAAAAGGTCAGTAAATTTTCACCAACTTGCAGTTCTGTAAATGGCAACTGCCCTCCAGAAAATTTCTGGGGTCAAATATCGACCAAAATCTTCAGAGGAGGGCAACCTTCGAAGAAGACAATTTCAAGAGCTATATTGTACTCACGGTTTTTTCTTTTAAGAGAAAAGAAAAAGGCGTAGGAATATGATGAATTTAAAAAATTTTAATGACATGCATACCCATATTACAAAAACCTATCAGCTCACAGCAGTCAGAATGGCCATTAGGAAAAATGCTGCAAAAAATAAATGTTGAAGGGAGTGTGGAGAAATGCGTACCCTCGGTTGTAAGCGGGGGCATGTAAAGAGCCACTAATGAAAACACAATGTAGGTGCTTTGAAAAGGGAAACATTGAGATACCAGTCAATCAATCACAATCACTTCTTGGCCTATCACCTGACAAAATGAGAATCAAAAAGTCACAGGCTGGCAAACCTGTACGCCAGCAAGATTTACCATAGCCAGCACTTGGAAGCAATGAAAATGTCCATCAACTGAGGAATGCACCAAGAAGAAGTGGTCTACGTACACAATGGTATATTACTCTAATAATAAATATAAATCAAATTTAAAAACAAACAAAAGCAAGGAGACATCAACATTTGTGGGTTTATCCGGGCACATTCACTCTAATTTATAACCGAACAACACCACTGGACGGTAGGTCTGTTTCCCTAGTACCAGCAAGGGGAACGTAGAAAGGCTGCCGCTCTTTGGCCGATACCTGCAAAAGCAGGTTTAAAGCCTGAGCTAATGGTCACTTCATATGAACAAGTACTGCAGGGCTGTAAATGAAACCTGCCCTCAAAATGTCTTGAGGGAGATAATGGCCAAAATATTTCAAAAGGTGACACATACTTTAAGAAAACACCTTGAAGAAATAAGCTCTAATCACAGCTGGAAAAATAAAAAGGATATGTCTTAAAGCTCAATTTCAACGCATTTTGAGACACATGCAAATTCAACCACCAAGAGGTATCAGCTCACACCACTCAGAATAACCCTCAGCAAAAACTACAAAGAATAAATGCTGAAGGTGCTGGGAAGAAATACATACCCTCCACTTTAAGTGGGACGTAACCTGGAAAGAGCCACTAAGGAGAACAGAATAGAGGTGCCTTTAAAAGGTAAACATTGAGCTACCATATGATCCAGCAGTCCTATTCCTGGACCTATAACCTAAGAAGGCAAAATTGGAAGGACACAGGCACGCAAATCTGTATTGCATATTATTACAATAGCCAAGATATGGAAGTAACCAAAAAGTCCATCGACAGATGGGTGGACAAAGAAGTACTGCTATCTGTACAGATGGAATATGAGCTAGTGAAAAAATGAAACAATGTCATTTGCAGCACCATAGATGAGTCTAGAAGTAATCACACAACTTGGAGTAAGTGAGAAAGCGAAAGACACATATCCTATCATATCACATATAGGGGTTACCTAAAAAATGATACAAACAAAGATATTTCCACAGAGAAACACTATCATAGATTCATTAAAAATCTTGGGGCTTCCCTGGTGGCGCAGTGGTTGAGAATCTGCCTGCCAATGCAGGGGACACGGGTTCGAGCCCTGGTCTGGGAAGATCCCACATGCCACGGAGCAACTGGGCCCGTGAGCCACAATTACTGAGCCTGCGCGTCTGGAGCCTGTGCTCCACAACAAGAGAGGCCACGATGGTGAGAGGCCCGCGCACCGCGATGAAGAGTGGTCCCCACTTGCCACAACTAGAGAAAGCCCTCGCACAGAAACGAAGACCCAACACAGTCATAAATAAATAAATAAATAAATAAAAGAACGTGAATTTCTAAAAAAAAATCAGAATGTTAACAAATTTAAAAAAAAAATAAAATAAAAAAAATAAATAAATAAATAAATCTTATGGTTCACCAAATAGAAAGGTGTGAGGAATGGATACATTACCATATTGAGGTTAACAGAGAGATAGAAACACATGTGAAATACATAATCACCAAAGACCTACGCAATACCAAGAGAAGACTACTCAACACTGTGTCATAACCTACATGGGAAAAGGCTCCAAAGAAGAATAGATATATGTATATGTGTGAAAGAACCACATCTTGCACACCTAGAACAAACAAAACATTGTAATCAATTTTGCTGTGATAAAAAATAAAAATTAAGTGAAAAATACCAACAAGAAGTAAGGAGACATACACTTAAAGGGCTTTTTCCTCGCACATTCCATTCTAATTTACAACCTAGAACACCACTTCAAGTAAGGCTCAGTTGCCCTAGTAACCAGATTTGGTAAAGCAGAAATGCTGCCGCCTTGTGGCCGATTCCCGCAAGAGCAGCTTTTAACCCACAGCTAATGGTCACTTACCATTCACAAGGACTCAGGGCTCTAAAGGACACCTGCCCCCAAAATTGGCTGAGGTAGGGAATGGATAAAAAAAATTCAAAACAGGCAGAATTTTCAAGAACATAGTACGAAGAGGCAAGTTTTACTCACTCTCTTTTTAAAGAAAGGAAAATGGTTAAAGCTCAACCTCAGGAAGTGTTAGACTCATGCAATCTAATCTACTAAAACTTTTCAACTCACACCAGTCGACTGACCATTGGCAAAAAGTCTACAAGCAATAAATGCTGAAGAGGTTTTAGAGAACTGTATGCCCTCTAGCTGCTGGTGAGATGTAAAAGGGTTAAACGCTAATAATGAGAACAGAAAGGAGCTGCGTTTAAAAGGAAATATTGAGGTACCATTCAATCCAGCAGGTGAACCAATGGGCCTCTCACCTGAGAAGACCAGAATGAAGAAGACCCGGGCTGCAAAAGCTGCACTGCAGCCTTATTCACAATATACAAGACAGTGAAGCAACCAAAATGTCCATCAACACATGAAAGGATAAAGAAGAAGTGGTCCGTGTACACAATGAATACTAGCCATGGAAAACAATGAAACACTGCTCTTTGAGGCACCATAGATGATCTTGGAGATAATCACAGAACATGAGGTAAGTCGGAAAGCAAAAGTCCTATATCCTATGATATCACTTATAGGCGTTATCTAATAACTGACACAAATGAACATATTTCCACAGAGAAAGTCAATCACAAACTTATTAAAAAAAACTATGCTTATCTAAAAGGAAAGGTGGGGGGAATGGATAAATGAAGATTAGCATTACCATATGTATACAAATACATATTATATACATATATCAACGAGACCGACCATATAGCAAGGAAGGTTTACGAAACACTCTGTAATAATTTACACGGGAAGAGGATCTCTACATAAATAGGTATATAGAATATGAAGATGAACCAGAGTGTGTACACCTTGCACAAGCAACATTCTAACCATTACCCCAATTGAAAAAATTAAAACAACGAACTAGGAGTAATGAGACATAAACTTATGGGGGGTTTTCCTGGCACATTCCATTCAAATTTACAACCTAGGCAAATGACTTCCAAAACAGCTCTGATGCCCTATTGCCCAGATTTTGTAATGGAGAAATGCTGCATCCTTGTGGCCATTTCCCACAACAGCAGCTTTAAACCCACTGCAAAAGGTCACTAAATATTCAGCAATTGCAGTTCTGTAAATGACACGTGCCCTCCAAAAAATACTAAGGTCGAAATTCGACCAAAAAATTCTAGAGTGCAACCTTCAAAAACGAAAATTTGAAGAGGTATATTATACTCACATTTTTTGCTTTTTTCTTTTAACAGAAAAGAAAAAGCCGTGGAGAAATAATGAATTGTAGGAATTTTTACAGACATGTAAACCCAAATTACAAAAACCTATCAGCTCACTCCAGTCAGAATGGCCATCAACAAAAATGCTGCAAACAATAAATGCTGACGTGATTGTGGAGAAATGCGTACCCTCGATTCTAAGGGGGACGTGGTAAGAGCCACTAACGAAAGCACAATTGAGTTGCCTTGAAAAGGTAAACGTCGAGCTACCATACCAGTCAATCAATCATACCCACTGCTGGGTCTATCACCTGAGAAAATGAAAATCAAAAATCACAGGCTGGCAATCCTGCACTCCAGCAATATTTACCATAGGCAACATTTGGAAGCAACGAAAATGTCCATCAACAGAGGAATGCACCAAGAAGAAGTGGTCCATGTACACAATGGAATACTAGCCATGGAAAACATTGAAGCACTGCTCTTTGAGGCACCATAGATGAGCCTGGAGATAATCACAAAACATGAAGTAGGTCGGAAAGCAAAAGAGCTATATCCTATATTATCACTTATGGCATTATCTAATAACTGACACAGAAGAACATATTTCCAAAGAGAAAGACACTCACAGGCTTAGAAACCAAACTATGCTCATCTGAAAGGAGAGGAGGGGGGAAATTGAGAAATGAAGATTAGTGTTACTATACATATACAAATACATATTATATACATGTATCAAAAAGAACGAACACATAGCAAGGGAGGTCGACGGAACACTGTAATATTTTACATGGGAAGAGGATCTGTACATTAGTAGACATACATAATGTACAAATGAACCAGATTGTGTACACCTAGGACAAACAATATTCTAAACTTTACCCAGATTAAAAAAAAATTAAAAACCAAGAAGAAGTAATGAGACATAAACTTATGGGGATTTCTCCTGGCAAATTCCATTCTAATTTACAACCTAGGACAATGACTTCCAGAAAGGCTCTGCTGCCCTAGTACCCAGATTGGGGAATGGAGAAATGCTACCTCCTTGTGGCCGTTTCCCACAACAGCAGCTTTGAACCCACTGCAAAAGGTCAGTAAATTTTCACCAACTTGCAGTTCTGTAAATGGCAACTGCCCTCCAGAAAATTTCTGGGGTCAAATATCGACCAAAATCTTCAGAGGAGGGCAACCTTCGAAGAAGACAATTTCAAGAGCTATATTGTACTCACGGTTTCTTCTTTTAAGAGAAAAGAAAAAGGCGTAGGAATATGATGAATTTAAAAAATTTTAATGACATGCATACCCATATTACAAAAACCTATCAGCTCACAGCAGTCAGAATGGCCATTAGGAAAAATGCTGCAAAAAATAAATGGTGAAGGGAGTGTGGAGAAATGCGTACCCTCGGTTGTAAGCGGGGGCATGTAAAGAGCCACTAATGAAAACACAATGTAGGTGCTTTGAAAAGGGAAACATTGAGATACCAGTCAATCAATCACAATCACTTCTTGGCCTATCACCTGACAAAATGAGAATCAAAAAGTCACAGGCTGGCAAACCTGTACGCCAGCAAGATTTACCATAGCCAGCACTTGGAAGCAATGAAAATGTCCATCAACTGAGGAATGCACCAAGAAGAAGTGGTCTACGTACACAATGGTATATTACTCTAATAATAAATATAAATCAAATTTAAAAACAAACAAAAGCAAGGAGACATCAACATTTGTGGGTTTATCCGGGCACATTCACTCTAATTTATAACCGAACAACACCACTGGACGGTAGGTCTGTTTCCCTAGTACCAGCAAGGGGAACGTAGAAAGGCTGCCGCTCTTTGGTCGATACCTGCAAAAGCAGGTTTAAAGCCTGAGCTAATGGTCACTTCATATGAACAAGTACTGCAGGGCTGTAAATGAAACCTGCCCTCAAAATGTCTTGAGGGAGATAATGGCCAAAATATTTCAAAAGGTGACACATACTTTAAGAAAACACTTTGAAGAAATAAGCTCTAATCACAGCTGGAAAAATAAAAAGGACATGTCTTAAAGCTCAATTTCAACGCATTTTGAGACACATGCAAATTCAACCACCACGAGGTATCAGCTCACACCACTCAGAATAACACTCAGCAAAAACTACAAAGAATAAATGCTGAAGGTGCTGGGAAGAAATACATACCCTCCACTTTAAGTGGGACGTAACCTGGAAAGAGCCACTAAGGAGAACAGAATAGAGGTGCCTTTAAAAGGTAAACATTGAGCTACCATATGATCCAGCAGTCCTATTCCTGGACCTATAACCTAAGAAGGCAAAATTGGAAGGACACAGGCACGCAAATCTGTATTGCATATTATTACAATAGCCAAGATATGGAAGTAACCAAAAAGTCCATCGACAGATGGGGGGACAAAGAAATACTGCTATCTGTACAGATGGAATATGAGCTAGTGAAAAAATGAAACAATGTCATTTGCAGCACCATAGATGAGTCTAGAAGTAATCACACAACTTGGAGTAAGTGAGAAAGCGAAAGACACATATCCTATCATATCACATATAGGGGTTACCTAAAAAATGATACAAACAAAGATATTTCCACAGAGAAACACTATCATAGATTCATTAAAAATCTTGGGGCTTCCCTGGTGGCGCAGTGGTTGAGAATCTGCCTGCCAATGCAGGGGACACGGGTTCGAGCCCTGGTCTGGGAAGATCCCACATGCCACGGAGCAACTGGGCCCGTGAGCCACAATTACTGAGCCTGCGCGTCTGGAGCCTGTGCTCCACAACAAGAGAGGCCACGATGGTGAGAGGCCCGTGCACCGCGATGAAGAGTGGTCCCCACTTGCCACAACTAGAGAAAGCCCTCGCACAGAAACGAAGACCCAACACAGTCATAAATAAATAAATAAATAAATAAAAGAACGTGAATTTCTAAAAAAAAATCAGAATGTTAACAAATTTAAAAAAAAATAAAATAAAAAAAATAAATAAATAAATAAATCTTATGGTTCACCAAATAGAAAGGTGTGAGGAATGGATACATTACCATATTGAGGTTAACAGAGAGATAGAAACACATGTGAAATACATAATCACCAAAGACCTACGCAATACCAAGAGAAGACTACTCAACACTGTGTCATAACCTACATGGGAAAAGGCTCCAAAGAAGAATAGATATATGTATATGCGTGAAAGAACCACATCTTGCATACCTAGAACAAACAAAACATTGTAATCAATTTTGCTGTGATAAAAAATAAAAATTAAGTGAAAAATACCAACAAGAAGTAAGGAGACATACACTTAAAGGGCTTTTTCCTCGCACATTCCATTCTAACTTACAACCTAGAACACCACTTCAAGTAAGGCTCTGTTGCCCTAGTAACCAGATTTGGTAAAGCAGAAATGCTGCCGCCTTGTGGCCGATTCCCGCAAGAGCAGCTTTTAACCCACAGCTAATGGTCACTTACCATTCACAAGGACTCAGGGCTCTAAAGGACACCTGCCCCCAAAATTGGCTGAGGTAGGGAATGGATAAAAAAAATTCAAAACAGGCAGAATTTTCAAGAACATAGTACAAAGAGGCAAGTTTTACTCACTCTCTTTTTAAAGAAAGGAAAATGGTTAAAGCTCAACCTCAGGAAGTGTTAGACTCATGCAATCTAATCTACTAAAACTTTTCAACTCACACCAGTCGACTGACCATTGGCAAAAAGTCTACAAGCAATAAATGCTGAAGAGGTTTTAGAGAACTGTATGCCCTCTAGCTGCTGGTGAGATGTAAAAGGGTTAAACGCTAATAATGAGAACAGAAAGGAGCTGCGTTTAAAAGGAAATACTGAGGTACCATTCAATCCAGCAGGTGAACCAATGGGCCTCTCACCTGAGAAGACCAGAATGAAGAAGACCCGGGCTGCAAAAGCTGCACTGCAGCCTTATTCACAATATACAAGACAGTGAAGCAACCAAAATGTCCATCAACACATGAAAGGATAAAGAAGAAGTGGTCCGTGTACACAATGAATACTAGCCATGGAAAACAATGAAACACTGCTCTTTGAGGCACCATAGATGATCTTGGAGATAATCACAGAACATGAGGTAAGTCGGAAAGCAAAAGTCCTATATCCTATGATATCACTTATAGGCGTTATCTAATAACTGACACAAATGAACATATTTCCACAGAGAAAGTCAATCACAAACTTATTAAAAAAAACTATGCTTATCTAAAAGGAAAGGTGGGGGGAATGGATAAATGAAGATTAGCATTACCATATGTATACAAATACATATTATATACATATATCAACGAGACCGACCATATAGCAAGGAAGGTTTACGAAACACTCTGTAATAATTTACACGGGAAGAGGATCTCTACATAAATAGGTATATAGAATATGAAGATGAACCAGAGTGTGTACACCTTGCACAAGCAACATTCTAACCATTACCCCAATTGAAAAAATTAAAACAACGAACTAGGAGTAATGAGACATAAACTTATGGGGGGGTTTTCCTGGCACATTCCATTCAAATTTACAACCTAGGCAAACGACTTCCAAAACAGCTCTGATGCCCTATTGCCCAGATTTTGTAATGGAGAAATGCTGCATCCTTGTGGCCATTTCCCACAACAGCAGCTTTAAACCCACTGCAAAAGGTCACTAAATATTCAGCAATTGCAGTTCTGTAAATGACACGTGCCCTCCAAAAAATACTAAGGTCGAAATTCGACCAAAAAATTCTAGAGTGCAACCTTCAAAAACGAAAATTTGAAGAGGTATATTATACTCACATTTTTTGCTTTTTTCTTTTAACAGAAAAGAAAAAGCCGTGGAGAAATAATGAATTGTAGGAATTTTTACAGACATGTAAACCCAAATTACAAAAACCTATCAGCTCACTCCAGTCAGAATGGCCATCAACAAAAATGCTGCAAACAATAAATGCTGACGTGATTGTGGAGAAATGCGTACCCTCGATTCTAAGGGGGACGTGGTAAGAGCCACTAACGAAAGCACAATTGAGTTGCCTTGAAAAGGTAAACGTCGAGCTACCATACCAGTCAATCAATCATACCCACTGCTGGGTCTATCACCTGAGAAAATGAAAATCAAAAATCACAGGCTGGCAATCCTGCACTCCAGCAATATTTACCATAGGCAACATTTGGAAGCAACGAAAATGTCCATCAACAGAGGAATGCACCAAGAAGAAGTGGTCCATGTACACAATGGAATACTAGCCATGGAAAACATTGAAGCACTGCTCTTTGAGGCACCATAGATGAGCCTGGAGATAATCACAAAACATGAAGTAGGTCGGAAAGCAAAAGAGCTATATCCTATATTATCACTTATGGCATTATCTAATAACTGACACAGATGAACATATTTCCAAAGTGAAAGACACTCACAGGCTTAGAAACCAAACTATGCTCATCTGAAAGGAGAGGAGGGGGGAAATTGAGAAATGAAGATTAGTGTTACTATACATATACAAATACATATTATATACATGTATCAAAAAGACCGAACACATAGCAAGGGAGGACGACGGAACACTGTAATATTTTACATGGGAAGAGGATCTGTACATTAGTAGACATACATAATGTACAAATGAACCAGATTGTGTACACCTAGGACAAACAATATTCTAAACTTTACCCAGATTAAAAAAATTTTAAAAACCAAGAAGAAGTAATGAGACATAAACTTATGGGGTTTCTCCTGGCAAATTCCATTCTAATTTACAACCTAGGACAATGACTTCCAGAAAGGCTCTGCTGCCCTAGTACCCAGATTGGGGAATGGAGAAATGCTACCTCCTTGTGGCCGTTTCCCACAACAGCAGCTTTGAACCCACTGCAAAAGGTCAGTAAATTTTCACCAACTTGCAGTTCTGTAAATGGCAACTGCCCTCCAGAAAATTTCTGGGGTCAAATATCGACCAAAATCTTCAGAGGAGGGCAACCTTCGAAGAAGACAATTTCAAGAGCTATATTGTACTCACGGTTTTTTCTTTTAAGAGAAAAGAAAAAGGCGTAGGAATATGATGAATTTAAAAAATTTTAATGACATGCATACCCATATTACAAAAACCTATCAGCTCACAGCAGTCAGAATGGCCATTAGGAAAAATGCTGCAAAAAATAAATGTTGAAGGGAGTGTGGAGAAATGCGTACCCTCGGTTGTAAGCGGGGGCATGTAAAGAGCCACTAATGAAAACACAATGTAGGTGCTTTGAAAAGGGAAACATTGAGATACCAGTCAATCAATCACAATCACTTCTTGGCCTATCACCTGACAAAATGAGAATCAAAAAGTCACAGGCTGGCAAACCTGTACGCC
Organism: Balaenoptera physalus; assembly: GCF_965194825.1. Classification (NCBI taxonomy): domain Eukaryota; kingdom Metazoa; phylum Chordata; class Mammalia; order Artiodactyla; family Balaenopteridae; genus Balaenoptera; species Balaenoptera physalus. The sequence goes on from NW_028126007.1 coordinate 257,243, forward strand.
AGCAAGATTTACCATAGCCAGCACTTGGAAGCAATGAAAATGTCCATCAACTGAGGAATGCACCAAGAAGAAGTGGTCTACGTACACAATGGTATATTACTCTAATAATAAATATAAATCAAATTTAAAAACAAACAAAAGCAAGGAGACATCAACATTTGTGGGTTTATCCGGGCACATTGACTCTAATTTATAACCGAACAACACCACTGGACGGTAGGTCTGTTTCCCTAGTACCAGCAAGGGGAACGTAGAAAGGCTGCCGCTCTTTGGCCGATACCTGCAAAAGCAGGTTTAAAGCCTGAGCTAATGGTCACTTCATATGAACAAGTACTGCAGGGCTGTAAATGAAACCTGCCCTCAAAATGTCTTGAGGGAGATAATGGCCAAAATATTTCAAAAGGTGACACATACTTTAAGAAAACACTTTGAAGAAATAAGCTCTAATCACAGCTGGAAAAATAAAAAGGACATGTCTTAAAGCTCAATTTCAACGCATTTTGAGACACATGCAAATTCAACCACCACGAGGTATCAGCTCACACCACTCAGAATAACACTCAGCAAAAACTACAAAGAATAAATGCTGAAGGTGCTGGGAAGAAATACATACCCTCCACTTTAAGTGGGACGTAACCTGGAAAGAGCCACTAAGGAGAACAGAATAGAGGTGCCTTTAAAAGGTAAACATTGAGCTACCATATGATCCAGCAGTCCTATTCCTGGACCTATAACCTAAGAAGGCAAAATTGGAAGGACACAGGCACGCAAATCTGTATTGCATATTATTACAATAGCCAAGATATGGAAGTAACCAAAAAGTCCATCGACAGATGGGTGGACAAAGAAGTACTGCTATCTGTACAGATGGAATATGAGCTAGTGAAAAAATGAAACAATGTCATTTGCAGCACCATAGATGAGTCTAGAAGTAATCACACAACTTGGAGTAAGTGAGAAAGCGAAAGACACATATCCTATCATATCACATATAGGGGTTACCTAAAAAATGATACAAACAAAGATATTTCCACAGAGAAACACTATCATAGATTCATTAAAAATCTTGGGGCTTCCCTGGTGGCGCAGTGGTTGAGAATCTGCCTGCCAATGCAGGGGACACGGGTTCGAGCCCTGGTCTGGGAAGATCCCACATGCCACGGAGCAACTGGGCCCGTGAGCCACAATTACTGAGCCTGCGCGTCTGGAGCCTGTGCTCCACAACAAGAGAGGCCACGATGGTGAGAGGCCCGCGCACCGCGATGAAGAGTGGTCCCCACTTGCCACAACTAGAGAAAGCCCTCGCACAGAAACGAAGACCCAACACAGTCATAAATAAATAAATAAATAAATAAAAGAACGTGAATTTCTAAAAAAAAATCAGAATGTTAACAAATTTAAAAAAAAATAAAATAAAAAAAATAAATAAATAAATAAATCTTATGGTTCACCAAATAGAAAGGTGTGAGGAATGGATACATTACCATATTGAGGTTAACAGAGAGATAGAAACACATGTGAAATACATAATCACCAAAGACCTACGCAATACCAAGAGAAGACTACTCAACACTGTGTCATAACCTACATGGGAAAAGGCTCCAAAGAAGAATAGATATATGTATATGCGTGAAAGAACCACATCTTGCATACCTAGAACAAACAAAACATTGTAATCAATTTTGCTGTGATAAAAAATAAAAATTAAGTGAAAAATACCAACAAGAAGTAAGGAGACATACACTTAAAGGGCTTTTTCCTCGCACATTCCATTCTAACTTACAACCTAGAACACCACTTCAAGTAAGGCTCTGTTGCCCTAGTAACCAGATTTGGTAAAGCAGAAATGCTGCCGCCTTGTGGCCGATTCCCGCAAGAGCAGCTTTTAACCCACAGCTAATGGTCACTTACCATTCACAAGGACTCAGGGCTCTAAAGGACACCTGCCCTCAAAATTGGCTGAGGTAGGGAATGGATAAAAAAAATTCAAAACAGGCAGAATTTTCAAGAACATAGTACGAAGAGGCAAGTTTTACTCACTCTCTTTTTAAAGAAAGGAAGATGGTTAAAGCTCAACCTCAGGAAGTGTTAGACTCATGCAATCTAATCTACTAAAACTTTTCAACTCACACCAGTCGACTGACCATTGGCAAAAAGTCTACAAGCAATAAATGCTGAAGAGGTTTTAGAGAACTGTATGCCCTCTAGCTGCTGGTGAGATGTAAAAGGGTTAAACGCTAATAATGAGAACAGAAAGGAGCTGCGTTTAAAAGGAAATACTGAGGTACCATTCAATCCAGCAGGTGAACCAATGGGCCTCTCACCTGAGAAGACCAGAATGAAGAAGACCCGGGCTGCAAAAGCTGCACTGCAGCCTTATTCACAATATACAAGACAGTGAAGCAACCAAAATGTCCATCAACACATGAAAGGATAAAGAAGAAGTGGTCCGTGTACACAATGAATACTAGCCATGGAAAACAATGAAACACTGCTCTTTGAGGCACCATAGATGATCTTGGAGATAATCACAGAACATGAGGTAAGTCGGAAAGCAAAAGTCCTATATCCTATGATATCACTTATAGGCGTTATCTAATAACTGACACAAATGAACATATTTCCACAGAGAAAGTCAATCACAAACTTATTAAAAAAAACTATGCTTATCTAAAAGGAAAGGTGGGGGGAATGGATAAATGAAGATTAGCATTACCATATGTATACAAATACATATTATATACATATATCAACGAGACCGACCATATAGCAAGGAAGGTTTACGAAACACTCTGTAATAATTTACACGGGAAGAGGATCTCTACATAAATAGGTATATAGAATATGAAGATGAACCAGAGTGTGTACACCTTGCACAAGCAACATTCTAACCATTACCCCAATTGAAAAAATTAAAACAACGAACTAGGAGTAATGAGACATAAACTTATGGGGGGGTTTTCCTGGCACATTCCATTCAAATTTACAACCTAGGCAAACGACTTCCAAAACAGCTCTGATGCCCTATTGCCCAGATTTTGTAATGGAGAAATGCTGCATCCTTGTGGCCATTTCCCACAACAGCAGCTTTAAACCCACTGCAAAAGGTCACTAAATATTCAGCAATTGCAGTTCTGTAAATGACACGTGCCCTCCAAAAAATACTAAGGTCGAAATTCGACCAAAAAATTCTAGAGTGCAACCTTCAAAAACGAAAATTTGAAGAGGTATATTATACTCACATTTTTTGCTTTTTTCTTTTAACAGAAAAGAAAAAGCCGTGGAGAAATAATGAATTGTAGGAATTTTTACAGACATGTAAACCCAAATTACAAAAACCTATCAGCTCACTCCAGTCAGAATGGCCATCAACAAAAATGCTGCAAACAATAAATGCTGACGTGATTGTGGAGAAATGCGTACCCTCGATTCTAAGGGGGACGTGGTAAGAGCCACTAACGAAAGCACAATTGAGTTGCCTTGAAAAGGTAAACGTCGAGCTACCATACCAGTCAATCAATCATACCCACTGCTGGGTCTATCACCTGAGAAAATGAAAATCAAAAATCACAGGCTGGCAATCCTGCACTCCAGCAATATTTACCATAGGCAACATTTGGAAGCAACGAAAATGTCCATCAACAGAGGAATGCACCAAGAAGAAGTGGTCCATGTACACAATGGAATACTAGCCATGGAAAACATTGAAGCACTGCTCTTTGAGGCACCATAGATGAGCCTGGAGATAATCACAAAACATGAAGTAGGTCGGAAAGCAAAAGAGCTATATCCTATATTATCACTTATGGCATTATCTAATAACTGACACAGATGAACATATTTCCAAAGTGAAAGACACTCACAGGCTTAGAAACCAAACTATGCTCATCTGAAAGGAGAGGAGGGGGGAAATTGAGAAATGAAGATTAGTGTTACTATACATATACAAATACATATTATATACATGTATCAAAAAGACCGAACACATAGCAAGGGAGGACGACGGAACACTGTAATATTTTACATGGGAAGAGGATCTGTACATTAGTAGACATACATAATGTACAAATGAACCAGATTGTGTACACCTAGGACAAACAATATTCTAAACTTTACCCAGATTAAAAAAATTTTAAAAACCAAGAAGAAGTAATGAGACATAAACTTATGGGGTTTCTCCTGGCAAATTCCATTCTAATTTACAACCTAGGACAATGACTTCCAGAAAGGCTCTGCTGCCCTAGTACCCAGATTGGGGAATGGAGAAATGCTACCTCCTTGTGGCCGTTTCCCACAACAGCAGCTTTGAACCCACTGCAAAAGGTCAGTAAATTTTCACCAACTTGCAGTTCTGTAAATGGCAACTGCCCTCCAGAAAATTTCTGGGGTCAAATATCGACCAAAATCTTCAGAGGAGGGCAACCTTCGAAGAAGACAATTTCAAGAGCTATATTGTACTCACGGTTTTTTCTTTTAAGAGAAAAGAAAAAGGCGTAGGAATATGATGAATTTAAAAAATTTTAATGACATGCATACCCATATTACAAAAACCTATCAGCTCACAGCAGTCAGAATGGCCATTAGGAAAAATGCTGCAAAAAATAAATGTTGAAGGGAGTGTGGAGAAATGCGTACCCTCGGTTGTAAGCGGGGGCATGTAAAGAGCCACTAATGAAAACACAATGTAGGTGCTTTGAAAAGGGAAACATTGAGATACCAGTCAATCAATCACAATCACTTCTTGGCCTATCACCTGACAAAATGAGAATCAAAAAGTCACAGGCTGGCAAACCTGTACGCCAGCAAGATTTACCATAGCCAGCACTTGGAAGCAATGAAAATGTCCATCAACTGAGGAATGCACCAAGAAGAAGTGGTCTACGTACACAATGGTATATTACTCTAATAATAAATATAAATCAAATTTAAAAACAAACAAAAGCAAGGAGACATCAACATTTGTGGGTTTATCCGGGCACATTCACTCTAATTTATAACCGAACAACACCACTGGACGGTAGGTCTGTTTCCCTAGTACCAGCAAGGGGAACGTAGAAAGGCTGCCGCTCTTTGGCCGATACCTGCAAAAGCAGGTTTAAAGCCTGAGCTAATGGTCACTTCATATGAACAAGTACTGCAGGGCTGTAAATGAAACCTGCCCTCAAAATGTCTTGAGGGAGATAATGGCCAAAATATTTCAAAAGGTGACACATACTTTAAGAAAACACCTTGAAGAAATAAGCTCTAATCACAGCTGGAAAAATAAAAAGGATATGTCTTAAAGCTCAATTTCAACGCATTTTGAGACACATGCAAATTCAACCACCAAGAGGTATCAGCTCACACCACTCAGAATAACCCTCAGCAAAAACTACAAAGAATAAATGCTGAAGGTGCTGGGAAGAAATACATACCCTCCACTTTAAGTGGGACGTAACCTGGAAAGAGCCACTAAGGAGAACAGAATAGAGGTGCCTTTAAAAGGTAAACATTGAGCTACCATATGATCCAGCAGTCCTATTCCTGGACCTATAACCTAAGAAGGCAAAATTGGAAGGACACAGGCACGCAAATCTGTATTGCATATTATTACAATAGCCAAGATATGGAAGTAACCAAAAAGTCCATCGACAGATGGGTGGACAAAGAAGTACTGCTATCTGTACAGATGGAATATGAGCTAGTGAAAAAATGAAACAATGTCATTTGCAGCACCATAGATGAGTCTAGAAGTAATCACACAACTTGGAGTAAGTGAGAAAGCGAAAGACACATATCCTATCATATCACATATAGGGGTTACCTAAAAAATGATACAAACAAAGATATTTCCACAGAGAAACACTATCATAGATTCATTAAAAATCTTGGGGCTTCCCTGGTGGCGCAGTGGTTGAGAATCTGCCTGCCAATGCAGGGGACACGGGTTCGAGCCCTGGTCTGGGAAGATCCCACATGCCACGGAGCAACTGGGCCCGTGAGCCACAATTACTGAGCCTGCGCGTCTGGAGCCTGTGCTCCACAACAAGAGAGGCCACGATGGTGAGAGGCCCGCGCACCGCGATGAAGAGTGGTCCCCACTTGCCACAACTAGAGAAAGCCCTCGCACAGAAACGAAGACCCAACACAGTCATAAATAAATAAATAAATAAATAAAAGAACGTGAATTTCTAAAAAAAAATCAGAATGTTAACAAATTTAAAAAAAAATAAAATAAAAAAAAAAAATAAATAAATAAATCTTATGGTTCACCAAATAGAAAGGTGTGAGGAATGGATACATTACCATATTGAGGTTAACAGAGAGATAGAAACACATGTGAAATACATAATCACCAAATACCTACGCAATACCAAGAGAAGACTACTCAACACTGTGTCATAACCTACATGGGAAAAGGCTCCAAAGAAGAATAGATATATGTATATGCGTGAAAGAACCACATCTTGCACACCTAGAACAAACAAAACATTGTAATCAATTTTGCTGTGATAAAAAATAAAAATTAAGTGAAAAATACCAACAAGAAGTAAGGAGACATACACTTAAAGGGCTTTTTCCTCGCACCTTCCATTCTAATTTACAACCTAGAACACCACTTCAAGTAAGGCTCAGTTGCCCTAGTAACCAGATTTGGTAAAGCAGAAATGCTGCCGCCTTGTGGCCGATTCCCGCAAGAGCAGCTTTTAACCCACAGCTAATGGTCACTTACCATTCACAAGGACTCAGGGCTCTAAAGGACACCTGCCCCCAAAATTGGCTGAGGTAGGGAATGGATAAAAAAAATTCAAAACAGGCAGAATTTTCAAGAACATAGTACGAAGAGGCAAGTTTTACTCACTCTCTTTTTAAAGAAAGGAAAATGGTTAAAGCTCAACCTCAGGAAGTGTTAGACTCATGCAATCTAATCTACTAAAACTTTTCAACTCACACCAGTCGACTGACCATTGGCAAAAAGTCTACAAGCAATAAATGCTGAAGAGGTTTTAGAGAACTGTATGCCCTCTAGCTGCTGGTGAGATGTAAAAGGGTTAAACGCTAATAATGAGAACAGAAAGGAGCTGCGTTTAAAAGGAAATACTGAGGTACCATTCAATCCAGCAGGTGAACCAATGGGCCTCTCACCTGAGAAGACCAGAATGAAGAAGACCCGGGCTGCAAAAGCTGCACTGCAGCCTTATTCACAATATACAAGACAGTGAAGCAACCAAAATGTCCATCAACACATGAAAGGATAAAGAAGAAGTGGTCCGTGTACACAATGAATACTAGCCATGGAAAACAATGAAACACTGCTCTTTGAGGCACCATAGATGATCTTGGAGATAATCACAGAACATGAGGTAAGTCGGAAAGCAAAAGTCCTATATCCTATGATATCACTTATAGGCGTTATCTAATAACTGACACAAATGAACATATTTCCACAGAGAAAGTCAATCACAAACTTATTAAAAAAAACTATGCTTATCTAAAAGGAAAGGTGGGGGGAATGGATAAATGAAGATTAGCATTACCATATGTATACAAATACATATTATATACATATATCAACGAGACCGACCATATAGCAAGGAAGGTTTACGAAACACTCTGTAATAATTTACACGGGAAGAGGATCTCTACATAAATAGGTATATAGAATATGAAGATGAACCAGAGTGTGTACACCTTGCACAAGCAACATTCTAACCATTACCCCAATTGAAAAAATTAAAACAACGAACTAGGAGTAATGAGACATAAACTTATGGGGGGGTTTTCCTGGCACATTCCATTCAAATTTACAACCTAGGCAAACGACTTCCAAAACAGCTCTGATGCCCTATTGCCCAGATTTTGTAATGGAGAAATGCTGCATCCTCGTGGCCATTTCCCACAACAGCAGCTTTAAACCCACTGCAAAAGGTCACTAAATATTCAGCAATTGCCGTTCTGTAAATGACACGTGCCCTCCAAAAAATACTAAGGTCGAAATTCGACCAAAAAATTCTAGAGTGCAACCTTCAAAAACGAAAATTTGAAGAGGTATATTATACTCACATTTTTTGCTTTTTTCTTTTAACAGAAAAGAAAAAGCCGTGGAGAAATAATGAATTGTAGGAATTTTTACAGACATGTAAACCCAAATTACAAAAACCTATCAGCTCACTCCAGTCAGAATGGCCATCAACAAAAATGCTGCAAACAATAAATGCTGACGTGATTGTGGAGAAATGCGTACCCTCGATTCTAAGGGGGACGTGGTAAGAGCCACTAACGAAAGCACAATTGAGTTGCCTTGAAAAGGTAAACGTCGAGCTACCATACCAGTCAATCAATCATACCCACTGCTGGGTCTATCACCTGAGAAAATGAAAATCAAAAATCACAGGCTGGCAATCCTGCACTCCAGCAATATTTACCATAGGCAACATTTGGAAGCAACGAAAATGTCCATCAACAGAGGAATGCACCAAGAAGAAGTGGTCCATGTACACAATGGAATACTAGCCATGGAAAACATTGAAGCACTGCTCTTTGAGGCACCATAGATGAGCCTGGAGATAATCACAAAACATGAAGTAGGTCGGAAAGCAAAAGAGCTATATCCTATATTATAACTTATGACATTATCTAATAACTGACACAGATGAACATATTTCCAAAGTGAAAGACACTCACAGGCTTAGAAACCAAACTATGCTCATCTGAAAGGAGAGGAGGGGGGAAATTGAGAAATGAAGATTAGTGTTACTATACATATACAAATACATATTATATACATGTATCAAAAAGACCGAACACATAGCAAGGGAGGACGACGGAACACTGTAATATTTTACATGGGAAGAGGATCTGTACATTAGTAGACATACATAATGTACAAATGAACCAGATTGTGTACACCTAGGACAAACAATATTCTAAACTTTACCCAGATTAAAAAAATTTTAAAAACCAAGAAGAAGTAATGAGACATAAACTTATGGGGATTTCTCCTGGCAAATTCCATTCTAATTTACAACCTAGGACAATGACTTCCAGAAAGGCTCTGCTGCCCTAGTACCCAGATTGGGGAATGGAGAAATGCTACCTCTTTGTGGCCGTTTCCCACAACAGCAGCTTTGAACCCACTGCAAAAGGTCAGTAAATTTTCACCAACTTGCAGTTCTGTAAATGGCAACTGCCCTCCAGAAAATTTCTGGGGTCAAATATCGACCAAAATCCTCAGAGGAGGGCAACCTTCGAAGAAGACAATTTCAAGAGCTATATTGTACTCACGGTTTTTTCTTTTAAGAGAAAAGAAAAAGGCGTAGGAATATGATGAATTTTAAAAATTTTAATGACATGCATACCCATATTACAAAAACCTATCAGCTCACAGCAGTCAGAATGGCCATTAGGAAAAATGCTGCAAAAAATAAATGGTGACGGGAGTGTGGAGAAATGCGTACCCTCGGTTGTAAGCGGGGGCATGTAAAGAGCCACTAATGAAAACACAATGTAGGTGCTTTGAAAAGGGAAACATTGAGATACCAGTCAATCAATCACAATCACTTCTTGGCCTATCACCTGACAAAATGAGAATCAAAAAGTCACAGGCTGGCAAACCTGTACGCCAGCAAGATTTACCATAGCCAGCACTTGGAAGCAATGAAAATGTCCATCAACTGAGGAATGCACCAAGAAGAAGTGGTCTACGTACACAATGGTATATTACTCTAATAATAAATATAAATCAAATTTAAAAACAAACAAAAGCAAGGAGACATCAACATTTGTGGGTTTATCCGGGCACATTCACTCTAATTTATAACCGAACAACACCACTGGACGGTAGGTCTGTTTCCCTAGTACCAGCAAGGGGAACGTAGAAAGGCTGCCGCTCTTTGGCCGATACCTGCAAAAGCAGGTTTAAAGCCTGAGCTAATGGTCACTTCATATGAACAAGTACTGCAGGGCTGTAAATGAAACCTGCCCTCAAAATGTCTTGAGGGAGATAATGGCCAAAATATTTCAAAAGGTGACACATACTTTAAGAAAACACTTTGAAGAAATAAGCTCTAATCACAGCTGGAAAAATAAAAAGGACATGTCTTAAAGCTCAATTTCAACGCATTTTGAGACACATGCAAATTCAACCACCAAGAGGTATCAGCTCACACCACTCAGAATAACCCTCAGCAAAAACTACAAAGAATAAATGCTGAAGGTGCTGGGAAGAAATACATACCCTCCACTTTAAGTGGGACGTAACCTGGAAAGAGCCACTAAGGAGAACAGAATAGAGGTGCCTTTAAAAGGTAAACATTGAGCTACCATATGATCCAGCAGTCCTATTCCTGGACCTATAACCTAAGAAGGCAAAATTGGAAGGACACAGGCACACAAATCTGTATTGCATATTATTACAATAGCCAAGATATGGAAGTAACCAAAAAGTCCACCGACAGATGGGTGGACAAAGAAGTACTGCTATCTGTACAGATGGAATATGAGCTAGTGAAAAAATGAAACAATGTCATTTGCAGCACCATAGATGAGTCTAGAAGTAATCACACAACTTGGAGTAAGTGAGAAAGCGAAAGACACATATCCTATCATATCACATATAGGGGTTACCTAAAAAATGATACAAACAAAGATATTTCCACAGAGAAACACTATCATAGATTCATTAAAAATCTTGGGGCTTCCCTGGTGGCGCAGTGGTTGAGAATCTGCCTGCCAATGCAGGGGACACGGGTTCGAGCCCTGGTCTGGGAAGATCCCACATGCCACGGAGCAACTGGGCCCGTGAGCCACAATTACTGAGCCTGCGCGTCTGGAGCCTGTGCTCCACAACAAGAGAGGCCACGATGGTGAGAGGCCCGCGCACCACGATGAAGAGTGGTCCCCACTTGCCACAACTAGAGAAAGCCCTCGCACAGAAACGAAGACCCAACACAGTCATAAATAAATAAATAAATAAATAAAAGAACGTGAATTTCTAAAAAAAAATCAGAATGTTAACAAATTTGAAAAAAAATAAAATAAAAAAAATAAATAAATAAATAAATCTTATGGTTCACCAAATAGAAAGGTGTGAGGAATGGATACATTACCATATTGAGGTTAACAGAGAGATAGAAACACATGTGAAATACATAATCACCAAAGACCTACGCAATACCAAGAGAAGACTTCTCAACACTGTGTCATAACCTACATGGGAAAAGGCTCCAAAGAAGAATAGATATATGTATATGCGTGAAAGAACCACATCTTGCACACCTAGAACAAACAAAACATTGTAATCAATTTTGCTGTGATAAAAAATAAAAATTAAGTGAAAAATACCAACAAGAAGTAAGGAGACATACACTTAAAGGGCTTTTTCCTCGCACCTTCCATTCTAATTTACAACCTAGAACACCACTTCAAGTAAGGCTCTGTTGCCGTAGTAACCAGATTTGGTAAAGCAGAAATGCTGCCGCCTTGTGGCCGATTCCCGCAAGAGCAGCTTTTAACCCACAGCTAATGGTCACTTACCATTCACAAGGACTCAGGGCTCTAAAGGACACCTGCCCCCAAAATTGGCTGAGGTAGGGAATGGATAAAAAAAATTCAAAACAGGCAGAATTTTCAAGAACATAGTACGAAGAGGCAAGTTTTACTCACTCTCTTTTTAAAGAAAGGAAAATGGTTAAAGCTCAACCTCAGGAAGTGTTAGACTCATGCAATCTAATCTACTAAAACTTTTCAACTCACACCAGTCGACTGACCATTGGCAAAAAGTCTACAAGCAATAAATGCTGAAGAGGTTTTAGAGAACTGTATGCCCTCTAGCTGCTGGTGAGATGTAAAAGGGTTAAACGCTAATAATGAGAACAGAAAGGAGCTGCGTTTAAAAGGAAATACTGAGGTACCATTCAATCCAGCAGGTGAACCAATGGGCCTCTCACCTGAGAAGACCAGAATGAAGAAGACCCGGGCTGCAAAAGCTGCACTGCAGCCTTATTCACAATATACAAGACAGTGAAGCAACCAAAATGTCCATCAACACATGAAAGGATAAAGAAGAAGTGGTCCGTGTACACAATGAATACTAGCCATGGAAAACAATGAAACACTGCTCTTTGAGGCACCATAGATGATCTTGGAGATAATCACAGAACATGAGGTAAGTCGGAAAGCAAAAGTCCTATATCCTATGATATCACTTATAGGCGTTATCTAATAACTGACACAAATGAACATATTTCTACAGAGAAAGTCAATCACAAACTTATTAAAAAAAACTATGCTTATCTAAAAGGAAAGGTGGGGGGAATGGATAAATGAAGATTAGCATTACCATATGTATACAAATACATATTATATACATATATCAACGAGACCGACCATATAGCAAGGAAGGTTTACGAAACACTCTGTAATAATTTACACGGGAAGAGGATCTCTACATAAATAGGTATATAGAATATGAAGATGAACCAGAGTGTGTACACCTTGCACAAGCAACATTCTAACCATTACCCCAATTGAAAAAATTAAAACAACGAACTAGGAGTAATGAGACATAAACTTATGGGGGGTTTTCCTGGCACATTCCATTCAAATTTACAACCTAGGCAAACGACTTCCAAAACAGCTCTGATGCCCTATTGCCCAGATTTTGTAATGGAGAAATGCTGCATCCTTGTGGCCATTTCCCACAACAGCAGCTTTAAACCCACTGCAAAAGGTCACTAAATATTCAGCAATTGCAGTTCTGTAAATGACACGTGCCCTCTAAAAAATACTAAGGTCGAAATTCGACCAAAAAATTCTAGAGTGCAACCTTCAAAAACGAAAATTTGAAGAGGTATATTATACTCACATTTTTTGCTTTTTTCTTTTAACAGAAAAGAAAAAGCCGTGGAGAAATAATGAATTGTAGGAATTTTTACAGACATGTAAACCCAAATTACAAAAACCTATCAGCTCACTCCAGTCAGAATGGCCATCAACAAAAATGCTGCAAACAAAAAATGCTGACGTGATTGTGGAGAAATGCGTACCCTCGATTCTAAGGGGGACGTGGTAAGAGCCACTAACGAAAGCACAATTGAGTTGCCTTGAAAAGGTAAACGTCGATCTACCATACCAGTCAATCAATCATACCCACTGCTGGGTCTATCACCTGAGAAAATGAAAATCAAAAATCACAGGCTGGCAATCCTGCACTCCAGCAATATTTACCATAGGCAACATTTGGAAGCAACGAAAATGTCCATCAACAGAGGAATGCACCAAGAAGAAGTGGTCCATGTACACAATGGAATACTAGCCATGGAAAACATTGAAGCACTGCTCTTTGAGGCACCATAGATGAGCCTGGAGATAATCACAAAACATGAAGTAGGTCGGAAAGCAAAAGAGCTATATCCTATATTATCACTTATGGCATTATCTAATAACTGACACAGAAGAACATATTTCCAAAGAGAAAGACACTCACAGGCTTAGAAACCAAACTATGCTCATCTGAAAGGAAAGGAGGGGGGAAATTGAGAAATGAAGATTAGTGTTACTATACATATACAAATACATATTATATACATGTATCAAAAAGACCGAACACATAGCAAGGGAGGTCGACGGAACACTGTAATATTTTACATGGGAAGAGGATCTGTACATTAGTAGACATACATAATGTACAAATGAACCAGATTGTGTACACCTAGGACAAACAATATTCTAAACTTTACCCAGATTAAAAAAATTTTAAAAACCAAGAAGAAGTAATGAGACATAAACTTATGGGGATTTCTCCTGGCACATTCCATTCTAATTTACAACCTAGGACAATGACTTCCAGAAAGGCTCTGCTGCCCTAGTACCCAGATTGGGGAATGGAGAAATGCTACCTCCTTGCGGCCGTTTCTCACAACAGCAGCTTTGAACCCACTGCAAAAGGTCACTAAATTTTCACCAACTTGCAGTTCTGCAAATGACACCTGCCCTCCAGAAAATTTTTGGGGTCAAAAATCTACCAAAAACTTCACAAGAGGGCAACCTTCGAAGAAGACAATTTCAAGAGCTATATAGTACTCACGGGGTTTTATTTTAAGAGAAAAGAAAAAGGGGTAGGAATATGACGAATTTAAAAAAATTTAATGACATGCATACCCATATTACAAAAACCTATCAGCTCACAGCAGTCAGAATGGCCATTAGGAAAAATGCTGCAAAAAATAAACGGTGAAGGGAGTGTGGAGAAATGCGTACCCTCGGTTGTAAGGGGGGGCATGTAAAGAGCCACTAATGAAAACACAGTGTAGGTGCTTTGAACAGGGAAACATTGAGCTACCAGTCAATCAATCACAACCACTGCTTGGCCTATCACCTGAGAAAATGAGAATCCAAAAGTCACAGGCTGGCAAACCTGTACGCCAGCAAGATTTACCATAGTCAGCACTTGGAAGCAATGAAAATGTCCATCAACCGAGGAATGCACCAGGAAGAAATGGTCCACGTACACAATGGAATATTACTCTAATAATAAATATAAGTTAAATTTAAAAACAAACAAAAGCAAGGAGACATCAACATTGTTGGGTTTATCCGGGCACATTGCACTCTAATTTATAACCGAAGAACACCACTGGCCGGTAGGTCTCTTTCCCTAGTACCAGCAAGGGGAATGTAGAAAGGCTGCCGCTCTCTGGCCGTTACCTGCAAACGCAGGTTTAAAGCCTGAGCTAATGGTCACTTCAAATGAACAAGTACTGCAGGGCTGTAAATGAAACCTACCCTCAAAATGTCTTGAAGGAGATAATGGCCAAAATATTTCAAAGGGTGACACATACTTTAAGAAAACACTTTGAAGAAATAAGCTCTAATCACAGCTGGAAAAATAAAAAGGACATGTCTTAAAGCTCAATTTCAATGCATTATGAAACACATGCAAATTCAACCACAAAGAGGTATCAGTTCACACCACTCAGAATAATCATGAGCAAAAACTACAAAGAATAAAGCCTGAAGGTGCTGGGAAGAAATACATGCCCTGCACTTTAAGTGGGACGTAACCTGGAAAGAGCCACTAAGGAGAACAGAACAGAGGTGCCTTTAAAAGGTAAACATTGAGCTACCATATGATCCAGCAGACCTATTCCTGGACCTATAAACTAAGAAGACAGAATTGGAAGGACACAGCCACGCAAATCTGCATTCCATAGTTTTACAATAGCCAAGATATGGAAGTAACCAAAAAGTCCACTGACAGATGGGTGGACAAAGAAGAACTGCTACCTGTACAGATGGAATATGAGCTAGTGAAAAAATGAAACAATGCCATTTGCAGCACCATAGATGAGTCTAGAAGTAATCACACAACTTGGAGTAAGTGAGAAAGCGAAAGACACATATCCTATCATATCACATATAGGGGTTACCTAAAAAATGATACAAACAAAGATATTTCCACAGACAAACACTATCATAGATTCATTAAAATATTGGGGCTTCCCTGGTGACGCAGTGCTTGAGAATCTGCCTGCCAATGCAGGGGACACAGGTTCGAGCCCTGGTCTGGGAAGATCCCACATGCCACGGAGCAACTGAGCCATGAGCCACAATTACTGAGCCTGCGCGTCTGGAGCCTGTGCTCCACAACCAGAGAGGCCACGATGGTGAGAGGCCCGCGCACCGCGATGAAGAGTGGTCCCCACTTGCCACAACTAGAGAAAGCCCTCGCACAGAAAAGAAGACCCAACACAGTCATAAATAGATAAATAAAAGAACGTGGAATTCTAAAATAAAATCAGAATGTTAACAAACTTTTAAAAAAAAAAAAATAAATAAATAAATAAATAAATCTTATGGTTCACCAAATAGAAAGATGTGAGGATTGGATACATTACCATATTTAGGTTAACAGAGAGTTACAAACACATGTGAAATATATAATCACCAAAGACCTACACAATACCAAGAGAAGACTACTCAACATTGTGTCATAACCTACATGGGAAAAGGATCCGAAGAAGAATAGATATATGTATATGTGTGAAAGAACCACATCTTGCACACGCAGAACAAACAAAACATTGTAATCAAGTTTGCTGTGATAAAAAATAAAAATTAAGTTAAAAATACCAACAAGAAGTAATGAGACATAAAGGGCTTTTTCCTCGCAAATTCCATTCTAATTTACAACCTAGAACACCACTTCCAGTAAGGCTCTGTTGCCCTAGTAACCAGACTTGGTAAAGGGGAAATGCTGCCGCCTTGTGGCCAATTCCCGCAAGAGCAGCTTTTAACCCACAGCTAATGGTCACTTGCCATTCAAAATGACTCAAGGCTGTAAAGGACACCTGCCCTCAAAATTGTGCTGAGGTAGGGAATGGATAAAAGGATTCAAAAAAGGCAAAATGTTCATGAAGAGAGTATGAAGAGGTCAGTTTTACTCACTCTCTTTTTAAAGAAAGGAAAATGGATAAATGCTCAGCCTCAGGAACTATTAGACTCATGCAATCTAATCTACGAAAACTTTTCAACTCACACCAGTCGACTGACCATTGGCAAAAAGTCTACAAACAATAAATGCTGAAGAGGTTTTAGAGAACTGTGTACCCTCTAGCTGCTGGTGAGATGTAAGAGGGTTAAACGCTAATAATGAGAACAGAAAGGAGCTGCGTTTAAAAGGAAAAATTGAGGTACCATTCAATCCAGCAGGCGCACCAATGGGCCTCTCACCTGAGAATACCAGAATGAAGAAGACCCGGGCTGCAAAAGCTGCACTGCAGCCTGATTCACAATAGACAAGACAGTGAAGCAACCAAAATGTCCATCAACAGATGAAAGGATAAAGAAGAAGTGGTCCATGTACACAATGAATACTAGCCATGGAAAATAATGAAACACTGCTCTTTGAGGCACCATAGATGATCTTGGAGATAATCACAGAACATGAGGTAAGTCGGAAAGCAAAAGTCCTATATCCTATGATATCACATATAGGCGTTATCTAATAACTGACACAAATGAACATATTTCCACAGAGAAAGTCAATCACAGACTTATTAAAAAAAAACTATGCTTATTTAAAGGAAAGGTGGGGGAAATGGATAAATGAAGATTAGCATTACCATATGTATAAAATACATATTATATACATATATCAAAGAGACCGACCATATAGCACGGAAGGAATACAGAACACTCTGTAATAATTTACACGGGAAGAGGATCTCTACATAAATAGTTATATAGAATATGTAGATGAACCAGAGTGTGTACACCTTGGACGAGCAACATTCTAACCATTACCCCAATTGAAAAAATTAAAACAACGAACTAGGAGTAATGAGACATAAACTTATGGGGGGTTTTCCTGGCACATTCCATCCAAATTTAAAACCTAGGCAAACAACTTCCAGAACGGCTCTGCTGCCTAGTACCCAGATTTGGGAATGGAGAAATGCTGCATCCTTCTGGCCGTTTCCCACAAGAGCAGCTTTAAACCCACTGCAAAAGGTCACTAAATATTCACCAATTGCAGGTCTGTAAATGACACTGGCCCTCCAAAAAATACTGAGGTCGAAAATCGACCAAAAAATTCCAGAGTGTAACCTTCCAAAAAGAAAATTTGAAGAGGTATATTATAGTCACACTTTTTTGCTTTTTTCTTTTAACAGAAAAGAAAAAGGTGTGGAAAAATGATGAAATGTAGGAATTTTTACAGACATGTAAACCCAAATTACAAAAACCTATCAGCTCACACCAGTCAGAATGGCCATCAACAAAAATGCTGCAAAGAATAAATGCTGACGTGATTGTGGAGAAATGCGTACCCTCGATTCTAAGGGGGACGTGGTAAGAGCCACTAATGAAAGCACAATTGAGGTGCCTTGAAAAGGTAAACGTTGAGCTACCATACCAGTCAATCAATCATACCCACTGCTGGGTCTATCACCTGAGAAAATGAAAATCAAAAATCACAGGCTGGCAATCCTGCACTCCAGCAATATTTACCATAGGCAACACTTGGAAGCAATGAAAATGTCCATCAACAGAGGAATGCACCAAGAAGAAGTGGTCCAAGTACACAATGGAATATTAGCCATGGAAAACATTGAAGCACTGCTCTTTGAGGCACCATAGATGAGCCTGGAGATAATCACAAAACATGAAGTAGGTCGGAAAGCAAAACACCTATATCCTATATTATCACTTATGGCATTATCTAATAACTGACACAGATGAACATATTTCCAAAGAGAAAGACTCTCACAGGCTTAGAAAACAAACTATGCTCATCTGAAAGGAAAGGAGGGGGGAAATTGAGAAATGAAGATTAGTGTTACTCTACATATACAAATACATATTATATACATGTATCAAAAAGACCGAACATATAGCAAGAGAGGTCGACGGAACACTGTAATATTTTACATGGGAAGAGGATCTGTACATTAATAGACATACATAATGTACAAATGAACCAGATTGTGTACACCTAGGACAAACAATATTCTAAACATTACCCAGATTAAAAAAAATTTTAATAACCAAAAAGAAGTAATGAGACATAAACTTATGGGGATTTCTCCTGGCACATTCCTTTCTAATTTACAACCTAGGACAATGACTTCCAGAAAGGCTCTGCTGCCCTAGTACCCAGATTGGGGAATGGAGAAATGCTACCTTCTTGTGGCCGTTTCTCACAACAGCAGCTTTGAACCCACTGCAAAAGGTCACTAAATTTTCACCAACTTGCAGTTCTGTAAATGACACCTGCCCTCCAGAAAATTTGTGGGGTCAAAAATCGACCAAAAACTTCAGAAGAGGGCAACCTTCGAAGAAGACAATTTCAAGAGATATATAGTACTCACGGGGTTTTATTTTAAGAGAAAAGAAAAAGGGGTAGGAATATGACGAATTTAAAAAATTTTAATGACATGCATACCCATATTACGAAAACCTATCAGCTCACAGCAGTCAGAATGGCCATTAGGAAATATGCTGCAAAAAATAAACGGTGAAGGGAGTGTGGAGAAATGCGTACCCTCGGTTGTAAGGGGGGGCATGTAAAGAGCCACTAATGAAAACACAGTGTAGGTGCTTTGAAAAGGGAAACATTGAGCTACCAGTCAATTAATCACAACCACTGCTTGGCCTATCACCTGAGAAAATGAGAATCAAAAAGTCACAGGCTGGCAAACCTGTACGCCAGCAAGATTTACCATAGCCAGCACTTGGAAGCAATGAAAATGTCCATCAACCGAGGAATGCACCAGGAAGAAATGGTCCACGTACACAATGGAATATTACTCTAATAATAAATATAAATTAAATTTAAAAACAAACAAAAGCAAGGAGACATCAACATTTGTAAGTTTATCCGGGCACATTGCAGTCTAATTTATAACCGAAGAACACGACTGGCCGGTAGGTCTATTTCCCTAGTAACAGCAAGGGGAAAGTAGAAAGGCTGCCGCTCTCTGGCCGTTACCTGCAAACGCAGGTTTAAAGCCTGAGCTAATGGTCACTTCATATGAACAAGTACTGCAGGGCTGTAAATGAAACCTGCCCTCAAAATGTCTTGAGGGAGATAATGGCCAAAATATTTCAAAGGGTGACACATACTTTAAGAAAACACTTTGAAGAAATAAGCTCTAATCACAGCTGGAAAAATAAAAAGGACATGTCTTAAAGCTCAATTTCAATGCATTATGAAACACATGCAAATTCAACCACAAAGAGGTATCAGCTCACACCACTCAGAATAATCATCAGCACAAACTACAAAGAATAAATCCTGAAGGTGCTGAGAAGAAATACATGCCCTGCACTTTAAGTGGGACGTAACCTAGAAAGAGCCACTAAGGAGAACAGAACAGAGGTGCCTTTAAAAGGTAAACATTGAGGTACCATATGATCCAGCAGACCTATTCCTGGAACTATAAACTAAGAAGACAGAATTGGAAGGACATTCCACGCAAATCTGCATTCCATAGTATTACAATAGCCAAGATATGGAAGTAACCAAAAAGTCCACGGACAGATGGGTGGACAAAGAAGAACTTCTACCTGTACAGATGGAATATGAGCTAGTGAAAAAATGAAACAATGCCATTTGCAGCACCATAGATGAGTATAGAAGTAATCACGCAACTTGGAGTAAGTAAGAAAGCGAAAGACACATATCCTATCATATCACATATAGGGGTTACCTAAAAAATGATACAAACAAAGATATTTCCACAGACAAACACTATCATAGATTCATTAAAAAAACTTATGGTTCACCAAATGGAAAGGTGTGAGGATTGGATAGATTACCATATTGAGGTTAACAGAGAGATACAAACACATGTGAAATATATAATCACCAAAGACCTATGCAATACCAAGGGAAGACTACTCAACATTGTGTCATAACCTACATGGGAAAAGGATCCGAAGAAGAATAGATATATCTATATGTGTGAAAGAACCACATTTTGCACACCTAGAACAAACAAAACATTGTAATCAAGTTTGCTGTGATAAAAAATAAAAATTAAGTGAAAAATACCAACAAGAAGAAATGAGACATAAACTTAAAGGGCTTTTTCCTCGCACATTCCATTCTAATTTACAACCTAGAACACCACTTCCAGTAAGGCTCTGTTGCCCTAGTAACCAGATTTGGTAAAGGAGAAATGCTGCCGCCTTGTGGCCGATTCCCGCAAGAGCAGCTTTTAACCCACAGCTAATGGTCACTAACCATTCACAAGGACTCAGGGCGGTAAAGGACACCTGCCCTCAAAATTGTGCTGAGGTAGGGAATGGATAAAAGAATTCAAAACAGGCAAAATGTTCACGAAGATAGTATGAAGAGGTACGTTTTACTCACTCTCTTTTTAAAGAAAGGAAAATGGATAAAAGCTCAGCCTCAGGAAGTATTAGACTCATGCAATCTAATCTACAAAAACTTTTCAACTCACACCAGTCGACTGACCATTGGCAAAAAGTCTACAAACAATAAATGCTGAAGAGGTTTTAGAGAACTGTGTACCCTCTAGCTGCTGGTGAGATGTAAGAGGGTTAAACGCTAATAATGTGAACAGAAATGAGCTGCGTTTAAAAGGAAAAATTGAGGTACCATTCAATCCAGGAGGCGCAGCAATGGGCCTCTCACCTGAGAAGAACAGAATGAAGAAGACCGGGCTGCAAAAGCTGCACTGCAGCCTGATTCACAATAGACAAGACAGTGAAGCAACCAAAATGTCCATCAACAGATGAAAGGATAAAGAAGAAGTGGTCCATGTACACAATGAATACTAGCCATGGAAAACAATGAAACACTGCTATTTGAGGCACCATAGATGATCTTGGAGATAATCACAGAACATGAGGTAAGTCGGAAAGCAAATGTCCTATATCCTATGATATCATTTATAGGCGTTATCTAATAACTGACACAAATGAACATATTTCCACACAGAAAGTCAATCACAGACTTATTAAAAAAACTATGCTTATCTAAAAGGAAAGGTGGGGGGAATGGATAAATGAAGATTAGCGTTACCATATGTATAAAATACATATTATATACATATATCAAAGAGACCGACCATATAGCACGGAAGGAATACGGAACACTCTGTAATAATTTACACGGGAAGAGGATCTCTACATAAATAGTTATATAGAATATGTAGATGAACCAGAGTGTGTACACCTTGGACGA
The DNA here is from genome assembly GCF_965194825.1 of Balaenoptera physalus. Lineage (NCBI taxonomy): Eukaryota > Metazoa > Chordata > Mammalia > Artiodactyla > Balaenopteridae > Balaenoptera > Balaenoptera physalus. The sequence continues at coordinate 278,934 of NW_028126007.1, forward strand.
GCAACATTCTAACCATTACCCCAATTGAAAAAATTAAAACAACGAACTAGGAGTAATGAGACATAAACTTATGGGGGGTTTTCCTGGCACATTCCATCCAAATTTAAAACCTAGGCAAACAACTTCCAGAACGGCTCTGCTGCCTAGTACCCAGATTTGGGAATGGAGAAATGCTGCATCCTTCTGGCCGTTTCCCACAAGAGCAGCTTTAAACCCACTGCAAAAGGTCACTAAATATTCACCAATTGCAGGTCTGTAAATGACACTGGCCCTCCAAAAAATACTGAGGTCGAAAATCGACCAAAAAATTCCAGAGTGTAACCTTCCAAAAAGAAAATTTGAAGAGGTATATTATAGTCACACTTTTTTGCTTTTTTCTTTTAACAGAAAAGAAAAAGGCGTGGAAAAATGATGAAATGTAGGAATTTTTACAGACATGTAAACCCAAATTACAAAAACCTATCAGCTCACACCAGTCAGAATGGCCATCAACAAAAATGCTGCAAAGAATAAATGCTGACGTGATTGTGGAGAAATGCGTACCCTCGATTCTAAGGGGGACGTGGTAAGAGCCACTAATGAAAGCACAATTGAGGTGCCTTGAAAAGGTAAACGTTGAGCTACCATACCAGTCAATCAATCATACCCACTGCTGGGTCTATCACCTGAGAAAATGAAAATCAAAAATCACAGGCTGGCAATCCTGCACTCCAGCAATATTTACCATAGGCAACACTTGGAAGCAACGAAAATGTCCATCAACAGAGGAATGCACCAAGAAGAAGTGGTCCAAGTACACAATGGAATATTAGCCATGGAAAACCTTGAAGCACTGCTCTTTGAGGCACCATAGATGAGCCTGGAGATAATCACAAAACATGAAGTAGGTCGGAAAGCAAAACACCTATATCCTATATTATCACTTATGGCATTATCTAATAACTGACACAGATGAACATATTTCCAAAGAGAAAGACACTCACAGGCTTAGAAAACAAACTATGCTCATCTGAAAGGAAAGGAGGGGGAAAATTGAGAAATGAAGATTAGTGTTACTCTACATATACAAATACATATTATATACATGTATCAAAAAGACCGAACATATAGCAAGAGAGGTCGACGGAACACTGTAATATTTTACATGGGAAGAGGATCTGTACATTAATAGACATACATAATGTACAAATGAACCAGATTGTGTACACCTAGGACAAACAATATTCTAAACATTACCCAGATTAAAAAAAATTTTAATAACCAAAAAGAAGTAATGAGACATAAACTTATGGGGATTTCTCCTGGCACATTCCTTTCTAATTTACAACCTAGGACAATGACTTCCAGAAAGGCTCTGCTGCCCTAGTACCCAGATTGGGGAATGGAGAAATGCTACCTCCTTGTGGCCGTTTCTCACAACAGCAGCTTTGAACCCACTGCAAAAGGTCACTAAATTTTCACCAACTTGCAGTTCTGTAAATGACACCTGCCCTCCAGAAAATTTGTGGGGTCAAAAATCGACCAAAAACTTCAGAAGAGGGCAACCTTCGAAGAAGACTATTTCAAGAGATATATAGTACTCACGGGGTTTTATTTTAAGAGAAAAGAAAAAGGGGTAGGAATATGACGAATTTAAAAAATTTTAATGACATGCATACCCATATTACGAAAACCTATCAGCTCACAGCAGTCAGAATGGCCATTAGGAAAAATGCTGCAAAAAATAAACGGTGAAGGGAGTGTGGAGAAATGCGTACCCTCGGTTGTAAGGGGGGGCATGTAAAGAGCCACTAATGAAAACACAGTGTAGGTGCTTTGAAAAGGGAAACATTGAGCTACCAGTCAATTAATCACAACCACTGCTTGGCCTATCACCTGAGAAAATGAGAATCAAAAAGTCACAGGCTGGCAAACCTGTACGCCAGCAAGATTTACCATAGCCAGCACTTGGAAGCAATGAAAATGTCCATCAACCGAGGAATGCACCAGGAAGAAATGGTCCACGTACACAATGGAATATTACTCTAATAATAAATATAAATTAAATTTAAAAACAAACAAAAGCAAGGAGACATCAACATTTGTAAGTTTATCCGGGCACATTGCAGTCTAATTTATAACCGAAGAACACGACTGGCCGGTAGGTCTATTTCCCTAGTACCAGCAAGGGGAAAGTAGAAAGGCTGCCGCTCTCTGGCCGTTACCTGCAAACGCAGGTTTAAAGCCTGAGCTAATGGTCACTTCATATGAACAAGTACTGCAGGGCTGTAAATGAAACCTGCCCTCAAAATGTCTTGAGGGAGATAATGGCCAAAATATTTCAAAGGGTGACACATACTTTAAGAAAACACTTTGAAGAAATAATCTCTAATCACAGCTGGAAAAATAAAAAGGACATGTCTTAAAGCTCAATTTCAATGCATTATGAAACACATGCAAATTCAACCACAAAGAGGTATCAGCTCACACCACTCAGAATAATCATCAGCACAAACTACAAAGAATAAATCCTGAAGGTGCTGGGAAGAAATACATGCCCTGCACTTTAAGTGGGACGTAACCTAGAAAGAGCCACTAAGGAGAACAGAACAGAGGTGCCTTTAAAAGGTAAACATTGAGGTACCATATGATCCAGCAGACCTATTCCTGGAACTATAAACTAAGAAGACAGAATTGGAAGGACATTCCACGCAAATCTGCATTCCATAGTATTACAATAGCCAAGATATGGAAGTAACCAAAAAGTCCACGGACAGATGGGTGGACAAAGAAGAACTTCTACCTGTACAGATGGAATATGAGCTAGTGAAAAAATGAAACAATGCCATTTGCAGCACCATAGATGAGTATAGAAGTAATCACGCAACTTGGAGTAAGTAAGAAAGCGAAAGACACATATCCTATCATATCACATATAGGGGTTACCTAAAAAATGATACAAACAAAGATATTTCCACAGACAAACACTATCATAGATTCATTAAAAAAACTTATGGTTCACCAAATGGAAAGGTGTGAGGATTGGATAGATTACCATATTGAGGTTAACAGAGAGATACAAACACATGTGAAATATATAATCACCAAAGACCTATGCAATACCAAGGGAAGACTACTCAACATTGTGTCATAACCTACATGGGAAAAGGATCCGAAGAAGAATAGATATATCTATATGTGTGAAAGAACCACATTTTGCACACCTAGAACAAACAAAACATTGTAATCAAGTTTGCTGTGATAAAAAATAAAAATTAAGTGAAAAATACCAACAAGAAGAAATGAGACATAAACTTAAAGGGCTTTTTCCTCGCACATTCCATTCTAATTTACAACCTAGAACACCACTTCCAGTAAGGCTCTGTTGCCCTAGTAACCAGATTTGGTAAAGGAGAAATGCTGCCGCCTTGTGGCCGATTCCCGCAAGAGCAGCTTTTAACCCACAGCTAATGGTCACTAACCATTCACAAGGACTCAGGGCGGTAAAGGACACCTGCCCTCAAAATTGTGCTGAGGTAGGGAATGGATAAAAGAATTCAAAACAGGCAAAATGTTCACGAAGATAGTATGAAGAGGTACGTTTTACTCACTCTCTTTTTAAAGAAAGGAAAATGGATAAAAGCTCAGCCTCAGGAAGTATTAGACTCATGCAATCTAATCTACAAAAACTTTTCAACTCACACCAGTCGACTGACCATTGGCAAAAAGTCTACAAACAATAAATGCTGAAGAGGTTTTAGAGAACTGTGTACCCTCTAGCTGCTGGTGAGATGTAAGAGGGTTAAACGCTAATAATGTGAACAGAAATGAGCTGCGTTTAAAAGGAAAAATTGAGGTACCATTCAATCCAGGAGGCGCAGCAATGGGCCTCTCACCTGAGAAGAACAGAATGAAGAAGACCCGGGCTGCAAAAGCTGCACTGCAGCCTGATTCACAATAGACAAGACAGTGAAGCAACCAAAATGTCCATCAACAGATGAAAGGATAAAGAAGAAGTGGTCCATGTACACAATGAATACTAGCCATGGAAAACAATGAAACACTGCTATTTGAGGCACCATAGATGATCTTGGAGATAATCACAGAACATGAGGTAAGTCGGAAAGCAAATGTCCTATATCCTATGATATCATTTATAGGCGTTATCTAATAACTGACACAAATGAACATATTTCCACACAGAAAGTCAATCACAGACTTATTAAAAAAACTATGCTTATCTAAAAGGAAAGGTGGGGGGAATGGATAAATGAAGATTAGCGTTACCATATGTATAAAATACATATTATATACATATATCAAAGAGACCGACCATATAGCACGGAAGGAATACGGAACACTCTGTAATAATTTACACGGGAAGAGGATCTCTACATAAATAGTTATATAGAATATGTAGATGAACCAGAGTGTGTACACCTTGGACGAGCAACATTCTAACCATTACCCCAATTGAAAAAATTAAAACAACGAACTAGGAGTAATGAGACATAAACTTATGGGGGGTTTTCCTGGCACATTCCATCCAAATTTAAAACCTAGGCAAACAACTTCCAGAACGGCTCTGCTGCCTAGTACCCAGATTTGGGAATGGAGAAATGCTGCATCCTTCTGGCCGTTTCCCACAAGAGCAGCTTTAAACCCACTGCAAAAGGTCACTAAATATTCACCAATTGCAGGTCTGCAAATGACACTGGCCCTCCAAAAAATACTGAGGTCGAAAATCGACCAAAAAATTCCAGAGTGTAACCTTCCAAAAAGAAAATTTGAAGAGGTATATTATAGTCACACTTTTTTGCTTTTTTCTTTTAACAGAAAAGAAAAAGGCGTGGAAAAATGATGAAATGTAGGAATTTTTACAGACATGTAAACCCAAATTACAAAAACCTATCAGCTCACACCAGTCAGAATGGCCATCAACAAAAATGCTGCAAAGAATAAATGCTGACGTGATTGTGGAGAAATGCGTACCCTCGATTCTAAGGGGGACGTGGTAAGAGCCACTAATGAAAGCACAATTGAGGTGCCTTGAAAAGGTAAACGTTGAGCTACCATACCAGTCAATCAATCATACCCACTGCTGGGTCTATCACCTGAGAAAATGAAAATCAAAAATCACAGGCTGGCAATCCTGCACTCCAGCAATATTTACCATAGGCAACACTTGGAAGCAACGAAAATGTCCATCAACAGAGGAATGCACCAAGAAGAAGTGGTCCAAGTACACAATGGAATATTAGCCATGGAAAACATTGAAGCACTGCTCTTTGAGGCACCATAGATGAGCCTGGAGATAATCACAAAACATGAAGTAGGTCGGAAAGCAAAACACCTATATCCTATATTATCACTTATGGCATTATCTAATAACTGACACAGATGAACATATTTCCAAAGAGAAAGACACTCACAGGCTTAGAAAACAAACTATGCTCATCTGAAAGGAAAGGAGGGGGGAAATTGAGAAATGAAGATTAGTGTTACTCTACATATACAAATACATATTATATACATGTATCAAAAAGACCGAACATATAGCAAGAGAGGTCGACGGAACACTGTAATATTTTACATGGGAAGAGGATCTGTACATTAATAGACATACATAATGTACAAATGAACCAGATTGTGTACACCTAGGACAAACAATATTCTAAACATTACCCAGATTAAAAAAAATTTTAATAACCAAAAAGAAGTAATGAGACATAAACTTATGGGGATTTCTCCTGGCACATTCCTTTCTAATTTACAACCTAGGACAATGACTTCCAGAAAGGCTCTGCTGCCCTAGTACCCAGATTGGGGAATGGAGAAATGCTACCTCCTTGTGGCCGTTTCTCACAACAGCAGCTTTGAACCCACTGCAAAAGGTCACTAAATTTTCACCAACTTGCAGTTCTGTAAATGACACCTGCCCTCCAGAAAATTTGTGGGGTCAAAAATCGACCAAAAACTTCAGAAGAGGGCAACCTTCGAAGAAGACAATTTCAAGAGATATATAGTACTCACGGGGTTTTATTTTAAGAGAAAAGAAAAAGGGGTAGGAATATGACGAATTTAAAAAATTTTAATGACATGCATACCCATATTACGAAAACCTATCAGCTCACAGCAGTCAGAATGGCCATTAGGAAAAATGCTGCAAAAAATAAACGGTGAAGGGAGTGTGGAGAAATGCGTACCCTCGGTTGTAAGGGGGGGCATGTAAAGAGCCACTAATGAAAACACAGTGTAGGTGCTTTGAAAAGGGAAACATTGAGCTACCAGTCAATTAATCACAACCACTGCTTGGCCTATCACCTGAGAAAATGAGAATCAAAAAGTCACAGGCTGGCAAACCTGTACGCCAGCAAGATTTACCATAGCCAGCACTTGGAAGCAATGAAAATGTCCATCAACCGAGGAATGCACCAGGAAGAAATGGTCCACGTACACAATGGAATATTACTCTAATAATAAATATAAATTAAATTTAAAAACAAACAAAAGCAAGGAGACATCAACATTTGTAAGTTTATCCGGGCACATTGCAGTCTAATTTATAACCGAAGAACACGACTGGCCGGTAGGTCTATTTCCCTAGTACCAGCAAGGGGAAAGTAGAAAGGCTGCCGCTCTCTGGCCGTTACCTGCAAACGCAGGTTTAAAGCCTGAGCTAATGGTCACTTCATATGAACAAGTACTGCAGGGCTGTAAATGAAACCTGCCCTCAAAATGTCTTGAGGGAGATAATGGCCAAAATATTTCAAAGGGTGACACATACTTTAAGAAAACACTTTGAAGAAATAAGCTCTAATCACAGCTGGAAAAATAAAAAGGACATGTCTTAAAGCTCAATTTCAATGCATTATGAAACACATGCAAATTCAACCCCAAAGAGGTATCAGCTCACACCACTCAGAATAATCATCAGCACAAACTACAAAGAATAAATCCTGAAGGTGCTGAGAAGAAATACATGCCCTGCACTTTAAGTGGGACGTAACCTAGAAAGAGCCACTAAGGAGAACAGAACAGAGGTGCCTTTAAAAGGTAAACATTGAGGTACCATATGATCCAGCAGACCTATTCCTGGAACTATAAACTAAGAAGACAGAATTGGAAGGACATTCCACGCAAATCTGCATTCCATAGTATTACAATAGCCAAGATATGGAAGTAACCAAAAAGTCCACGGACAGATGGGTGGACAAAGAAGAACTTCTACCTGTACAGATGGAATATGAGCTAGTGAAAAAATGAAACAATGCCATTTGCAGCACCATAGATGAGTATAGAAGTAATCACGCAACTTGGAGTAAGTAAGAAAGCGAAAGACACATATCCTATCATATCACATATAGGGGTTACCTAAAAAATGATACAAACAAAGATATTTCCACAGACAAACACTATCATAGATTCATTAAAAAAACTTATGGTTCACCAAATGGAAAGGTGTGAGGATTGGATAGATTACCATATTGAGGTTAACAGAGAGATACAAACACATGTGAAATATATAATCACCAAAGACCTATGCAATACCAAGGGAAGACTACTCAACATTGTGTCATAACCTACATGGGAAAAGGATCCGAAGAAGAATAGATATATCTATATGTGTGAAAGAACCACATTTTGCACACCTAGAACAAACAAAACATTGTAATCAAGTTTGCTGTGATAAAAAATAAAAATTAAGTGAAAAATACCAACAAGAAGAAATGAGACATAAACTTAAAGGGCTTTTTCCTCGCACATTCCATTCTAATTTACAACCTAGAACACCACTTCCAGTAAGGCTCTGTTGCCCTAGTAACCAGATTTGGTAAAGGAGAAATGCTGCCGCCTTGTGGCCGATTCCCGCAAGAGCAGCTTTTAACCCACAGCTAATGGTCACTAACCATTCACAAGGACTCAGGGCGGTAAAGGACACCTGCCCTCAAAATTGTGCTGAGGTAGGGAATGGATAAAAGAATTCAAAACAGGCAAAATGTTCACGAAGATAGTATGAAGAGGTACGTTTTACTCACTCTCTTTTTAAAGAAAGGAAAATGGATAAAAGCTCAGCCTCAGGAAGTATTAGACTCATGCAATCTAATCTATAAAAACTTTTCAACTCACACCAGTCGACTGACCATTGGCAAAAAGTCTACAAACAATAAATGCTGAAGAGGTTTTAGAGAACTGTGTACCCTCTAGCTGCTGGTGAGATGTAAGAGGGTTAAACGCTAATAATGTGAACAGAAATGAGCTGCGTTTAAAAGGAAAAATTGAGGTACCATTCAATCCAGGAGGCGCAGCAATGGGCCTCTCACCTGAGAAGAACAGAATGAAGAAGACCCGGGCTGCAAAAGCTGCACTGCAGCCTGATTCACAATAGACAAGACAGTGAAGCAACCAAAATGTCCATCAACAGATGAAAGGATAAAGAAGAAGTGGTCCATGTACACAATGAATACTAGCCATGGAAAACAATGAAACACTGCTATTTGAGGCACCATAGATGATCTTGGAGATAATCACAGAACATGAGGTAAGTCGGAAAGCAAATGTCCTATATCCTATGATATCATTTATAGGCGTTATCTAATAACTGACACAAATGAACATATTTCCACACAGAAAGTCAATCACAGACTTATTAAAAAAACTATGCTTATCTAAAAGGAAAGGTGGGGGGAATGGATAAATGAAGATTAGCATTACCATATGTATAAAATACATATTATATACATATATCAAAGAGACCGACCATATAGCACGGAAGGAATACGGAACACTCTGTAATAATTTACACGGGAAGAGGATCTCTACATAAATAGGTATATAGAATATGAAGATGAACCAGAGTGTGTACACCTTGCACAAGCAACATTCTAACCATTACCCCAATTGAAAAAATTAAAACAACGAACTAGGAGTAATGAGACATAAACTTATGGGGGGTTTTCCTGGCACATTCCATTCAAATTTACAACCTAGGCAAACGACTTCCAAAACAGCTCTGATGCCCTATTGCCCAGATTTTGTAATGGAGAAATGCTGCATCCTTGTGGCCATTTCCCACAACAGCAGCTTTAAACCCACTGCAAAAGGTCACTAAATATTCAGCAATTGCAGTTCTGTAAATGACACGTGCCCTCCAAAACATACTGAGGTCGAAATTCGACCAAAAAATTCTAGAGTGCAACCTTCAAAAAAGAAAATTTGAAGAGGTATATTATACTCACATTTTTTGCTTTTTTCTTTTAACAGAAAAGAAAAAGCTGTGGAGAAATAATGAATTGTAGGAATTTTTACAGACATGTAAATGCAAATTACAAAATCCTATCAGCTCACTCCAGTCAGAATGGCCATCAACAAAAATGCTGCAAACAAAAAATGCTGACGTGACTGTGGAGAAATGTGTACCCTCGATTCTAAGTGGGACGTGGTAAGAGCCACTAACGAAAGCACAATTGAGTTGCCTTGAAAAGGTAAACGTCGAGCTACCATACCAGTCAATCAATCATACCCACTGCTGGGTCTATCACCTGAGAAAATGAAAATCAAAAATCACAGGCTGGCAATCCTGCACTCCAGCAATATTTACCATAGGCAACATTTGGAAGCAACGAAAATGTCCATCAACAGAGGAATGCACCAAGAAGAAGTGGTCCATGTACACAATGGAATACTAGCCATGGAAAACATTGAAGCACTGCTCTTTGAGGCACCATAGATGAGACTGGAGATAATCACAAAACATGAAGTAGGTCGGAAAGCAAAAGAGCTATATCCTATATTATCACTTATGGCATTATCTAATAACTGACACAGATGAACATATTTCCAAAGAGAAAGACACTCACAGGCTTTGAAAACAAACTATGCTCATCTGAAAGGAAAGGAGGGGGGAAATTGAGAAATGAAGATTAGTGTTACTATACATATACAAATACATATTATATACATGTATCAAAAAGACCGAACATATAGCAAGGGAGGTCGACGGAACACTGTAATATTTTACATGGGAAGAGGATCTGTACATTAGTAGACATACATAATGTACAAATGAACCAGATTGTGTACACCTAGGACAAACAATATTCTAAACTTTACCCAGATTAAAAAAAAATTAAAAACCAAGAAGAAGTAATGAGACATAAACTTATGGGGATTTCTCCTGGCAAATTCCATTCTAATTTACAACCTAGGACAATGACTTCCAGAAAGGCTCTGCTGCCCTAGTACCCAGATTGGGGAATGGAGAAATGCTACCTCCTTGTGGCCGTTTCCCACAACAGCAGCTTTGAACCCACTGCAAAAGGTCAGTAAATTTTCACCAACTTGCAGTTCTGTAAATGGCAACTGCCCTCCAGAAAATTTCTGGGGTCAAATATCGACCAAAATCTTCAGAGGAGGGCAACCTTCGAAGAAGACAATTTCAAGAGCTATATTGTACTCACGGTTTTTTCTTTTAAGAGAAAAGAAAAAGGCGTAGGAATATGATGAATTTTAAAAATTTTAATGACATGCATACCCATATTACAAAAACCTATCAGCTCACAGCAGTCAGAATGGCCATTAGGAAAAATGCTGCAAAAAATAAATGGTGAAGGGAGTGTGGAGAAATGCGTACCCTCGGTTGTAAGCGGGGGCATGTAAAGAGCCACTAATGAAAACACAATGTAGGTGCTTTGAAAAGGGAAACATTGAGATACCAGTCAATCAATCACAATCACTTCTTGGCCTATCACCTGACAAAATGAGAATCAAAAAGTCACAGGCTGGCACACCTGTACGCCAGCAAGATTTACCATAGCCAGCACTGGGAAGCAATGAAAATGTCCATCAACTGAGGAATGCACCAAGAAGAAGTGGTCTACGTACACAATGGTATATTACTCTAATAATAAATATAAATCAAATTTAAAAACAAACAAAAGCAAGGAGACATCAACATTTGTGGGTTTATCCGGGCACATTCACTCTAATTTATAACCGAAGAACACCACTGAACGGTAGGTCTGTTTCCCTAGTACCAGCAAGGGGAACGTAGAAAGGCTGCCGCTCTTTGGCCGATACCTGCAAAAGCAGGTTTAAAGCCTGAGCTAATGGTCACTTCATATGAACAAGTACTGCAGGGCTGTAAATGAAACCTGCCCTCAAAATGTCTTGAGGGAGATAATGGCCAAAATATTTCAAAAGGTGACACATACTTTAAGAAAACACTTTGAAGAAATAAGCTCTAATCACAGCTGGAAAAATAAAAAGGACATGTCTTAAAGCTCAATTTCAACGCATTTTGAGACACATGCAAATTCAACCACCAAGAGGTATCAGCTCACACCACTCAGAATAACCCTCAGCAAAAACTACAAAGAATAAATGCTGAAGGTGCTGGGAAGAAATACATACCCTCCACTTTAAGTGGGACGTAACCTGGAAAGAGCCACTAAGGAGAACAGAATAGAGGTGCCTTTAAAAGGTAAACATTGAGCTACCATATGATCCAGCAGTCCTATTCCTGGACCTATAACCTAAGAAGGCAAAATTGGAAGGACACAGGCACGCAAATCTGTATTGCATATTATTACAATAGCCAAGATCTGGAAGTAACCAAAAAGTCCACCGACAGATGGGTGGACAAAGAAGAACTGCTATCTGTACAGATGGAATATGAGCTAGTGAAAAAATGAAACAATGTCATTTGCAGCACCATAGATGAGTCTAGAAGTAATCACACAACTTGGAGTAAGTGAGAAAGCGAAAGACACATATCCTATCATATCACATATAGGGGTTACCTAAAAAATGATACAAACAAAGATATTTCCACAGAGAAACACTATCATAGATTCATTAAAAATCTTGGGGCTTCCCTGGTGGCGCAGTGGTTGAGAATCTGCCTGCCAATGTAGGGGACACGGGTTCGAGCCCTGGTCTGGGAAGATCCCACATGCCACGGAGCAACTGGGCCCGTGAGCCACAATTACTGAGCCTGCGCGTCTGGAGCCTGTGCTCCACAACAAGAGAGGCCACGATGGTGAGAGGCCCGCGCACCGCGATGAAGAGTGGTCCCCACTTGCCACAAATAGAGAAAGCCCTCGCACAGAAACGAAGACCCAACACAGTCATAAATAAATAAATAAATAAATAAAAGAACGTGAATTTCTAAAAAAAAATCAGAATGTTAACAAATTTAAAAAAAAAATAAAATAAAATAAATAAATAAATAAATAAATCTTATGGTTCACCAAATAGAAAGGTGTGAGGATTGGATACATTACCATATTGAGGTTAACAGAGAGATAGAAACACATGTGAAATACATAATCACCAAAGACCTACGCAATACCAAGAGAAGACTACTCAACACTGTGTCATAACCTACATGGGAAAAGGCTCCAAAGAAGAATAGATATATGTATATGCGTGAAAGAACCACATCTTGCACACCTAGAACAAACAAAACATTGTAATCAATTTTGCTGTGATAAAAAATAAAAATTAAGTGAAAAATACCAACAAGAAGTAAGGAGACATACACTTAAAGGGCTTTTTCCTCGCACATTCCATTCTAATTTACAACCTAGAACACCACTTCAAGTAAGGCTCTGTTGCCGTAGTAACCAGATTTGGTAAAGCAGAAATGCTGCCGCCTTGTGGCCGATTCCCGCAAGAGCAGCTTTTAACCCACAGCTAATGGTCACTTACCATTCACAAGGACTCAGGGCTCTAAAGGACACCTGCCCCCAAAATTGGCTGAGGTAGGGAAAGGATAAAAAAAAATCAAAACAGGCAGAATTTTCAAGAACATAATATGAAGAGGCAAGTTTTACTCACTCTCTTTATTTATTTTTTTTTAGATATGTTTCACTCTCTTTTTAAAGAAAGGAAAATGGATAAAAGCTCAGCCTCAGGAAGTATTAGACTCATGCAATAAAATCTACAAAAAATTTTCAACTCACACCAGTCGACTGACCATTGGCAAAAAGTCTACAAGCAATAAATGCTGAAGAGGTTTTAGAGAACTGTATGCCCTCTAGCTGCTGGTGAGATGTAAAAGGGTTAAACGCTAATAATGAGAACAGAAAGGAGCTGCGTTTAAAAGGAAATACTGAGGTACCATTCAATCCAGCAGGTGAACCAATGGGCCTCTCACCTGAGAAGACCAGAATGAAGAAGACCCGGGCTGCAAAAGCTGCACTGCAGCCTTATTCACAATATACAAGACAGTGAAGCAACCAAAATGTCCATCAACACATGAAAGGATAAAGAAGAAGTGGTCCGTGTACACAATGAATACTAGCCATGGAAAACAATGAAACACTGCTCTTTGAGGCACCATAGATGATCTTGGAGATAATCACAGAACATGAGGTAAGTCGGAAAGCAAAAGTCCTATATCCTATGATATCACTTATAGGCGTTATCTAATAACTGACACAAATGAACATATTTCCACAGAGAAAGTCAATCACAAACTTATTAAAAAAAACTATGCTTATCTAAAAGGAAAGGTGGGGGGAATGGATAAATGAAGATTAGCATTACCATATGTATACAAATACATATTATATACATATATCAACGAGACCGACCATATAGCAAGGAAGGTTTACGAAACACTCTGTAATAATTTACACGGGAAGAGGATCTCTACATAAATAGGTATATAGAATATGAAGATGAACCAGAGTGTGTACACCTTGCACAAGCAACATTCTAACCATTACCCCAATTGAAAAAATTAAAACAACGAACTAGGAGTAATGAGACATAAACTTATGGGGGGTTTTCCTGGCACATTCCATTCAAATTTACAACCTAGGCAAACGACTTCCAAAACAGCTCTGATGCCCTATTGCCCAGATTTTGTAATGGAGAAATGCTGCATCCTTGTGGCCATTTCCCACAACAGCAGCTTTAAACCCACTGCAAAAGGTCACTAAATATTCAGCAATTGCAGTTCTGTAAATGACACGTGCCCTCCAAAAAATACTGAGGTCGAAATTCGACCAAAAAATTCTAGAGTGCAACCATCAAAAACGAAAATTTGAAGAGGTATATTATACTCACATTTTTTGCTTTTTTCTTTTAACAGAAAAGAAAAAGCCGTGGAGAAATAATGAATTGTAGGAATTTTTACAGACATGTAAACCCAAATTACAAAAACCTATCAGCTCACTCCAGTCAGAATGGCCATCAACAAAAATGCTGCAAACAATAAATGCTGACGTGATTGTGGAGAAATGCGTACCCTCGATTCTAAGGGGGACGTGGTAAGAGCCACTAACGAAAGCACAATTGAGTTGCCTTGAAAAGGTAAACGTCGAGCTACCATACCAGTCAATCAATCATACCCACTGCTGGGTCTATCACCTGAGAAAATGAAAATCAAAAATCACAGGCTGGCAATCCTGCACTCCAGCAATATTTACCATAGGCAACATTTGGAAGCAACGAAAATGTCCATCAACAGAGGAATGCACCAAGAAGAAGTGGTCCATGTACACAATGGAATACTAGCCATGGAAAACATTGAAGCACTGCTCTTTGAGGCACCATAGATGAGCCTGGAGATAATCACAAAACATGAAGTAGGTCGGAAAGCAAAACACCTATATCCTATATTATCACTTATGGCATTATCTAATAACTGACACAGATGAACATATTTCCAAAGTGAAAAACACTCACAGGCTTAGAAAACAAACTATGCTCATCTGAAAGGAGAGGAGGGGGGAAATTGAGAAATGAAGATTAGAGTTACTATACATATACAAATACATATTATATACATGTATCAAAAAGACCGAACACATAGCAAGGGAGGTCGACGGAACACTGTAATATTTTACATGGGAAGAGGATCTGTACATTAGTAGACATACATAATGTACAAATGAACCAGATTGTGTACACCTAGGACAAACAATATTCTAAACTTTACCCAGATTAAAAAAATTTTAAAAACCAAGAAGAAGTAATGAGACATAAACTTATGGGGATTTCTCCTGGCAAATTCCATTCTAATTTACAACCTAGGACAATGACTTCCAGAAAGGCTCTGCTGCCCTAGTACCCAGATTGGGGAATGGAGAAATGCTACCTCCTTGTGGCCGTTTCCCACAACAGCAGCTTTGAACCCACTGCAAAAGGTCAGTAAATTTTCACCAACTTGCAGTTCTGTAAATGGCAACTGCCCTCCAGAAAATTTCTGGGGTCAAATATCGACCAAAATCTTCAGAGGAGGGCAACCTTCGAAGAAGACAATTTCAAGAGCTATATTGTACTCACGGTTTTTTCTTTTAAGAGAAAAGAAAAAGGCGTAGGAATATGATGAATTTTAAAAATTTTAATGACATGCATACCCATATTACAAAAACCTATCAGCTCACAGCAGTCAGAATGGCCATTAGGAAAAATGCTGCAAAAAATAAATGGTGAAGGGAGTGTGGAGAAATGCGTACCCTCGGTTGTAAGCGGGGGCATGTAAAGAGCCACTAATGAAAACACAATGTAGGTGCTTTGAAAAGGGAAACATTGAGATACCAGTCAATCAATCACAATCACTTCTTGGCCTATCACCTGACAAAATGAGAATCAAAAAGTCACAGGCTGGCAAACCTGTACGCCAGCAAGATTTACCATAGCCAGCACTTGGAAGCAATGAAAATGTCCATCAACTGAGGAATGCACCAAGAAGAAGTGGTCTACGTACACAATGGTATATTACTCTAATAATAAATATAAATCAAATTTAAAAACAAACAAAAGCAAGGAGACATCAACATTTGTGGGTTTATCCGGGCACATTCACTCTAATTTATAACCGAACAACACCACTGGACGGTAGGTCTGTTTCCCTAGTACCAGCAAGGGGAACGTAGAAAGGCTGCCGCTCTTTGGCCGATACCTGCAAAAGCAGGTTTAAAGCCTGAGCTAATGGTCACTTCATATGAACAAGTACTGCAGGGCTGTAAATGAAACCTGCCCTCAAAATGTCTTGAGGGAGATAATGGCCAAAATATTTCAAAAGGTGACACATACTTTAAGAAAACACTTTGAAGAAATAAGCTCTAATCACAGCTGGAAAAATAAAAAGGACATGTCTTAAAGCTCAATTTCAACGCATTTTGAGACACATGCAAATTCAACCACCACGAGGTATCAGCTCACACCACTCAGAATAACTCTCAGCAAAAACTACAAAGAATAAATGCTGAAGGTGCTGGGAAGAAATACATACCCTCCACTTTAAGTGGGACGTAACCTGGAAAGAGCCACTAAGGAGAACAGAATAGAGGTGCCTTTAAAAGGTAAACATTGAGCTACCATATGATCCAGCAGTCCTATTCCTGGACCTATAACCTAAGAAGGCAAAATTGGAAGGACACAGGCACGCAAATCTGTATTGCATATTATTACAATAGCCAAGATCTGGAAGTAACCAAAAAGTCCACCGACAGATGGGGGGACAAAGAAGTACTGCTATCTGTACAGATGGAATATGAGCTAGTGAAAAAATGAAACAATGTCATTTGCAGCACCATAGATGAGTCTAGAAGTAATCACACAACTTGGAGTAAGTGAGAAAGCGAAAGACACATATCCTATCATATCACATATAGGGGTTACCTAAAAAATGATACAAACAAAGATATTTCCACAGAGAAACACTATCATAGATTCATTAAAAATCTTGGGGCTTCCCTGGTGGCGCAGTGGTTGAGAATCTGCCTGCCAATGCAGGGGACACGGGTTTGAGCCCTGGTCTGGGAAGATCCCACATGCCACGGAGCAACTGGGCCCGTGAGCCACAATTACTGAGCCTGCGCGTCTGGAGCCTGTGCTCCACAACAAGAGAGGCCACGATGGTGAGAGGCCCGCGCACCGCGATGAAGAGTGGTCCCCACTTGCCACAAATAGAGAAAGCCCTCGCACAGAAACGAAGACCCAACACAGTCATAAATAAATAAATAAATAAATAAAAGAACGTGAATTTCTAAAAAAAAATCAGAATGTTAACAAATTTAAAAAAAAAATAAAATAAAATAAATAAATAAATAAATAAATCTTATGGTTCACCAAATAGAAAGGTGTGAGGATTGGATACATTACCATATTGAGGTTAACAGAGAGATAGAAACACATGTGAAATACATAATCACCAAAGACCTACGCAATACCAAGAGAAGACTACTCAACACTGTGTCATAACCTACATGGGAAAAGGCTCCAAAGAAGAATAGATATATGTATATGCGTGAAAGAACCACATCTTGCACACCTAGAACAAACAAAACATTGTAATCAATTTTGCTGTGATAAAAAATAAAAATTAAGTGAAAAATACCAACAAGAAGTAAGGAGACATACACTTAAAGGGCTTTTTCCTCGCACATTCCATTCTAATTTACAACCTAGAACACCACTTCAAGTAAGGCTCTGTTGCCGTAGTAACCAGATTTGGTAAAGCAGAAATGCTGCCGCCTTGTGGCCGATTCCCGCAAGAGCAGCTTTTAACCCACAGCTAATGGTCACTTACCATTCACAAGGACTCAGGGCTCTAAAGGACACCTGCCCCCAAAATTGGCTGAGGTAGGGAAAGGATAAAAAAAAATCAAAACAGGCAGAATTTTCAAGAACATAATATGAAGAGGCAAGTTTTACTCACTCTCTTTATTTATTTTTTTTTAGATATGTTTCACTCTCTTTTTAAAGAAAGGAAAATGGATAAAAGCTCAGCCTCAGGAAGTATTAGACTCATGCAATAAAATCTACAAAAAATTTTCAACTCACACCAGTCG
The DNA here is from genome assembly GCF_965194825.1 of Balaenoptera physalus. Classification (NCBI taxonomy): domain Eukaryota; kingdom Metazoa; phylum Chordata; class Mammalia; order Artiodactyla; family Balaenopteridae; genus Balaenoptera; species Balaenoptera physalus. The sequence continues at coordinate 296,723 of NW_028126007.1, forward strand.
ACTGACCATTGGCAAAAAGTCTACAAGCAATAAATGCTGAAGAGGTTTTAGAGAACTGTATGCCCTCTAGCTGCTGGTGAGATGTAAAAGGGTTAAACGCTAATAATGAGAACAGAAAGGAGCTGCGTTTAAAAGGAAATACTGAGGTACCATTCAATCCAGCAGGTGAACCAATGGGCCTCTCACCTGAGAAGACCAGAATGAAGAAGACCCGGGCTGCAAAAGCTGCACTGCAGCCTTATTCACAATATACAAGACAGTGAAGCAACCAAAATGTCCATCAACACATGAAAGGATAAAGAAGAAGTGGTCCGTGTACACAATGAATACTAGCCATGGAAAACAATGAAACACTGCTCTTTGAGGCACCATAGATGATCTTGGAGATAATCACAGAACATGAGGTAAGTCGGAAAGCAAAAGTCCTATATCCTATGATATCACTTATAGGCGTTATCTAATAACTGACACAAATGAACATATTTCCACAGAGAAAGTCAATCACAAACTTATTAAAAAAAACTATGCTTATCTAAAAGGAAAGGTGGGGGGAATGGATAAATGAAGATTAGCATTACCATATGTATACAAATACATATTATATACATATATCAACGAGACCGACCATATAGCAAGGAAGGTTTACGAAACACTCTGTAATAATTTACACGGGAAGAGGATCTCTACATAAATAGGTATATAGAATATGAAGATGAACCAGAGTGTGTACACCTTGCACAAGCAACATTCTAACCATTACCCCAATTGAAAAAATTAAAACAACGAACTAGGAGTAATGAGACATAAACTTATGGGGGGTTTTCCTGGCACATTCCATTCAAATTTACAACCTAGGCAAACGACTTCCAAAACAGCTCTGATGCCCTATTGCCCAGATTTTGTAATGGAGAAATGCTGCATCCTTGTGGCCATTTCCCACAACAGCAGCTTTAAACCCACTGCAAAAGGTCACTAAATATTCAGCAATTGCAGTTCTGTAAATGACACGTGCCCTCCAAAAAATACTAAGGTCGAAATTCGACCAAAAAATTCTAGAGTGCAACCATCAAAAACGAAAATTTGAAGAGGTATATTATACTCACATTTTTTGCTTTTTTCTTTTAACAGAAAAGAAAAAGCCGTGGAGAAATAATGAATTGTAGGAATTTTTACAGACATGTAAACCCAAATTACAAAAACCTATCAGCTCACTCCAGTCAGAATGGCCATCAACAAAAATGCTGCAAACAATAAATGCTGACGTGATTGTGGAGAAATGCGTACCCTCGATTCTAAGGGGGACGTGGTAAGAGCCACTAACGAAAGCACAATTGAGTTGCCTTGAAAAGGTAAACGTCGAGCTACCATACCAGTCAATCAATCATACCCACTGCTGGGTCTATCACCTGAGAAAATGAAAATCAAAAATCACAGGCTGGCAATCCTGCACTCCAGCAATATTTACCATAGGCAACATTTGGAAGCAACGAAAATGTCCATCAACAGAGGAATGCACCAAGAAGAAGTGGTCCATGTACACAATGGAATACTAGCCATGGAAAACATTGAAGCACTGCTCTTTGAGGCACCATAGATGAGCCTGGAGATAATCACAAAACATGAAGTAGGTCGGAAAGCAAAACACCTATATCCTATATTATCACTTATGGCATTATCTAATAACTGACACAGATGAACATATTTCCAAAGTGAAAAACACTCACAGGCTTAGAAAACAAACTATGCTCATCTGAAAGGAGAGGAGGGGGGAAATTGAGAAATGAAGATTAGAGTTACTATACATATACAAATACATATTATATACATGTATCAAAAAGACCGAACACATAGCAAGGGAGGTCGACGGAACACTGTAATATTTTACATGGGAAGAGGATCTGTACATTAGTAGACATACATAATGTACAAATGAACCAGATTGTGTACACCTAGGACAAACAATATTCTAAACTTTACCCAGATTAAAAAAATTTTAAAAACCAAGAAGAAGTAATGAGACATAAACTTATGGGGATTTCTCCTGGCAAATTCCATTCTAATTTACAACCTAGGACAATGACTTCCAGAAAGGCTCTGCTGCCCTAGTACCCAGATTGGGGAATGGAGAAATGCTACCTCCTTGTGGCCGTTTCCCACAACAGCAGCTTTGAACCCACTGCAAAAGGTCAGTAAATTTTCACCAACTTGCAGTTCTGTAAATGGCAACTGCCCTCCAGAAAATTTCTGGGGTCAAATATCGACCAAAATCTTCAGAGGAGGGCAACCTTCGAAGAAGACAATTTCAAGAGCTATATTGTACTCACGGTTTTTTCTTTTAAGAGAAAAGAAAAAGGCGTAGGAATATGATGAATTTTAAAAATTTTAATGACATGCATACCCATATTACAAAAACCTATCAGCTCACAGCAGTCAGAATGGCCATTAGGAAAAATGCTGCAAAAAATAAATGGTGAAGGGAGTGTGGAGAAATGCGTACCCTCGGTTGTAAGCGGGGGCATGTAAAGAGCCACTAATGAAAACACAATGTAGGTGCTTTGAAAAGGGAAACATTGAGATACCAGTCAATCAATCACAATCACTTCTTGGCCTATCACCTGACAAAATGAGAATCAAAAAGTCACAGGCTGGCACACCTGTACGCCAGCAAGATTTACCATAGCCAGCACTTGGAAGCAATGAAAATGTCCATCAACTGAGGAATGCACCAAGAAGAAGTGGTCTACGTACACAATGGTATATTACTCTAATAATAAATATAAATCAAATTTAAAAACAAACAAAAGCAAGGAGACATCAATATTTGTGGGTTTATCCGGGCACATTCACTCTAATTTATAACCGAAGAACACCACTGAACGGTAGGTCTGTTTCCCTAGTACCAGCAAGGGGAACGTAGAAAGGCTGCCGCTCTTTGGCCGATACCTGCAAAAGCAGGTTTAAAGCCTGAGCTAATGGTCACTTCATATGAACAAGTACTGCAGGGCTGTAAATGAAACCTGCCCTCAAAATGTCTTGAGGGAGATAATGGCCAAAATATTTCAAAACGTGACACATACTTTAAGAAAACACTTTGAAGAAATAAGCTCTAATCACAGCTGGAAAAATAAAAAGGACATGTCTTAAAGCTCAATTTCAACGCATTTTGAGACACATGCAAATTCAACCACCAAGAGGTATCAGCTCACACCACTCAGAATAACCTTCAGCAAAAACTACAAAGAATAAATGCTGAAGGTGCTGGGAAGAAATACATACCCTCCACTTTAAGTGGGACGTAACCTGGAAAGAGCCACTAAGGAGAACAGAATAGAGGTGCCTTTAAAAGGTAAACATTGAGCTACCATATGATCCAGCAGTCCTATTCCTGGACCTATAACCTAAGAAGGCAAAATTGGAAGGACACAGGCACGCAAATCTGTATTGCATATTATTACAATAGCCAAGATCTGGAAGTAACCAAAAAGTCCACCGACAGATGGGTGGACAAAGAAGAACTGCTATCTGTACAGATGGAATATGAGCTAGTGAAAAAATGAAACAATGTCATTTGCAGCACCATAGATGAGTCTAGAAGTAATCACACAACTTGGAGTAAGTGAGAAAGCGAAAGACACATATCCTATCATATCACATATAGGGGTTACCTAAAAAATGATACAAACAAAGATATTTCCACAGAGAAACACTATCATAGATTCATTAAAAATCTTGGGGCTTCCCTGGTGGCGCAGTGGTTGAGAATCTGCCTGCCAATGTAGGGGACACGGGTTCGAGCCCTGGTCTGGGAAGATCCCACATGCCACGGAGCAACTGGGCCCGTGAGCCACAATTACTGAGCCTGCGCGTCTGGAGCCTGTGCTCCACAACAAGAGAGGCCACGATGGTGAGAGGCCCGCGCACCGCGATGAAGAGTGGTCCCCACTTGCCACAAATAGAGAAAGCCCTCGCACAGAAACGAAGACCCAACACAGTCATAAATAAATAAATAAATAAATAAAAGAACGTGAATTTCTAAAAAAAAATCAGAATGTTAACAAATTTAAAAAAAAAATAAAATAAAATAAATAAATAAATAAATAAATCTTATGGTTCACCAAATAGAAAGGTGTGAGGATTGGATACATTACCATATTGAGGTTAACAGAGAGATAGAAACACATGTGAAATACATAATCACCAAAGACCTACGCAATACCAAGAGAAGACTACTCAACACTGTGTCATAACCTACATGGGAAAAGGCTCCAAAGAAGAATAGATATATGTATATGCGTGAAAGAACCACATCTTGCACACCTAGAACAAACAAAACATTGTAATCAATTTTGCTGTGATAAAAAATAAAAATTAAGTGAAAAATACCAACAAGAAGTAAGGAGACATACACTTAAAGGGCTTTTTCCTCGCACATTCCATTCTAATTTACAACCTAGAACACCACTTCAAGTAAGGCTCTGTTGCCGTAGTAACCAGATTTGGTAAAGCAGAAATGCTGCCGCCTTGTGGCCGATTCCCGCAAGAGCAGCTTTTAACCCACAGCTAATGGTCACTTACCATTCACAAGGACTCAGGGCTCTAAAGGACACCTGCCCCCAAAATTGGCTGAGGTAGGGAAAGGATAAAAAAAAATCAAAACAGGCAGAATTTTCAAGAACATAATATGAAGAGGCAAGTTTTACTCACTCTCTTTATTTATTTTTTTTTAGATATGTTTCACTCTCTTTTTAAAGAAAGGAAAATGGATAAAAGCTCAGCCTCAGGAAGTATTAGACTCATGCAATAAAATCTACAAAAAATTTTCAACTCACACCAGTCGACTGACCATTGGCAAAAAGTCTACAAGCAATAAATGCTGAAGAGGTTTTAGAGAACTGTATGCCCTCTAGCTGCTGGTGAGATGTAAAAGGGTTAAACGCTAATAATGAGAACAGAAAGGAGCTGCGTTTAAAAGGAAATACTGAGGTACCATTCAATCCAGCAGGTGAACCAATGGGCCTCTCACCTGAGAAGACCAGAATGAAGAAGACCCGGGCTGCAAAAGCTGCACTGCAGCCTTATTCACAATATACAAGACAGTGAAGCAACCAAAATGTCCATCAACACATGAAAGGATAAAGAAGAAGTGGTCCGTGTACACAATGAATACTAGCCATGGAAAACAATGAAACACTGCTCTTTGAGGCACCATAGATGATCTTGGAGATAATCACAGAACATGAGGTAAGTCGGAAAGCAAAAGTCCTATATCCTATGATATCACTTATAGGCGTTATCTAATAACTGACACAAATGAACATATTTCCACAGAGAAAGTCAATCACAAACTTATTAAAAAAAACTATGCTTATCTAAAAGGAAAGGTGGGGGGAATGGATAAATGAAGATTAGCATTACCATATGTATACAAATACATATTATATACATATATCAACGAGACCGACCATATAGCAAGGAAGGTTTACGAAACACTCTGTAATAATTTACACGGGAAGAGGATCTCTACATAAATAGGTATATAGAATATGAAGATGAACCAGAGTGTGTACACCTTGCACAAGCAACATTCTAACCATTACCCCAATTGAAAAAATTAAAACAACGAACTAGGAGTAATGAGACATAAACTTATGGGGGGTTTTCCTGGCACATTCCATTCAAATTTACAACCTAGGCAAACGACTTCCAAAACAGCTCTGATGCCCTATTGCCCAGATTTTGTAATGGAGAAATGCTGCATCCTTGTGGCCATTTCCCACAACAGCAGCTTTAAACCCACTGCAAAAGGTCACTAAATATTCAGCAATTGCAGTTCTGTAAATGACACGTGCCCTCCAAAAAATACTGAGGTCGAAATTCGACCAAAAAATTCTAGAGTGCAACCATCAAAAACGAAAATTTGAAGAGGTATATTATACTCACATTTTTTGCTTTTTTCTTTTAACAGAAAAGAAAAAGCCGTGGAGAAATAATGAATTGTAGGAATTTTTACAGACATGTAAACCCAAATTACAAAAACCTATCAGCTCACTCCAGTCAGAATGGCCATCAACAAAAATGCTGCAAACAATAAATGCTGACGTGATTGTGGAGAAATGCGTACCCTCGATTCTAAGGGGGACGTGGTAAGAGCCACTAACGAAAGCACAATTGAGTTGCCTTGAAAAGGTAAACGTCGAGCTACCATACCAGTCAATCAATCATACCCACTGCTGGGTCTATCACCTGAGAAAATGAAAATCAAAAATCACAGGCTGGCAATCCTGCACTCCAGCAATATTTACCATAGGCAACATTTGGAAGCAACGAAAATGTCCATCAACAGAGGAATGCACCAAGAAGAAGTGGTCCATGTACACAATGGAATACTAGCCATGGAAAACATTGAAGCACTGCTCTTTGAGGCACCATAGATGAGCCTGGAGATAATCACAAAACATGAAGTAGGTCGGAAAGCAAAACACCTATATCCTATATTATCACTTATGGCATTATCTAATAACTGACACAGATGAACATATTTCCAAAGTGAAAAACACTCACAGGCTTAGAAAACAAACTATGCTCATCTGAAAGGAGAGGAGGGGGGAAATTGAGAAATGAAGATTAGAGTTACTATACATATACAAATACATATTATATACATGTATCAAAAAGACCGAACACATAGCAAGGGAGGTCGACGGAACACTGTAATATTTTACATGGGAAGAGGATCTGTACATTAGTAGACATACATAATGTACAAATGAACCAGATTGTGTACACCTAGGACAAACAATATTCTAAACTTTACCCAGATTAAAAAAATTTTAAAAACCAAGAAGAAGTAATGAGACATAAACTTATGGGGATTTCTCCTGGCAAATTCCATTCTAATTTACAACCTAGGACAATGACTTCCAGAAAGGCTCTGCTGCCCTAGTACCCAGATTGGGGAATGGAGAAATGCTACCTCCTTGTGGCCGTTTCCCACAACAGCAGCTTTGAACCCACTGCAAAAGGTCAGTAAATTTTCACCAACTTGCAGTTCTGTAAATGGCAACTGCCCTCCAGAAAATTTCTGGGGTCAAATATCGACCAAAATCTTCAGAGGAGGGCAACCTTCGAAGAAGACAATTTCAAGAGCTATATTGTACTCACGGTTTTTTCTTTTAAGAGAAAAGAAAAAGGCGTAGGAATATGATGAATTTTAAAAATTTTAATGACATGCATACCCATATTACAAAAACCTATCAGCTCACAGCAGTCAGAATGGCCATTAGGAAAAATGCTGCAAAAAATAAATGGTGAAGGGAGTGTGGAGAAATGCGTACCCTCGGTTGTAAGCGGGGGCATGTAAAGAGCCACTAATGAAAACACAATGTAGGTGCTTTGAAAAGGGAAACATTGAGATACCAGTCAATCAATCACAATCACTTCTTGGCCTATCACCTGACAAAATGAGAATCAAAAAGTCACAGGCTGGCAAACCTGTACGCCAGCAAGATTTACCATAGCCAGCACTTGGAAGCAATGAAAATGTCCATCAACTGAGGAATGCACCAAGAAGAAGTGGTCTACGTACACAATGGTATATTACTCTAATAATAAATATAAATCAAATTTAAAAACAAACAAAAGCAAGGAGACATCAACATTTGTGGGTTTATCCGGGCACATTCACTCTAATTTATAACCGAACAACACCACTGGACGGTAGGTCTGTTTCCCTAGTACCAGCAAGGGGAACGTAGAAAGGCTGCCGCTCTTTGGCCGATACCTGCAAAAGCAGGTTTAAAGCCTGAGCTAATGGTCACTTCATATGAACAAGTACTGCAGGGCTGTAAATGAAACCTGCCCTCAAAATGTCTTGAGGGAGATAATGGCCAAAATATTTCAAAAGGTGACACATACTTTAAGAAAACACTTTGAAGAAATAAGCTCTAATCACAGCTGGAAAAATAAAAAGGACATGTCTTAAAGCTCAATTTCAACGCATTTTGAGACACATGCAAATTCAACCACCACGAGGTATCAGCTCACACCACTCAGAATAACTCTCAGCAAAAACTACAAAGAATAAATGCTGAAGGTGCTGGGAAGAAATACATACCCTCCACTTTAAGTGGGACGTAACCTGGAAAGAGCCACTAAGGAGAACAGAATAGAGGTGCCTTTAAAAGGTAAACATTGAGCTACCATATGATCCAGCAGTCCTATTCCTGGACCTATAACCTAAGAAGGCAAAATTGGAAGGACACAGGCACGCAAATCTGTATTGCATATTATTACAATAGCCAAGATCTGGAAGTAACCAAAAAGTCCACCGACAGATGGGGGGACAAAGAAGTACTGCTATCTGTACAGATGGAATATGAGCTAGTGAAAAAATGAAACAATGTCATTTGCAGCACCATAGATGAGTCTAGAAGTAATCACACAACTTGGAGTAAGTGAGAAAGCGAAAGACACATATCCTATCATATCACATATAGGGGTTACCTAAAAAATGATACAAACAAAGATATTTCCACAGAGAAACACTATCATAGATTCATTAAAAATCTTGGGGCTTCCCTGGTGGCGCAGTGGTTGAGAATCTGCCTGCCAATGCAGGGGACACGGGTTTGAGCCCTGGTCTGGGAAGATCCCACATGCCACGGAGCAACTGGGCCCGTGAGCCACAATTACTGAGCCTGCGCGTCTGGAGCCTGTGCTCCACAACAAGAGAGGCCACGATGGTGAGAGGCCCGCGCACCGCGATGAAGAGTGGTCCCCACTTGCCACAAATAGAGAAAGCCCTCGCACAGAAACGAAGACCCAACACAGTCATAAATAAATAAATAAATAAATAAAAGAACGTGAATTTCTAAAAAAAAATCAGAATGTTAACAAATTTAAAAAAAAAATAAAATAAAATAAATAAATAAATAAATAAATCTTATGGTTCACCAAATAGAAAGGTGTGAGGATTGGATACATTACCATATTGAGGTTAACAGAGAGATAGAAACACATGTGAAATACATAATCACCAAAGACCTACGCAATACCAAGAGAAGACTACTCAACACTGTGTCATAACCTACATGGGAAAAGGCTCCAAAGAAGAATAGATATATGTATATGCGTGAAAGAACCACATCTTGCACACCTAGAACAAACAAAACATTGTAATCAATTTTGCTGTGATAAAAAATAAAAATTAAGTGAAAAATACCAACAAGAAGTAAGGAGACATACACTTAAAGGGCTTTTTCCTCGCACATTCCATTCTAATTTACAACCTAGAACACCACTTCAAGTAAGGCTCTGTTGCCGTAGTAACCAGATTTGGTAAAGCAGAAATGCTGCCGCCTTGTGGCCGATTCCCGCAAGAGCAGCTTTTAACCCACAGCTAATGGTCACTTACCATTCACAAGGACTCAGGGCTCTAAAGGACACCTGCCCCCAAAATTGGCTGAGGTAGGGAAAGGATAAAAAAAAATCAAAACAGGCAGAATTTTCAAGAACATAATATGAAGAGGCAAGTTTTACTCACTCTCTTTATTTATTTTTTTTTAGATATGTTTCACTCTCTTTTTAAAGAAAGGAAAATGGATAAAAGCTCAGCCTCAGGAAGTATTAGACTCATGCAATAAAATCTACAAAAAATTTTCAACTCACACCAGTCGACTGACCATTGGCAAAAAGTCTACAAGCAATAAATGCTGAAGAGGTTTTAGAGAACTGTATGCCCTCTAGCTGCTGGTGAGATGTAAAAGGGTTAAACGCTAATAATGAGAACAGAAAGGAGCTGCGTTTAAAAGGAAATACTGAGGTACCATTCAATCCAGCAGGTGAACCAATGGGCCTCTCACCTGAGAAGACCAGAATGAAGAAGACCCGGGCTGCAAAAGCTGCACTGCAGCCTTATTCACAATATACAAGACAGTGAAGCAACCAAAATGTCCATCAACACATGAAAGGATAAAGAAGAAGTGGTCCGTGTACACAATGAATACTAGCCATGGAAAACAATGAAACACTGCTCTTTGAGGCACCATAGATGATCTTGGAGATAATCACAGAACATGAGGTAAGTCGGAAAGCAAAAGTCCTATATCCTATGATATCACTTATAGGCGTTATCTAATAACTGACACAAATGAACATATTTCCACAGAGAAAGTCAATCACAAACTTATTAAAAAAAACTATGCTTATCTAAAAGGAAAGGTGGGGGGAATGGATAAATGAAGATTAGCATTACCATATGTATACAAATACATATTATATACATATATCAACGAGACCGACCATATAGCAAGGAAGGTTTACGAAACACTCTGTAATAATTTACACGGGAAGAGGATCTCTACATAAATAGGTATATAGAATATGAAGATGAACCAGAGTGTGTACACCTTGCACAAGCAACATTCTAACCATTACCCCAATTGAAAAAATTAAAACAACGAACTAGGAGTAATGAGACATAAACTTATGGGGGGTTTTCCTGGCACATTCCATTCAAATTTACAACCTAGGCAAACGACTTCCAAAACAGCTCTGATGCCCTATTGCCCAGATTTTGTAATGGAGAAATGCTGCATCCTTGTGGCCATTTCCCACAACAGCAGCTTTAAACCCACTGCAAAAGGTCACTAAATATTCAGCAATTGCAGTTCTGTAAATGACACGTGCCCTCCAAAAAATACTAAGGTCGAAATTCGACCAAAAAATTCTAGAGTGCAACCATCAAAAACGAAAATTTGAAGAGGTATATTATACTCACATTTTTTGCTTTTTTCTTTTAACAGAAAAGAAAAAGCCGTGGAGAAATAATGAATTGTAGGAATTTTTACAGACATGTAAACCCAAATTACAAAAACCTATCAGCTCACTCCAGTCAGAATGGCCATCAACAAAAATGCTGCAAACAATAAATGCTGACGTGATTGTGGAGAAATGCGTACCCTCGATTCTAAGGGGGACGTGGTAAGAGCCACTAACGAAAGCACAATTGAGTTGCCTTGAAAAGGTAAACGTCGAGCTACCATACCAGTCAATCAATCATACCCACTGCTGGGTCTATCACCTGAGAAAATGAAAATCAAAAATCACAGGCTGGCAATCCTGCACTCCAGCAATATTTACCATAGGCAACATTTGGAAGCAACGAAAATGTCCATCAACAGAGGAATGCACCAAGAAGAAGTGGTCCATGTACACAATGGAATACTAGCCATGGAAAACATTGAAGCACTGCTCTTTGAGGCACCATAGATGAGCCTGGAGATAATCACAAAACATGAAGTAGGTCGGAAAGCAAAACACCTATATCCTATATTATCACTTATGGCATTATCTAATAACTGACACAGATGAACATATTTCCAAAGTGAAAAACACTCACAGGCTTAGAAAACAAACTATGCTCATCTGAAAGGAGAGGAGGGGGGAAATTGAGAAATGAAGATTAGAGTTACTATACATATACAAATACATATTATATACATGTATCAAAAAGACCGAACACATAGCAAGGGAGGTCGACGGAACACTGTAATATTTTACATGGGAAGAGGATCTGTACATTAGTAGACATACATAATGTACAAATGAACCAGATTGTGTACACCTAGGACAAACAATATTCTAAACTTTACCCAGATTAAAAAAATTTTAAAAACCAAGAAGAAGTAATGAGACATAAACTTATGGGGATTTCTCCTGGCAAATTCCATTCTAATTTACAACCTAGGACAATGACTTCCAGAAAGGCTCTGCTGCCCTAGTACCCAGATTGGGGAATGGAGAAATGCTACCTCCTTGTGGCCGTTTCCCACAACAGCAGCTTTGAACCCACTGCAAAAGGTCAGTAAATTTTCACCAACTTGCAGTTCTGTAAATGGCAACTGCCCTCCAGAAAATTTCTGGGGTCAAATATCGACCAAAATCTTCAGAGGAGGGCAACCTTCGAAGAAGACAATTTCAAGAGCTATATTGTACTCACGGTTTTTTCTTTTAAGAGAAAAGAAAAAGGCGTAGGAATATGATGAATTTTAAAAATTTTAATGACATGCATACCCATATTACAAAAACCTATCAGCTCACAGCAGTCAGAATGGCCATTAGGAAAAATGCTGCAAAAAATAAATGGTGAAGGGAGTGTGGAGAAATGCGTACCCTCGGTTGTAAGCGGGGGCATGTAAAGAGCCACTAATGAAAACACAATGTAGGTGCTTTGAAAAGGGAAACATTGAGATACCAGTCAATCAATCACAATCACTTCTTGGCCTATCACCTGACAAAATGAGAATCAAAAAGTCACAGGCTGGCAAACCTGTACGCCAGCAAGATTTACCATAGCCAGCACTTGGAAGCAATGAAAATGTCCATCAACTGAGGAATGCACCAAGAAGAAGTGGTCTACGTACACAATGGTATATTACTCTAATAATAAATATAAATCAAATTTAAAAACAAACAAAAGCAAGGAGACATCAACATTTGTGGGTTTATCCGGGCACATTCACTCTAATTTATAACCGAACAACACCACTGGACGGTAGGTCTGTTTCCCTAGTACCAGCAAGGGGAACGTAGAAAGGCTGCCGCTCTTTGGCCGATACCTGCAAAAGCAGGTTTAAAGCCTGAGCTAATGGTCACTTCATATGAACAAGTACTGCAGGGCTGTAAATGAAACCTGCCCTCAAAATGTCTTGAGGGAGATAATGGCCAAAATATTTCAAAAGGTGACACATACTTTAAGAAAACACTTTGAAGAAATAAGCTCTAATCACAGCTGGAAAAATAAAAAGGACATGTCTTAAAGCTCAATTTCAACGCATTTTGAGACACATGCAAATTCAACCACCACGAGGTATCAGCTCACACCACTCAGAATAACTCTCAGCAAAAACTACAAAGAATAAATGCTGAAGGTGCTGGGAAGAAATACATACCCTCCACTTTAAGTGGGACGTAACCTGGAAAGAGCCACTAAGGAGAACAGAATAGAGGTGCCTTTAAAAGGTAAACATTGAGCTACCATATGATCCAGCAGTCCTATTCCTGGACCTATAACCTAAGAAGGCAAAATTGGAAGGACACAGGCACGCAAATCTGTATTGCATATTATTACAATAGCCAAGATATGGAAGTAACCAAAAAGTCCACCGACAGATGGGGGGACAAAGAAGTACTGCTATCTGTACAGATGGAATATGAGCTAGTGAAAAAATGAAACAATGTCATTTGCAGCACCATAGATGAGTCTAGAAGTAATCACACAACTTGGAGTAAGTGAGAAAGCGAAAGACACATATCCTATCATATCACATATAGGGGTTACCTAAAAAATGATACAAACAAAGATATTTCCACAGAGAAACACTATCATAGATTCATTAAAAATCTTGGGGCTTCCCTGGTGGCGCAGTGGTTGAGAATCTGCCTGCCAATGCAGGGGACACGGGTTTGAGCCCTGGTCTGGGAAGATCCCACATGCCACGGAGCAACTGGGCCCGTGAGCCACAATTACTGAGCCTGCGCGTCTGGAGCCTGTGCTCCACAACAAGAGAGGCCACGATGGTGAGAGGCCCGCGCACCGCGATGAAGAGTGGTCCCCACTTGCCACAACTAGAGAAAGCCCTCGCACAGAAACGAAGACCCAACACAGTCATAAATAAATAAATAAATAAATAAAAGAACGTGAATTTCTAAAAAAAAATCAGAATGTTAACAAATTTAAAAAAAAAATAAAATAAAAAAAATAAATAAATAAATAAATCTTATGGTTCACCAAATAGAAAGGTGTGAGGAATGCATACATTACCATATTGAGGTTAACAGAGAGATAGAAACACATGTGAAATACATAATCACCAAAGACCTACGCAATACCAAGAGAAGACTACTCAACACTGTGTCATAACCTACATGGGAAAAGGCTCCAAAGAAGAATAGATATATGTATATGCGTGAAAGAACCACATCTTGCACACCTAGAACAAACAAAACATTGTAATCAATTTTGCTGTGATAAAAAATAAAAATTAAGTGAAAAATACCAACAAGAAGTAAGGAGACATACACTTAAAGGGCTTTTTCCTCGCACATTCCATTCTAATTTACAACCTAGAACACCACTTCAAGTAAGGCTCAGTTGCCCTAGTAACCAGATTTGGTAAAGCAGAAATGCTGCCGCCTTGTGGCCGATTCCCGCAAGAGCAGCTTTTAACCCACAGCTAATGGTCACTTACTATTCACAAGGACTCAGGGCTCTAAAGGACACCTGCCCCCAAAATTGGCTGAGGTAGGGAATGGATAAAAAAAATTCAAAACAGGCAGAATTTTCAAGAACATAGTACGAAGAGGCAAGTTTTACTCACTCTCTTTTTAAAGAAAGGAAAATGGTTAAAGCTCAACCTCAGGAAGTGTTAGACTCATGCAATCTAATCTACTAAAACTTTTCAACTCACACCAGTCGACTGACCATTGGCAAAAAGTCTACAAGCAATAAATGCTGAAGAGGTTTTAGAGAACTGTATGCCCTCTAGCTGCTGGTGAGATGTAAAAGGGTTAAACGCTAATAATGAGAACAGAAAGGAGCTGCGTTTAAAAGGAAATATTGAGGTACCATTCAATCCAGCAGGTGAACCAATGGGCCTCTCACCTGAGAAGACCAGAATGAAGAAGACCCGGGCTGCAAAAGCTGCACTGCAGCCTTATTCACAATATACAAGACAGTGAAGCAACCAAAATGTCCATCAACACATGAAAGGATAAAGAAGAAGTGGTCCGTGTACACAATGAATACTAGCCATGGAAAACAATGAAACACTGCTCTTTGAGGCACCATAGATGATCTTGGAGATAATCACAGAACATGAGGTAAGTCGGAAAGCAAAAGTCCTATATCCTATGATATCACTTATAGGCGTTATCTAATAACTGACACAAATGAACATATTTCCACAGAGAAAGTCAATCACAAACTTATTAAAAAAAACTATGCTTATCTAAAAGGAAAGGTGGGGGGAATGGATAAATGAAGATTAGCATTACCATATGTATACAAATACATATTATATACATATATCAACGAGACCGACCATATAGCAAGGAAGGTTTACGAAACACTCTGTAATAATTTACACGGGAAGAGGATCTCTACATAAATAGGTATATAGAATATGAAGATGAACCAGAGTGTGTACACCTTGCACAAGCAACATTCTAACCATTACCCCAATTGAAAAAATTAAAACAACGAACTAGGAGTAATGAGACATAAACTTATGGGGGGTTTTCCTGGCACATTCCATTCAAATTTACAACCTAGGCAAACGACTTCCAAAACAGCTCTGATGCCCTATTGCCCAGATTTTGTAATGGAGAAATGCTGCATCCTTGTGGCCATTTCCCACAACAGCAGCTTTAAACCCACTGCAAAAGGTCACTAAATATTCAGCAATTGCAGTTCTGTAAATGACACGTGCCCTCCAAAACATACTGAGGTCGAAATTCGACCCAAAAATTCTAGAGTGCAACCTTCAAAAAAGAAAATTTGAAGAGGTATATTATACTCACATTTTTTGCTTTTTTCTTTTAACAGAAAAGAAAAAGCCGTGGAGAAATAATGAATTGTAGGAATTTTTACAGACATGTAAACCCAAATTACAAAAACCTATCAGCTCACTCCAGTCAGAATGGCCATCAACAAAAATGCTGCAAACAATAAATGCTGACGTGATTGTGGAGAAATGCGTACCCTCGATTCTAAGGGGGACGTGGTAAGAGCCACTAACGAAAGCACAATTGAGTTGCCTTGAAAAGGTAAACGTCGAGCTACCATACCAGTCAATCAATCATACCCACTGCTGGGTCTATCACCTGAGAAAATGAAAATCAAAAATCACAGGCTGGCAATCCTGCACTCCAGCAATATTTACCATAGGCAACATTTGGAAGCAACGAAAATGTCCATCAACAGAGGAATGCACCAAGAAGAAGTGGTCCATGTACACAATGGAATACTAGCCATGGAAAACATTGAAGCACTGCTCTTTGAGGCACCATAGATGAGCCTGGAGATAATCACAAAACATGAAGTAGGTCGGAAAGCAAAAGAGCTATATCCTATATTATCACTTATGGCATTATCTAATAACTGACACAGATGAACATATTTCCAAAGTGAAAGACACTCACAGGCTTAGAAAACAAACTATGCTCATCTGAAAGGAGAGGAGGGGGGAAATTGAGAAATGAAGATTAGTGTTACTATACATATACAAATACATATTATATACATGTATCAAAAAGACCGAACACATAGCAAGGGAGGTCGACGGAACACTGTAATATTTTACATGGGAAGAGGATCTGTACATTAGTAGACATACATAATGTACAAATGAACCAGATTGTGTACACCTAGGACAAACAATATTCTAAACTTTACCCAGATTAAAAAAATTTTAAAAACCAAGAAGAAGTAATGAGACATAAACTTATGGGGATTTCTCCTGGCAAATTCCATTCTAATTTACAACCTAGGACAATGACTTCCAGAAAGGCTCTGCTGCCCTAGTACCCAGATTGGGGAATGGAGAAATGCTACCTCCTTGTGGCCGTTTCCCACAACAGCAGCTTTGAACCCACTGCAAAAGGTCAGTAAATTTTCACCAACTTGCAGTTCTATAAATGGCAACTGCCCTGCAGAAAATTTCTGGGGTCAAATATCGACCAAAATCTTCAGAGGAGGGCAACCTTCGAAGAAGACAATTTCAAGAGCTATATTGTACTCACGGTTTTTTTCTTTTAAGAGAAAAGAAAAAGGCGTAGGAATATGATGAATTTTAAAAATTTTAATGACATGCATACCCATATTACAAAAACCTATCACCTCACAGCAGTCAGAATGGCCATTAGGAAAAATGCTGCAAAAAATAAATGGTGAAGGGAGTGTGGACAAATGCGTACCCTCGGTTGTAAGCGGGGGCATGTAAAGAGCCACTAATGAAAACACAATGTAGGTGCTTTGAAAAGAGAAACATTGAGATACCAGTCAATCAATCACAATCACTTCTTGGCCTATCACCTGACAAAATGAGAAGCAAAAAGTCACAGGCTGGCAAACCTGTACGCCAGCAAGATTTACCATAGCCAGCACTTGGAAGCAATGAAAATGTCCATCAACTGAGGAATGCACCAAGAAGAAGTGGTCTACGTACACAATGGTATATTACTCTAATAATAAATATAAATCAAATTTAAAAACAAACAAAAGCAAGGAGACATCAACATTTGTGGGTTTATCCGGGCACATTCACTCTAATTTATAACCGAACAACACCACTGGACGGTAGGTCTCTTTCCCTAGTACCAGCAAGGGGAACGTAGAAAGGCTGCCGCTCTTTGGCCGATACCTGCAAAAGCAGGTTTAAAGCCTGAGCTAATGGTCACTTCATATGAACAAGTACTGCAGGGCTGTAAATGAAACCTGCCCTCAAAATGTCTTGAGGGAGATAATGGCCAAAATATTTCAAAAGGTGACACATACTTTAAGAAAACACTTTGAAGAAATAAGCTCTAATCACAGCTGGAAAAATAAAAAGGACATGTCTTAAAGCTCAATTTCAACGCATTTTGAGACACATGCAAATTCAACCACCAAGAGGTATCAGCTCACACCACTCAGAATAACCCTCAGCAAAAACTACAAAGAATAAATGCTGAAGGTGCTGGGAAGAAATACATACCCTCCACTTTAAGTGGGACGTAACCTGGAAAGAGCCACTAAGGAGAACAGAATAGAGGTGCCTTTAAAAGGTAAACATTGAGCTACCATATGATCCAGCAGTCCTATTCCTGGACCTATAACCTAAGAAGGCAAAATTGGAAGGACACAGGCACGCAAATCTGTATTGCATATTATTACAATAGCCAAGATATGGAAGTAACCAAAAAGTCCACCGACGGATGGGTGGACAAAGAAGTACTGCTATCTGTACAGATGGAATATGAGCTAGTGAAAAAATGAAACAATGTCATTTGCAGCACCATAGATGAGTCTAGAAGTAATCACACAACTTGGAGTAAGTGAGAAAGCGAAAGACACATATCCTATCATATCACATATAGGGGTTACCTAAAAAATGATACAAACAAAGATATTTCCACAGAGAAACACTATCATAGATTCATTAAAAATCTTGGGGCTTCCCTGGTGGCGCAGTGGTTGAGAATCTGCCTGCCAATGCAGGGGACACGGGTTCGAGCCCTGGTCTGGGAAGATCCCACATGCCACGGAGCAACTGGGCCCGTGAGCCACAATTACTGAGCCTGCGCGTCTGGAGCCTGTGCTCCACAACAAGAGAGGCCACCATGGTGAGAGGCCCGCGCACCGCGATGAAGAGTGGTCCCCACTTGCCACAACTAGAGAAAGCCCTCGCACAGAAACGAAGACCCAACACAGTCATAAATAAATAAATAAATAAATAAAAGAACGTGAATTTCTAAAAAAAAATCAGAATGTTAACAAATTTAAAAAAAAAATAAAATAAAAAAAATAAATAAATAAATAAATCTTATGGTTCACCAAATAGAAAGGTGTGAGGAATGGATACATTACCATATTGAGGTTAACAGAGAGATAGAAACACATGTGAAATACATAATCACCAAAGACCTACGCAATACCAAGAGAAGACTACTCAACACTGTGTCATAACCTACATGGGAAAAGGCTCCAAAGAAGAATAGATATATGTATATGCGTGAAAGAACCACATCTTGCACACCTAGAACAAACAAAACATTGTAATCAATTTTGCTGTGATAAAAAATAAAAATTAAGTGAAAAATACCAACAAGAAGTAAGGAGACATACACTTAAAGGGCTTTTTCCTCGCACATTCCATTCTAATTTACAACCTAGAACACCACTTCAAGTAAGGCTCAGTTGCCCTAGTAACCAGATTTGGTAAAGCAGAAATGCTGCCGCCTTGTGGCCGATTCCCGCAAGAGCAGCTTTTAACCCACAGCTAATGGTCACTTACCATTCACAAGGACTCAGGGCTCTAAAGGACACCTGCCCCCAAAATTGGCTGAGGTAGGGAATGGATAAAAAAAATTCAAAACAGGCAGAATTTTCAAGAACATAGTACGAAGAGGCAAGTTTTACTCACTCTCTTTTTAAAGAAAGGAAAATGGTTAAAGCTCAACCTCAGGAAGTGTTAGACTCATGCAATCTAATCTACTAAAACTTTTCAACTCACACCAGTCGACTGACCATTGGCAAAAAGTCTACAAGCAATAAATGCTGAAGAGGTTTTAGAGAACTGTATGCCCTCTAGCTGCTGGTGAGATGTAAAAGGGTTAAACGCTAATAATGAGAACAGAAAGGAGCTGCGTTTAAAAGGAAATATTGAGGTACCATTCAATCCAGCAGGTGAACCAATGGGCCTCTCACCTGAGAAGACCAGAATGAAGAAGACCCGGGCTGCAAAAGCTGCACTGCAGCCTTATTCACAATATACAAGACAGTGAAGCAACCAAAATGTCCATCAACACATGAAAGGATAAAGAAGAAGTGGTCCGTGTACACAATGAATACTAGCCATGGAAAACAATGAAACACTGCTCTTTGAGGCACCATAGATGATCTTGGAGATAATCACAGAACATGAGGTAAGTCGGAAAGCAAAAGTCCTATATCCTATGATATCACTTATAGGCGTTATCTAATAACTGACACAAATGAACATATTTCCACAGAGAAAGTCAATCACAAACTTATTAAAAAAAACTATGCTTATCTAAAAGGAAAGGTGGGGGGAATGGATAAATGAAGATTAGCATTACCATATGTATACAAATACATATTATATACATATATCAACGAGACCGACCATATAGCAAGGAAGGTTTACGAAACACTCTGTAATAATTTACACGGGAAGAGGATCTCTACATAAATAGGTATATAGAATATGAAGATGAACCAGAGTGTGTACACCTTGCACAAGCAACATTCTAACCATTACCCCAATTGAAAAAATTAAAACAACGAACTAGGAGTAATGAGACATAAACTTATGGGGGGTTTTCCTGGCACATTCCATTCAAATTTACAACCTAGGCAAACGACTTCCAAAACAGCTCTGATGCCCTATTGCCCAGATTTTGTAATGGAGAAATGCTGCATCCTTGTGGCCATTTCCCACAACAGCAGCTTTAAACCCACTGCAAAAGGTCACTAAATATTCAGCAATTGCAGTTCTGTAAATGACACGTGCCCTCCAAAACATACTGAGGTCGAAATTCGACCCAAAAATTCTAGAGTGCAACCTTCAAAAAAGAAAATTTGAAGAGGTATATTATACTCACATTTTTTGCTTTTTTCTTTTAACAGAAAAGAAAAAGCCGTGGAGAAATAATGAATTGTAGGAATTTTTACAGACATGTAAACCCAAATTACAAAAACCTATCAGCTCACTCCAGTCAGAATGGCCATCAACAAAAATGCTGCAAACAATAAATGCTGACGTGATTGTGGAGAAATGCGTACCCTCGATTCTAAGGGGGACGTGGTAAGAGCCACTAACGAAAGCACAATTGAGTTGCCTTGAAAAGGTAAACGTCGAGCTACCATACCAGTCAATCAATCATACCCACTGCTGGGTCTATCACCTGAGAAAATGAAAATCAAAAATCACAGGCTGGCAATCCTGCACTCCAGCAATATTTACCATAGGCAACATTTGGAAGCAACGAAAATGTCCATCAACAGAGGAATGCACCAAGAAGAAGTGGTCCATGTACACAATGGAATACTAGCCATGGAAAACATTGAAGCACTGCTCTTTGAGGCACCATAGATGAGCCTGGAGATAATCACAAAACATGAAGTAGGTCGGAAAGCAAAAGAGCTATATCCTATATTATCACTTATGGCATTATCTAATAACTGACACAGATGAACATATTTCCAAAGTGAAAGACACTCACAGGCTTAGAAAACAAACTATGCTCATCTGAAAGGAGAGGAGGGGGGAAATTGAGAAATGAAGATTAGTGTTACTATACATATACAAATACATATTATATACATGTATCAAAAAGACCGAACACATAGCAAGGGAGGTCGACGGAACACTGTAATATTTTACATGGGAAGAGGATCTGTACATTAGTAGACATACATAATGTACAAATGAACCAGATTGTGTACACCTAGGACAAACAATATTCTAAACTTTACCCAGATTAAAAAAATTTTAAAAACCAAGAAGAAGTAATGAGACATAAACTTATGGGGATTTCTCCTGGCAAATTCCATTCTAATTTACAACCTAGGACAATGACTTCCAGAAAGGCTCTGCTGCCCTAGTACCCAGATTGGGGAATGGAGAAATGCTACCTCCTTGTGGCCGTTTCCCACAACAGCAGCTTTGAACCCACTGCAAAAGGTCAGTAAATTTTCACCAACTTGCAGTTCTATAAATGGCAACTGCCCTGCAGAAAATTTCTGGGGTCAAATATCGACCAAAATCTTCAGAGGAGGGCAACCTTCGAAGAAGACAATTTCAAGAGCTATATTGTACTCACGGTTTTTTTCTTTTAAGAGAAAAGAAAAAGGCGTAGGAATATGATGAATTTTAAAAATTTTAATGACATGCATACCCATATTACAAAAACCTATCACCTCACAGCAGTCAGAATGGCCATTAGGAAAAATGCTGCAAAAAATAAATGGTGAAGGGAGTGTGGACAAATGCGTACCCTCGGTTGTAAGCGGGGGCATGTAAAGAGCCACTAATGAAAACACAATGTAGGTGCTTTGAAAAGGGAAACATTGAGATACCAGTCAATCAATCACAATCACTTCTTGGCCTATCACCTGACAAAATGAGAAGCAAAAAGTCACAGGCTGGCAAACCTGTACGCCAGCAAGATTTACCATAGCCAGCACTTGGAAGCAATGAAAATGTCCATCAACTGAGGAATGCACCAAGAAGAAGTGGTCTACGTACACAATGGTATATTACTCTAATAATAAATATAAATCAAATTTAAAAACAAACAAAAGCAAGGAGACATCAACATTTGTGGGTTTATCCGGGCACATTCACTCTAATTTATAACCGAACAACACCACTGGACGGTAGGTCTCTTTCCCTAGTACCAGCAAGGGGAACGTAGAAAGGCTGCCGCTCTTTGGCCGATACCTGCAAAAGCAGGTTTGAAGCCTGAGCTAATGGTCACTTCATATGAACAAGTACTGCAGGGCTGTAAATGAAACCTGCCCTCAAAATGTCTTGAGGGAGATAATGGCCAAAATATTTCAAAAGGTGACACATACTTTAAGAAAACACTTTGAAGAAATAAGCTCTAATCACAGCTGGAAAAATAAAAAGGACATGTCTTAAAGCTCAATTTCAACGCATTTTGAGACACATGCAAATTCAACCACCAAGAGGTATCAGCTCACACCACTCAGAATAACCCTCAGCAAAAACTACAAAGAATAAATGCTGAAGGTGCTGGGAAGAAATACATACCCTCCACTTTAAGTGGGACGTAACCTGGAAAGAGCCACTAAGGAGAACAGAATAGAGGTGCCTTTAAAAGGTAAACATTGAGCTACCATATGATCCAGCAGTCCTATTCCTGGACCTATAACCTAAGAAGGCAAAATTGGAAGGACACAGGCACGCAAATCTGTATTGCATATTATTACAATAGCCAAGATATGGAAGTAACCAAAAAGTCCACCGACGGATGGGTGGACAAAGAAGTACTGCTATCTGTACAGATGGAATATGAGCTAGTGAAAAAATGAAACAATGTCATTTGCAGCACCATAGATGAGTCTAGAAGTAATCACACAACTTGGAGTAAGTGAGAAAGCGAAAGACACATATCCTATCATATCACATATAGGGGTTACCTAAAAAATGATACAAACAAAGATATTTCCACAGAGAAACACTATCATAGATTCATTAAAAATCTTGGGGCTTCCCTGGTGGCGCAGTGGTTGAGAATCTGCCTGCCAATGCAGGGGACACGGGTTCGAGCCCTGGTCTGGGAAGATCCCACATGCCACGGAGCAACTGGGCCCGTGAGCCACAATTACTGAGCCTGCGCGTCTGGAGCCTGTGCTCCACAACAAGAGAGGCCACCATGGTGAGAGGCCCGCGCACCGCGATGAAGAGTGGTCCCCACTTGCCACAACTAGAGAAAGCCCTCGCACAGAAACGAAGACCCAACACAGTCATAAATAAATAAATAAATAAATAAAAGAACGTGAATTTCTAAAAAAAAATCAGAATGTTAACAAATTTAAAAAAAAAATAAAATAAAAAAAATAAATAAATAAATAAATCTTATGGTTCACCAAATAGAAAGGTGTGAGGAATGGATACATTACCATATTGAGGTTAACAGAGAGATAGAAACACATGTGAAATACATAATCACCAAAGACCTACGCAATACCAAGAGAAGACTACTCAACACTGTGTCATAACCTACATGGGAAAAGGCTCCAAAGAAGAATAGATATATGTATATGCGTGAAAGAACCACATCTTGCACACCTAGAACAAACAAAACATTGTAATCAATTTTGCTGTGATAAAAAATAAAAATTAAGTGAAAAATACCAACAAGAAGTAAGGAGACATACACTTAAAGGGCTTTTTCCTCGCACATTCCATTCTAATTTACAACCTAGAACACCACTTCAAGTAAGGCTCAGTTGCCCTAGTAACCAGATTTGGTAAAGCAGAAATGCTGCCGCCTTGTGGCCGATTCCCGCAAGAGCAGCTTTTAACCCACAGCTAATGGTCACTTACCATTCACAAGGACTCAGGGCTCTAAAGGACACCTGCCCCCAAAATTGGCTGAGGTAGGGAATGGATAAAAAAAATTCAAAACAGGCAGAATTTTCAAGAACATAGTACGAAGAGGCAAGTTTTACTCACTCTCTTTTTAAAGAAAGGAAAATGGTTAAAGCTCAACCTCAGGAAGTGTTAGACTCATGCAATCTAATCTACTAAAACTTTTCAACTCACACCAGTCGACTGACCATTGGCAAAAAGTCTACAAGCAATAAATGCTGAAGAGGTTTTAGAGAACTGTATGCCCTCTAGCTGCTGGTGAGATGTAAAAGGGTTAAACGCTAATAATGAGAACAGAAAGGAGCTGCGTTTAAAAGGAAATATTGAGGTACCATTCAATCCAGCAGGTGAACCAATGGGCCTCTCACCTGAGAAGACCAGAATGAAGAAGACCCGGGCTGCAAAAGCTGCACTGCAGCCTTATTCACAATATACAAGACAGTGAAGCAACCAAAATGTCCATCAACACATGAAAGGATAAAGAAGAAGTGGTCCGTGTACACAATGAATACTAGCCATGGAAAACAATGAAACACTGCTCTTTGAGGCACCATAGATGATCTTGGAGATAATCACAGAACATGAGGTAAGTCGGAAAGCAAAAGTCCTATATCCTATGATATCACTTATAGGCGTGATCTAATAACTGACACAAATGAACATATTTCCACAGAGAAAGTCAATCACAAACTTATTAAAAAAAACTATGCTTATCTAAAAGGAAAGGTGGGGGGAATGGATAAATGAAGATTAGCATTACCATATGTATACAAATACATATTATATACATATATCAACGAGACCGACCATATAGCAAGGAAGGTTTACGAAACACTCTGTAATAATTTACACGGGAAGAGGATCTCTACATAAATAGGTATATAGAATATGAAGATGAACCAGAGTGTGTACACCTTGCACAAGCAACATTCTAACCATTACCCCAATTGAAAAAATTAAAACAACGAACTAGGAGTAATGAGACATAAACTTATGGGGGGTTTTCCTGGCACATTCCATTCAAATTTACAACCTAGGCAAACGACTTCCAAAACAGCTCTGATGCCCTATTGCCCAGATTTTGTAATGGAGAAATGCTGCATCCTTGTGGCCATTTCCCACAACAGCAGCTTTAAACCCACTGCAAAAGGTCACTAAATATTCAGCAATTGCAGTTCTGTAAATGACACGTGCCCTCCAAAACATACTGAGGTCGAAATTCGACCAAAAAATTCTAGAGTGCAACCTTCAAAAAAGAAAATTTGAAGAGGTATATTATACTCACATTTTTTGCTTTTTTCTTTTAACAGAAAAGAAAAAGCCGTGGAGAAATAATGAATTGTAGGAATTTTTACAGACATGTAAATGCAAATTACAAAATCCTATCAGCTCACTCCAGTCAGAATGGCCATCAACAAAAATGCTGCAAACAAAAAATGCTGACGTGACTGTGGAGAAATGCGTACCCTCGATTCTAAAGGGGACGTGGTAAGAGCCACTAACGAAAGCACAATTGAGTTGCCTTGAAAAGGTAAACGTCGAGCTACCATACCAGTCAATCAATCATACCCACTGCTGGGTCTATCACCTGAGAAAATGAAAATCAAAAATCACAGGCTGGCAATCCTGCACTCCAGCAATATTTACCATAGGCAACATTTGGAAGCAACGAAAATGTCCATCAACAGAGGAATGCACCAAGAAGAAGTGGTCCATGTACACAATGGAATACTAGCCATGGAAAACATTGAAGCACTGCTCTTTGAGGCACCATAGATGAGCCTGGAGATAATCACAAAACATGAAGTAGGTCGGAAAGCAAAAGAGCTATATCCTATATTATCACTTATGGTATTATCTAATAACTGACACAGATGAACATATTTCCAAAGAGAAAGACACTCACAGGCTTAGAAAACAAACTATGCTCATCTGAAAGGAAAGGAGGGGGGAAATTGAGAAATGAAGATTAGAGTTACTATACATATACAAATACATATTATATACATGTATCAAAAAGACCGAACACATAGCAAGGGAGGTCGACGGAACACTGTAATATTTTACATGGGAAGAGGATCTGTACATTAGTAGACATACATAATGTACAAATGAACCAGATTGTGTACACCTAGGACAAACAATATTCTAAACTTTACCCAGATTAAAAAAATTTTAAAAACCAAGAAGAAGTAATGAGACATAAACTTATGGGGATTTCTCCTGGCAAATTCCATTCTAATTTACAACCTAGGACAATGACTTCCAGAAAGGCTCTGCTGCCCTAGTACCCAGATTGGGGAATGGAGAAATGCTACCTCCTTGTGGCCGTTTCCCACAACAGCAGCTTTGAACCCACTGCAAAAGGTCAGTAAATTTTCACCAACTTGCAGTTCTGTAAATGGCAACTGCCCTCCAGAAAATTTCTGGGGTCAAATATCGACCAAAATCTTCAGAGGAGGGCAACCTTCGAAGAAGACAATTTCAAGAGCTATATTGTACTCACGGTTTTTTCTTTTAAGAGAAAAGAAAAAGGCGTAGGAATATGATGAATTTAAAAAATTTTAATGACATGCATACCCATATTACAAAAACCTATCAGCTCACAGCAGTCAGAATGGCCATTAGGAAAAATGCTGCAAAAAATAAATGGTGAAGGGAGTGTGGAGAAATGCGTACCCTCGGTTGTAAGCGGGGGCATGTAAAGAGCCACTAATGAAAACACAATGTAGGTGCTTTGAAAAGGGAAACATTGAGATACCAGTCAATCAATCACAATCACTTCTTGGCCTATCACCTGACAAAATGAGAATCAAAAAGTCACAGGCTGGCAAACCTGTACGCCAGCAAGATTTACCATAGCCAGCACTTGGAAGCAATGAAAATGTCCATCAACTGAGGAATGCACCAAGAAGAAGTGGTCTACGTACACAATGGTATATTACTCTAATAATAAATATAAATCAAATTTAAAAACAAACAAAAGCAAGGAGACATCAACATTTGTGGGTTTATCCGGGCACATTCACTCTAATTTATAACCGAACAACACCACTGGACGGTAGGTCTGTTTCCCTAGTACCAGCAAGGGGAACGTAGAAAGGCTGCCGCTCTTTGGCCGATACCTGCAAAAGCAGGTTTAAAGCCTGAGCTAATGGTCACTTCATATGAACAAGTACTGCAGGGCTGTAAATGAAACCTGCCCTCAAAATGTCTTGAGGGAGATAATGGCCAAAATATTTCAAAAGGTGACACATACTTTAAGAAAACACTTTGAAGAAATAAGCTCTAATCACAGCTGGAAAAATAAAAAGGACATGTCTTAAAGCTCAATTTCAACGCATTTTGAGACACATGCAAATTCAACCACCACGAGGTATCAGCTCACACCACTCAGAATAACACTCAGCAAAAACTACAAAGAATAAATGCTGAAGGTGCTGGGAAGAAATACATACCCTCCACTTTAAGTGGGACGTAACCTGGAAAGAGCCACTAAGGAGAACAGAATAGAGGTGCCTTTAAAAGGTAAACATTGAGCTACCATATGATCCAGCAGTCCTATTCCTGGACCTATAACCTAAGAAGGCAAAATTGGAAGGACACAGGCACGCAAATCTGTATTGCATATTATTACAATAGCCAAGATATGGAAGTAACCAAAAAGTCCATCGACAGATGGGGGGACAAAGAAATACTGCTATCTGTACAGATGGAATATGAGCTAGTGAAAAAATGAAACAATGTCATTTGCAGCACCATAGATGAGTCTAGAAGTAATCACACAACTTGGAGTAAGTGAGAAAGCGAAAGACACATATCCTATCATATCACATATAGGGGTTACCTAAAAAATGATACAAACAAAGATATTTCCACAGAGAAACACTATCATAGATTCATTAAAAATCTTGGGGCTTCCCTGGTGGCGCAGTGGTTGAGAATCTGCCTGCCAATGCAGGGGACACGGGTTCGAGCCCTGGTCTGGGAAGATCCCACAAGCCACGGAGCAACTGGGCCCGTGAGCCACAATTACTGAGCCTGCGCGTCTGGAGCCTGTGCTCCACAACAAGAGAGGCCACGATGGTGAGAGGCCCGTGCACCGCGATGAAGAGTGGTCCCCACTTGCCACAACTAGAGAAAGCCCTCGCACAGAAACGAAGACCCAACACAGTCATAAATAAATAAATAAATAAATAAAAGAACGTGAATTTCTAAAAAAAAATCAGAATGTTAACAAATTTAAAAAAAAATAAAATAAAAAAAATAAATAAATAAATAAATCTTATGGTTCACCAAATAGAAAGGTGTGAGGAATGGATACATTACCATATTGAGGTTAACAGAGAGATAGAAACACATGTGAAATACATAATCACCAAAGACCTACGCAATACCAAGAGAAGACTACTCAACACTGTGTCATAACCTACATGGGAAAAGGCTCCAAAGAAGAATAGATATATGTATATGCGTGAAAGAACCACATCTTGCATACCTAGAACAAACAAAACATTGTAATCAATTTTGCTGTGATAAAAAATAAAAATTAAGTGAAAAATACCAACAAGAAGTAAGGAGACATACACTTAAAGGGCTTTTTCCTCGCACATTCCATTCTAACTTACAACCTAGAACACCACTTCAAGTAAGGCTCTGTTGCCCTAGTAACCAGATTTGGTAAAGCAGAAATGCTGCCGCCTTGTGGCCGATTCCCGCAAGAGCAGCTTTTAACCCACAGCTAATGGTCACTTACCATTCACAAGGACTCAGGGCTCTAAAGGACACCTGCCCCCAAAATTGGCTGAGGTAGGGAATGGATAAAAAAAATTCAAAACAGGCAGAATTTTCAAGAACATAGTACGAAGAGGCAAGTTTTACTCACTCTCTTTTTAAAGAAAGGAAAATGGTTAAAGCTCAACCTCAGGAAGTGTTAGACTCATGCAATCTAATCTACTAAAACTTTTCAACTCACACCAGTCGACTGACCATTGGCAAAAAGTCTACAAGCAATAAATGCTGAAGAGGTTTTAGAGAACTGTATGCCCTCTAGCTGCTGGTGAGATGTAAAAGGGTTAAACGCTAATAATGAGAACAGAAAGGAGCTGCGTTTAAAAGGAAATACTGAGGTACCATTCAATCCAGCAGGTGAACCAATGGGCCTCTCACCTGAGAAGACCAGAATGAAGAAGACCCGGGCTGCAAAAGCTGCACTGCAGCCTTATTCACAATATACAAGACAGTGAAGCAACCAAAATGTCCATCAACACATGAAAGGATAAAGAAGAAGTGGTCCGTGTACACAATGAATACTAGCCATGGAAAACAATGAAACACTGCTCTTTGAGGCACCATAGATGATCTTGGAGATAATCACAGAACATGAGGTAAGTCGGAAAGCAAAAGTCCTATATCCTATGATATCACTTATAGGCGTTATCTAATAACTGACACAAATGAACATATTTCCACAGAGAAAGTCAATCACAAACTTATTAAAAAAAACTATGCTTATCTAAAAGGAAAGGTGGGGGGAATGGATAAATGAAGATTAGCATTACCATATGTATACAAATACATATTATATACATATATCAACGAGACCGACCATATAGCAAGGAAGGTTTACGAAACACTCTGTAATAATTTACACGGGAAGAGGATCTCTACATAAATAGGTATATAGAATATGAAGATGAACCAGAGTGTGTACACCTTGCACAAGCAACATTCTAACCATTACCCCAATTGAAAAAATTAAAACAACGAACTAGGAGTAATGAGACATAAACTTATGGGGGGGTTTTCCTGGCACATTCCATTCAAATTTACAACCTAGGCAAACGACTTCCAAAACAGCTCTGATGCCCTATTGCCCAGATTTTGTAATGGAGAAATGCTGCATCCTTGTGGCCATTTCCCACAACAGCAGCTTTAAACCCACTGCAAAAGGTCACTAAATATTCAGCAATTGCAGTTCTGTAAATGACACGTGCCCTCCAAAAAATACTAAGGTCGAAATTCGACCAAAAAATTCTAGAGTGCAACCTTCAAAAACGAAAATTTGAAGAGGTATATTATACTCACATTTTTTGCTTTTTTCTTTTAACAGAAAAGAAAAAGCCGTGGAGAAATAATGAATTGTAGGAATTTTTACAGACATGTAAACCCAAATTACAAAAACCTATCAGCTCACTCCAGTCAGAATGGCCATCAACAAAAATGCTGCAAACAATAAATGCTGACGTGATTGTGGAGAAATGCGTACCCTCGATTCTAAGGGGGACGTGGTAAGAGCCACTAACGAAAGCACAATTGAGTTGCCTTGAAAAGGTAAACGTCGAGCTACCATACCAGTCAATCAATCATACCCACTGCTGGGTCTATCACCTGAGAAAATGAAAATCAAAAATCACAGGCTGGCAATCCTGCACTCCAGCAATATTTACCATAGGCAACATTTGGAATCAACGAAAATGTCCATCAACAGAGGAATGCACCAAGAAGAAGTGGTCCATGTACACAATGGAATACTAGCCATGGAAAACATTGAAGCACTGCTCTTTGAGGCACCATAGATGAGCCTGGAGATAATCACAAAACATGAAGTAGGTCGGAAAGCAAAAGAGCTATATCCTATATTATCACTTATGGCATTATCTAATAACTGACACAGATGAACATATTTCCAAAGTGAAAGACACTCACAGGCTTAGAAACCAAACTATGCTCATCTGAAAGGAGAGGAGGGGGGAAATTGAGAAATGAAGATTAGTGTTACTATACATATACAAATACATATTATATACATGTATCAAAAAGACCGAACACATAGCAAGGGAGGACGACGGAACACTGTAATATTTTACATGGGAAGAGGATCTGTACATTAGTAGACATACATAATGTACAAATGAACCAGATTGTGTACACCTAGGACAAACAATATTCTAAACTTTACCCAGATTAAAAAAATTTTAAAAACCAAGAAGAAGTAATGAGACATAAACTTATGGGGTTTCTCCTGGCAAATTCCATTCTAATTTACAACCTAGGACAATGACTTCCAGAAAGGCTCTGCTGCCCTAGTACCCAGATTGGGGAATGGAGAAATGCTACCTCCTTGTGGCCGTTTCCCACAACAGCAGCTTTGAACCCACTGCAAAAGGTCAGTAAATTTTCACCAACTTGCAGTTCTGTAAATGGCAACTGCCCTCCAGAAAATTTCTGGGGTCAAATATCGACCAAAATCTTCAGAGGAGGGCAACCTTCGAAGAAGACAATTTCAAGAGCTATATTGTACTCACGGTTTTTTCTTTTAAGAGAAAAGAAAAAGGCGTAGGAATATGATGAATTTAAAAAATTTTAATGACATGCATACCCATATTACAAAAACCTATCAGCTCACAGCAGTCAGAATGGCCATTAGGAAAAATGCTGCAAAAAATAAATGGTGAAGGGAGTGTGGAGAAATGCGTACCCTCGGTTGTAAGCGGGGGCATGTAAAGAGCCACTAATGAAAACACAATGTAGGTGCTTTGAAAAGGGAAACATTGAGATACCAGTCAATCAATCACAATCACTTCTTGGCCTATCACCTGACAAAATGAGAATCAAAAAGTCACAGGCTGGCAAACCTGTACGCCAGCAAGATTTACCATAGCCAGCACTTGGAAGCAATGAAAATGTCCATCAACTGAGGAATGCACCAAGAAGAAGTGGTCTACGTACACAATGGTATATTACTCTAATAATAAATATAAATCAAATTTAAAAACAAACAAAAGCAAGGAGACATCAACATTTGTGGGTTTATCCGGGCACATTGACTCTAATTTATAACCGAACAACACCACTGGACGGTAGGTCTGTTTCCCTAGTACCAGCAAGGGGAACGTAGAAAGGCTGCCGCTCTTTGGCCGATACCTGCAAAAGCAGTTTTAAAGCCTGAGCTAATGGTCACTTCATATGAACAAGTACTGCAGGGCTGTAAATGAAACCTGCCCTCAAAATGTCTTGAGGGAGATAATTGCCAAAATATTTCAAAAGGTGACACATACTTTAAGAAAACACTTTGAAGAAATAAGCTCTAATCACAGCTGGAAAAATAAAAAGGACATGTCTTAAAGCTCAATTTCAACGCATTTTGAGACACATGCAAATTCAACCACCACGAGGTATCAGCTCACACCACTCAGAATAACACTCAGCAAAAACTACAAAGAATAAATGCTGAAGGTGCTGGGAAGAAATACATACCCTCCACTTTAAGTGGGACGTAACCTGGAAAGAGCCACTAAGGAGAACAGAATAGAGGTGCCTTTAAAAGGTAAACATTGAGCTACCATATGATCCAGCAGTCCTATTCCTGGACCTATAACCTAAGAAGGCAAAATTGGAAGGACACAGGCACGCAAATCTGTATTGCATATTATTACAATAGCCAAGATATGGAAGTAACCAAAAAGTCCATCGACAGATGGGTGGACAAAGAAGTACTGCTATCTGTACAGATGGAATATGAGCTAGTGAAAAAATGAAACAATGTCATTTGCAGCACCATAGATGAGTCTAGAAGTAATCACACAACTTGGAGTAAGTGAGAAAGCGAAAGACACATATCCTATCATATCACATATAGGGGTTACCTAAAAAATGATACAAACAAAGATATTTCCACAGAGAAACACTATCATAGATTCATTAAAAATCTTGGGGCTTCCCTGGTGGCGCAGTGGTTGAGAATCTGCCTGCCAATGCAGGGGACACGGGTTCGAGCCCTGGTCTGGGAAGATCCCACATGCCACGGAGCAACTGGGCCCGTGAGCCACAATTACTGAGCCTGCGCGTCTGGAGCCTGTGCTCCACAACAAGAGAGGCCACGATGGTGAGAGGCCCGCGCACCGCGATGAAGAGTGGTCCCCACTTGCCACAACTAGAGAAAGCCCTCGCACAGAAACGAAGACCCAACACAGTCATAAATAAATAAATAAATAAATAAAAGAACGTGAATTTCTAAAAAAAAATCAGAATGTTAACAAATTTAAAAAAAAATA
This sequence comes from Balaenoptera physalus, assembly GCF_965194825.1. Taxonomy (NCBI): domain Eukaryota; kingdom Metazoa; phylum Chordata; class Mammalia; order Artiodactyla; family Balaenopteridae; genus Balaenoptera; species Balaenoptera physalus. The sequence goes on from NW_028126007.1 coordinate 329,679, forward strand.
AAATAAAAAAAATAAATAAATAAATAAATCTTATGGTTCACCAAATAGAAAGGTGTGAGGAATGGATACATTACCATATTGAGGTTAACAGAGAGATAGAAACACATGTGAAATACATAATCACCAAAGACCTACGCAATACCAAGAGAAGACTACTCAACACTGTGTCATAACCTACATGGGAAAAGGCTCCAAAGAAGAATAGATATATGTATATGCGTGAAAGAACCACATCTTGCATACCTAGAACAAACAAAACATTGTAATCAATTTTGCTGTGATAAAAAATAAAAATTAAGTGAAAAATACCAACAAGAAGTAAGGAGACATACACTTAAAGGGCTTTTTCCTCGCACATTCCATTCTAACTTACAACCTAGAACACCACTTCAAGTAAGGCTCTGTTGCCCTAGTAACCAGATTTGGTAAAGCAGAAATGCTGCCGCCTTGTGGCCGATTCCCGCAAGAGCAGCTTTTAACCCACAGCTAATGGTCACTTACCATTCACAAGGACTCAGGGCTCTAAAGGACACCTGCCCCCAAAATTGGCTGAGGTAGGGAATGGATAAAAAAAATTCAAAACAGGCAGAATTTTCAAGAACATAGTACGAAGAGGCAAGTTTTACTCACTCTCTTTTTAAAGAAAGGAAGATGGTTAAAGCTCAACCTCAGGAAGTGTTAGACTCATGCAATCTAATCTACTAAAACTTTTCAACTCACACCAGTCGACTGACCATTGGCAAAAAGTCTACAAGCAATAAATGCTGAAGAGGTTTTAGAGAACTGTATGCCCTCTAGCTGCTGGTGAGATGTAAAAGGGTTAAACGCTAATAATGAGAACAGAAAGGAGCTGCGTTTAAAAGGAAATACTGAGGTACCATTCAATCCAGCAGGTGAACCAATGGGCCTCTCACCTGAGAAGACCAGAATGAAGAAGACCCGGGCTGCAAAAGCTGCACTGCAGCCTTATTCACAATATACAAGACAGTGAAGCAACCAAAATGTCCATCAACACATGAAAGGATAAAGAAGAAGTGGTCCGTGTACACAATGAATACTAGCCATGGAAAACAATGAAACACTGCTCTTTGAGGCACCATAGATGATCTTGGAGATAATCACAGAACATGAGGTAAGTCGGAAAGCAAAAGTCCTATATCCTATGATATCACTTATAGGCGTTATCTAATAACTGACACAAATGAACATATTTCCACAGAGAAAGTCAATCACAAACTTATTAAAAAAAACTATGCTTATCTAAAAGGAAAGGTGGGGGGAATGGATAAATGAAGATTAGCATTACCATATGTATACAAATACATATTATATACATATATCAACGAGACCGACCATATAGCAAGGAAGGTTTACGAAACACTCTGTAATAATTTACACGGGAAGAGGATCTCTACATAAATAGGTATATAGAATATGAAGATGAACCAGAGTGTGTACACCTTGCACAAGCAACATTCTAACCATTACCCCAATTGAAAAAATTAAAACAACGAACTAGGAGTAATGAGACATAAACTTATGGGGGGGTTTTCCTGGCACATTCCATTCAAATTTACAACCTAGGCAAACGACTTCCAAAACAGCTCTGATGCCCTATTGCCCAGATTTTGTAATGGAGAAATGCTGCATCCTTGTGGCCATTTCCCACAACAGCAGCTTTAAACCCACTGCAAAAGGTCACTAAATATTCAGCAATTGCAGTTCTGTAAATGACACGTGCCCTCCAAAAAATACTAAGGTCGAAATTCGACCAAAAAATTCTAGAGTGCAACCTTCAAAAACGAAAATTTGAAGAGGTATATTATACTCACATTTTTTGCTTTTTTCTTTTAACAGAAAAGAAAAAGCCGTGGAGAAATAATGAATTGTAGGAATTTTTACAGACATGTAAACCCAAATTACAAAAACCTATCAGCTCACTCCAGTCAGAATGGCCATCAACAAAAATGCTGCAAACAATAAATGCTGACGTGATTGTGGAGAAATGCGTACCCTCGATTCTAAGGGGGACGTGGTAAGAGCCACTAACGAAAGCACAATTGAGTTGCCTTGAAAAGGTAAACGTCGAGCTACCATACCAGTCAATCAATCATACCCACTGCTGGGTCTATCACCTGAGAAAATGAAAATCAAAAATCACAGGCTGGCAATCCTGCACTCCAGCAATATTTACCATAGGCAACATTTGGAAGCAACGAAAATGTCCATCAACAGAGGAATGCACCAAGAAGAAGTGGTCCATGTACACAATGGAATACTAGCCATGGAAAACATTGAAGCACTGCTCTTTGAGGCACCATAGATGAGCCTGGAGATAATCACAAAACATGAAGTAGGTCGGAAAGCAAAAGAGCTATATCCTATATTATCACTTATGGCATTATCTAATAACTGACACAGATGAACATATTTCCAAAGTGAAAGACACTCACAGGCTTAGAAACCAAACTATGCTCATCTGAAAGGAGAGGAGGGGGGAAATTGAGAAATGAAGATTAGTGTTACTATACATATACAAATACATATTATATACATGTATCAAAAAGACCGAACACATAGCAAGGGAGGACGACGGAACACTGTAATATTTTACATGGGAAGAGGATCTGTACATTAGTAGACATACATAATGTACAAATGAACCAGATTGTGTACACCTAGGACAAACAATATTCTAAACTTTACCCAGATTAAAAAAATTTTAAAAACCAAGAAGAAGTAATGAGACATAAACTTATGGGGTTTCTCCTGGCAAATTCCATTCTAATTTACAACCTAGGACAATGACTTCCAGAAAGGCTCTGCTGCCCTAGTACCCAGATTGGGGAATGGAGAAATGCTACCTCCTTGTGGCCGTTTCCCACAACAGCAGCTTTGAACCCACTGCAAAAGGTCAGTAAATTTTCACCAACTTGCAGTTCTGTAAATGGCAACTGCCCTCCAGAAAATTTCTGGGGTCAAATATCGACCAAAATCTTCAGAGGAGGGCAACCTTCGAAGAAGACAATTTCAAGAGCTATATTGTACTCACGGTTTTTTCTTTTAAGAGAAAAGAAAAAGGCGTAGGAATATGATGAATTTAAAAAATTTTAATGACATGCATACCCATATTACAAAAACCTATCAGCTCACAGCAGTCAGAATGGCCATTAGGAAAAATGCTGCAAAAAATAAATGTTGAAGGGAGTGTGGAGAAATGCGTACCCTCGGTTGTAAGCGGGGGCATGTAAAGAGCCACTAATGAAAACACAATGTAGGTGCTTTGAAAAGGGAAACATTGAGATACCAGTCAATCAATCACAATCACTTCTTGGCCTATCACCTGACAAAATGAGAATCAAAAAGTCACAGGCTGGCAAACCTGTACGCCAGCAAGATTTACCATAGCCAGCACTTGGAAGCAATGAAAATGTCCATCAACTGAGGAATGCACCAAGAAGAAGTGGTCTACGTACACAATGGTATATTACTCTAATAATAAATATAAATCAAATTTAAAAACAAACAAAAGCAAGGAGACATCAACATTTGTGGGTTTATCCGGGCACATTCACTCTAATTTATAACCGAACAACACCACTGGACGGTAGGTCTGTTTCCCTAGTACCAGCAAGGGGAACGTAGAAAGGCTGCCGCTCTTTGGCCGATACCTGCAAAAGCAGGTTTAAAGCCTGAGCTAATGGTCACTTCATATGAACAAGTACTGCAGGGCTGTAAATGAAACCTGCCCTCAAAATGTCTTGAGGGAGATAATGGCCAAAATATTTCAAAAGGTGACACATACTTTAAGAAAACACCTTGAAGAAATAAGCTCTAATCACAGCTGGAAAAATAAAAAGGACATGTCTTAAAGCTCAATTTCAACGCATTTTGAGACACATGCAAATTCAACCACCAAGAGGTATCAGCTCACACCACTCAGAATAACCCTCAGCAAAAACTACAAAGAATAAATGCTGAAGGTGCTGGGAAGAAATACATACCCTCCACTTTAAGTGGGACGTAACCTGGAAAGAGCCACTAAGGAGAACAGAATAGAGGTGCCTTTAAAAGGTAAACATTGAGCTACCATATGATCCAGCAGTCCTATTCCTGGACCTATAACCGAAGAAGGCAAAATTGGAAGGACACAGGCACGCAAATCTGTATTGCATATTATTACAATAGCCAAGATATGGAAGTAACCAAAAAGTCCATCGACAGATGGGTGGACAAAGAAGTACTGCTATCTGTACAGATGGAATATGAGCTAGTGAAAAAATGAAACAATGTCATTTGCAGCACCATAGATGAGTCTAGAAGTAATCACACAACTTGGAGTAAGTGAGAAAGCGAAAGACACATATCCTATCATATCACATATAGGGGTTACCTAAAAAATGATACAAACAAAGATATTTCCACAGAGAAACACTATCATAGATTCATTAAAAATCTTGGGGCTTCCCTGGTGGCGCAGTGGTTGAGAATCTGCCTGCCAATGCAGGGGACACGGGTTCGAGCCCTGGTCTGGGAAGATCCCACATGCCACGGAGCAACTGGGCCCGTGAGCCACAATTACTGAGCCTGCGCGTCTGGAGCCTGTGCTCCACAACAAGAGAGGCCACGATGGTGAGAGGCCCGCGCACCGCGATGAAGAGTGGTCCCCACTTGCCACAACTAGAGAAAGCCCTCGCACAGAAACGAAGACCCAACACAGTCATAAATAAATAAATAAATAAATAAAAGAACGTGAATTTCTAAAAAAAAATCAGAATGTTAACAAATTTAAAAAAAAATAAAATAAAAAAAATAAATAAATAAATAAATCTTATGGTTCACCAAATAGAAAGGTGTGAGGAATGGATACATTACCATATTGAGGTTAACAGAGAGATAGAAACACATGTGAAATACATAATCACCAAAGACCTACGCAATACCAAGAGAAGACTACTCAACACTGTGTCATAACCTACATGGGAAAAGGCTCCAAAGAAGAATAGATATATGTATATGCGTGAAAGAACCACATCTTGCATACCTAGAACAAACAAAACATTGTAATCAATTTTGCTGTGATAAAAAATAAAAATTAAGTGAAAAATACCAACAAGAAGTAAGGAGACATACACTTAAAGGGCTTTTTCCTCGCACATTCCATTCTAACTTACAACCTAGAACACCACTTCAAGTAAGGCTCTGTTGCCCTAGTAACCAGATTTGGTAAAGCAGAAATGCTGCCGCCTTGTGGCCGATTCCCGCAAGAGCAGCTTTTAACCCACAGCTAATGGTCACTTACCATTCACAAGGACTCAGGGCTCTAAAGGACACCTGCCCTCAAAATTGGCTGAGGTAGGGAATGGATAAAAAAAATTCAAAACAGGCAGAATTTTCAAGAACATAGTACGAAGAGGCAAGTTTTACTCACTCTCTTTTTAAAGAAAGGAAGATGGTTAAAGCTCAACCTCAGGAAGTGTTAGACTCATGCAATCTAATCTACTAAAACTTTTCAACTCACACCAGTCGACTGACCATTGGCAAAAAGTCTACAAGCAATAAATGCTGAAGAGGTTTTAGAGAACTGTATGCCCTCTAGCTGCTGGTGAGATGTAAAAGGGTTAAACGCTAATAATGAGAACAGAAAGGAGCTGCGTTTAAAAGGAAATACTGAGGTACCATTCAATCCAGCAGGTGAACCAATGGGCCTCTCACCTGAGAAGACCAGAATGAAGAAGACCCGGGCTGCAAAAGCTGCACTGCAGCCTTATTCACAATATACAAGACAGTGAAGCAACCAAAATGTCCATCAACACATGAAAGGATAAAGAAGAAGTGGTCCGTGTACACAATGAATACTAGCCATGGAAAACAATGAAACACTGCTCTTTGAGGCACCATAGATGATCTTGGAGATAATCACAGAACATGAGGTAAGTCGGAAAGCAAAAGTCCTATATCCTATGATATCACTTATAGGCGTTATCTAATAACTGACACAAATGAACATATTTCCACAGAGAAAGTCAATCACAAACTTATTAAAAAAAACTATGCTTATCTAAAAGGAAAGGTGGGGGGAATGGATAAATGAAGATTAGCATTACCATATGTATACAAATACATATTATATACATATATCAACGAGACCGACCATATAGCAAGGAAGGTTTACGAAACACTCTGTAATAATTTACACGGGAAGAGGATCTCTACATAAATAGGTATATAGAATATGAAGATGAACCAGAGTGTGTACACCTTGCACAAGCAACATTCTAACCATTACCCCAATTGAAAAAATTAAAACAACGAACTAGGAGTAATGAGACATAAACTTATGGGGGGGTTTTCCTGGCACATTCCATTCAAATTTACAACCTAGGCAAACGACTTCCAAAACAGCTCTGATGCCCTATTGCCCAGATTTTGTAATGGAGAAATGCTGCATCCTTGTGGCCATTTCCCACAACAGCAGCTTTAAACCCACTGCAAAAGGTCACTAAATATTCAGCAATTGCAGTTCTGTAAATGACACGTGCCCTCCAAAAAATACTAAGGTCGAAATTCGACCAAAAAATTCTAGAGTGCAACCTTCAAAAACGAAAATTTGAAGAGGTATATTATACTCACATTTTTTGCTTTTTTCTTTTAACAGAAAAGAAAAAGCCGTGGAGAAATAATGAATTGTAGGAATTTTTACAGACATGTAAACCCAAATTACAAAAACCTATCAGCTCACTCCAGTCAGAATGGCCATCAACAAAAATGCTGCAAACAATAAATGCTGACGTGATTGTGGAGAAATGCGTACCCTCGATTCTAAGGGGGACGTGGTAAGAGCCACTAACGAAAGCACAATTGAGTTGCCTTGAAAAGGTAAACGTCGAGCTACCATACCAGTCAATCAATCATACCCACTGCTGGGTCTATCACCTGAGAAAATGAAAATCAAAAATCACAGGCTGGCAATCCTGCACTCCAGCAATATTTACCATAGGCAACATTTGGAAGCAACGAAAATGTCCATCAACAGAGGAATGCACCAAGAAGAAGTGGTCCATGTACACAATGGAATACTAGCCATGGAAAACATTGAAGCACTGCTCTTTGAGGCACCATAGATGAGCCTGGAGATAATCACAAAACATGAAGTAGGTCGGAAAGCAAAAGAGCTATATCCTATATTATCACTTATGGCATTATCTAATAACTGACACAGATGAACATATTTCCAAAGTGAAAGACACTCACAGGCTTAGAAACCAAACTATGCTCATCTGAAAGGAGAGGAGGGGGGAAATTGAGAAATGAAGATTAGTGTTACTATACATATACAAATACATATTATATACATGTATCAAAAAGACCGAACACATAGCAAGGGAGGACGACGGAACACTGTAATATTTTACATGGGAAGAGGATCTGTACATTAGTAGACATACATAATGTACAAATGAACCAGATTGTGTACACCTAGGACAAACAATATTCTAAACTTTACCCAGATTAAAAAAATTTTAAAAACCAAGAAGAAGTAATGAGACATAAACTTATGGGGTTTCTCCTGGCAAATTCCATTCTAATTTACAACCTAGGACAATGACTTCCAGAAAGGCTCTGCTGCCCTAGTACCCAGATTGGGGAATGGAGAAATGCTACCTCCTTGTGGCCGTTTCCCACAACAGCAGCTTTGAACCCACTGCAAAAGGTCAGTAAATTTTCACCAACTTGCAGTTCTGTAAATGGCAACTGCCCTCCAGAAAATTTCTGGGGTCAAATATCGACCAAAATCTTCAGAGGAGGGCAACCTTCGAAGAAGACAATTTCAAGAGCTATATTGTACTCACGGTTTTTTCTTTTAAGAGAAAAGAAAAAGGCGTAGGAATATGATGAATTTAAAAAATTTTAATGACATGCATACCCATATTACAAAAACCTATCAGCTCACAGCAGTCAGAATGGCCATTAGGAAAAATGCTGCAAAAAATAAATGTTGAAGGGAGTGTGGAGAAATGCGTACCCTCGGTTGTAAGCGGGGGCATGTAAAGAGCCACTAATGAAAACACAATGTAGGTGCTTTGAAAAGGGAAACATTGAGATACCAGTCAATCAATCACAATCACTTCTTGGCCTATCACCTGACAAAATGAGAATCAAAAAGTCACAGGCTGGCAAACCTGTACGCCAGCAAGATTTACCATAGCCAGCACTTGGAAGCAATGAAAATGTCCATCAACTGAGGAATGCACCAAGAAGAAGTGGTCTACGTACACAATGGTATATTACTCTAATAATAAATATAAATCAAATTTAAAAACAAACAAAAGCAAGGAGACATCAACATTTGTGGGTTTATCCGGGCACATTCACTCTAATTTATAACCGAACAACACCACTGGACGGTAGGTCTGTTTCCCTAGTACCAGCAAGGGGAACGTAGAAAGGCTGCCGCTCTTTGGCCGATACCTGCAAAAGCAGGTTTAAAGCCTGAGCTAATGGTCACTTCATATGAACAAGTACTGCAGGGCTGTAAATGAAACCTGCCCTCAAAATGTCTTGAGGGAGATAATGGCCAAAATATTTCAAAAGGTGACACATACTTTAAGAAAACACCTTGAAGAAATAAGCTCTAATCACAGCTGGAAAAATAAAAAGGACATGTCTTAAAGCTCAATTTCAACGCATTTTGAGACACATGCAAATTCAACCACCAAGAGGTATCAGCTCACACCACTCAGAATAACCCTCAGCAAAAACTACAAAGAATAAATGCTGAAGGTGCTGGGAAGAAATACATACCCTCCACTTTAAGTGGGACGTAACCTGGAAAGAGCCACTAAGGAGAACAGAATAGAGGTGCCTTTAAAAGGTAAACATTGAGCTACCATATGATCCAGCAGTCCTATTCCTGGACCTATAACCGAAGAAGGCAAAATTGGAAGGACACAGGCACGCAAATCTGTATTGCATATTATTACAATAGCCAAGATATGGAAGTAACCAAAAAGTCCATCGACAGATGGGTGGACAAAGAAGTACTGCTATCTGTACAGATGGAATATGAGCTAGTGAAAAAATGAAACAATGTCATTTGCAGCACCATAGATGAGTCTAGAAGTAATCACACAACTTGGAGTAAGTGAGAAAGCGAAAGACACATATCCTATCATATCACATATAGGGGTTACCTAAAAAATGATACAAACAAAGATATTTCCACAGAGAAACACTATCATAGATTCATTAAAAATCTTGGGGCTTCCCTGGTGGCGCAGTGGTTGAGAATCTGCCTGCCAATGCAGGGGACACGGGTTCGAGCCCTGGTCTGGGAAGATCCCACATGCCACGGAGCAACTGGGCCCGTGAGCCACAATTACTGAGCCTGCGCGTCTGGAGCCTGTGCTCCACAACAAGAGAGGCCACGATGGTGAGAGGCCCGCGCACCGCGATGAAGAGTGGTCCCCACTTGCCACAACTAGAGAAAGCCCTCGCACAGAAACGAAGACCCAACACAGTCATAAATAAATAAATAAATAAATAAAAGAACGTGAATTTCTAAAAAAAAATCAGAATGTTAACAAATTTAAAAAAAAATAAAATAAAATAAATAAATAAATAAATAAATCTTATGGTTCACCAAATAGAAAGGTGTGAGGAATGGATACATTACCATATTGAGGTTAACAGAGAGATAGAAACACATGTGAAATACATAATCACCAAAGACCTACGCAATACCAAGAGAAGACTACTCAACACTGTGTCATAACCTACATGGGAAAAGGCTCCAAAGAAGAATAGATATATGTATATGCGTGAAAGAACCACATCTTGCATACCTAGAACAAACAAAACATTGTAATCAATTTTGCTGTTATAAAAAATAAAAATTAAGTGAAAAATACCAACAAGAAGTAAGGAGACATACACTTAAAGGGCTTTTTCCTCGCACATTCCATTCTAACTTACAACCTAGAACACCACTTCAAGTAAGGCTCTGTTGCCCTAGTAACCAGATTTGGTAAAGCAGAAATGCTGCCGCCTTGTGGCCGATTCCCGCAAGAGCAGCTTTTAACCCACAGCTAATGGTCACTTACCATTCACAAGGACTCAGGGCTCTAAAGGACACCTGCCCTCAAAATTGGCTGAGGTAGGGAATGGATAAAAAAAATTCAAAACAGGCAGAATTTTCAAGAACATAGTACGAAGAGGCAAGTTTTACTCACTCTCTTTTTAAAGAAAGGAAGATGGTTAAAGCTCAACCTCAGGAAGTGTTAGACTCATGCAATCTAATCTACTAAAACTTTTCAACTCACACCAGTCGACTGACCATTGGCAAAAAGTCTACAAGCAATAAATGCTGAAGAGGTTTTAGAGAACTGTATGCCCTCTAGCTGCTGGTGAGATGTAAAAGGGTTAAACGCTAATAATGAGAACAGAAAGGAGCTGCGTTTAAAAGGAAATACTGAGGTACCATTCAATCCAGCAGGTGAACCAATGGGCCTCTCACCTGAGAAGACCAGAATGAAGAAGACCCGGGCTGCAAAAGCTGCACTGCAGCCTTATTCACAATATACAAGACAGTGAAGCAACCAAAATGTCCATCAACACATGAAAGGATAAAGAAGAAGTGGTCCGTGTACACAATGAATACTAGCCATGGAAAACAATGAAACACTGCTCTTTGAGGCACCATAGATGATCTTGGAGATAATCACAGAACATGAGGTAAGTCGGAAAGCAAAAGTCCTATATCCTATGATATCACTTATAGGCGTTATCTAATAACTGACACAAATGAACATATTTCCACAGAGAAAGTCAATCACAAACTTATTAAAAAAAACTATGCTTATCTAAAAGGAAAGGTGGGGGGAATGGATAAATGAAGATTAGCATTACCATATGTATACAAATACATATTATATACATATATCAACGAGACCGACCATATAGCAAGGAAGGTTTACGAAACACTCTGTAATAATTTACACGGGAAGAGGATCTCTACATAAATAGGTATATAGAATATGAAGATGAACCAGAGTGTGTACACCTTGCACAAGCAACATTCTAACCATTACCCCAATTGAAAAAATTAAAACAACGAACTAGGAGTAATGAGACATAAACTTATGGGGGGGTTTTCCTGGCACATTCCATTCAAATTTACAACCTAGGCAAACGACTTCCAAAACAGCTCTGATGCCCTATTGCCCAGATTTTGTAATGGAGAAATGCTGCATCCTTGTGGCCATTTCCCACAACAGCAGCTTTAAACCCACTGCAAAAGGTCACTAAATATTCAGCAATTGCAGTTCTGTAAATGACACGTGCCCTCCAAAAAATACTAAGGTCGAAATTCGACCAAAAAATTCTAGAGTGCAACCTTCAAAAACGAAAATTTGAAGAGGTATATTATACTCACATTTTTTGCTTTTTTCTTTTAACAGAAAAGAAAAAGCCGTGGAGAAATAATGAATTGTAGGAATTTTTACAGACATGTAAACCCAAATTACAAAAACCTATCAGCTCACTCCAGTCAGAATGGCCATCAACAAAAATGCTGCAAACAATAAATGCTGACGTGATTGTGGAGAAATGCGTACCCTCGATTCTAAGGGGGACGTGGTAAGAGCCACTAACGAAAGCACAATTGAGTTGCCTTGAAAAGGTAAACGTCGAGCTACCATACCAGTCAATCAATCATACCCACTGCTGGGTCTATCACCTGAGAAAATGAAAATCAAAAATCACAGGCTGGCAATCCTGCACTCCAGCAATATTTACCATAGGCAACATTTGGAAGCAACGAAAATGTCCATCAACAGAGGAATGCACCAAGAAGAAGTGGTCCATGTACACAATGGAATACTAGCCATGGAAAACATTGAAGCACTGCTCTTTGAGGCACCATAGATGAGCCTGGAGATAATCACAAAACATGAAGTAGGTCGGAAAGCAAAAGAGCTATATCCTATATTATCACTTATGGCATTATCTAATAACTGACACAGATGAACATATTTCCAAAGTGAAAGACACTCACAGGCTTAGAAACCAAACTATGCTCATCTGAAAGGAGAGGAGGGGGGAAATTGAGAAATGAAGATTAGTGTTACTATACATATACAAATACATATTATATACATGTATCAAAAAGACCGAACACATAGCAAGGGAGGACGACGGAACACTGTAATATTTTACATGGGAAGAGGATCTGTACATTAGTAGACATACATAATGTACAAATGAACCAGATTGTGTACACCTAGGACAAACAATATTCTAAACTTTACCCAGATTAAAAAAATTTTAAAAACCAAGAAGAAGTAATGAGACATAAACTTATGGGGTTTCTCCTGGCAAATTCCATTCTAATTTACAACCTAGGACAATGACTTCCAGAAAGGCTCTGCTGCCCTAGTACCCAGATTGGGGAATGGAGAAATGCTACCTCCTTGTGGCCGTTTCCCACAACAGCAGCTTTGAACCCACTGCAAAAGGTCAGTAAATTTTCACCAACTTGCAGTTCTGTAAATGGCAACTGCCCTCCAGAAAATTTCTGGGGTCAAATATCGACCAAAATCTTCAGAGGAGGGCAACCTTCGAAGAAGACAATTTCAAGAGCTATATTGTACTCACGGTTTTTTCTTTTAAGAGAAAAGAAAAAGGCGTAGGAATATGATGAATTTAAAAAATTTTAATGACATGCATACCCATATTACAAAAACCTATCAGCTCACAGCAGTCAGAATGGCCATTAGGAAAAATGCTGCAAAAAATAAATGTTGAAGGGAGTGTGGAGAAATGCGTACCCTCGGTTGTAAGCGGGGGCATGTAAAGAGCCACTAATGAAAACACAATGTAGGTGCTTTGAAAAGGGAAACATTGAGATACCAGTCAATCAATCACAATCACTTCTTGGCCTATCACCTGACAAAATGAGAATCAAAAAGTCACAGGCTGGCAAACCTGTACGCCAGCAAGATTTACCATAGCCAGCACTTGGAAGCAATGAAAATGTCCATCAACTGAGGAATGCACCAAGAAGAAGTGGTCTACGTACACAATGGTATATTACTCTAATAATAAATATAAATCAAATTTAAAAACAAACAAAAGCAAGGAGACATCAACATTTGTGGGTTTATCCGGGCACATTCACTCTAATTTATAACCGAACAACACCACTGGACGGTAGGTCTGTTTCCCTAGTACCAGCAAGGGGAACGTAGAAAGGCTGCCGCTCTTTGGCCGATACCTGCAAAAGCAGGTTTAAAGCCTGAGCTAATGGTCACTTCATATGAACAAGTACTGCAGGGCTGTAAATGAAACCTGCCCTCAAAATGTCTTGAGGGAGATAATGGCCAAAATATTTCAAAAGGTGACACATACTTTAAGAAAACACCTTGAAGAAATAAGCTCTAATCACAGCTGGAAAAATAAAAAGGACATGTCTTAAAGCTCAATTTCAACGCATTTTGAGACACATGCAAATTCAACCACCAAGAGGTATCAGCTCACACCACTCAGAATAACCCTCAGCAAAAACTACAAAGAATAAATGCTGAAGGTGCTGGGAAGAAATACATACCCTCCACTTTAAGTGGGACGTAACCTGGAAAGAGCCACTAAGGAGAACAGAATAGAGGTGCCTTTAAAAGGTAAACATTGAGCTACCATATGATCCAGCAGTCCTATTCCTGGACCTATAACCGAAGAAGGCAAAATTGGAAGGACACAGGCACGCAAATCTGTATTGCATATTATTACAATAGCCAAGATATGGAAGTAACCAAAAAGTCCATCGACAGATGGGTGGACAAAGAAGTACTGCTATCTGTACAGATGGAATATGAGCTAGTGAAAAAATGAAACAATGTCATTTGCAGCACCATAGATGAGTCTAGAAGTAATCACACAACTTGGAGTAAGTGAGAAAGCGAAAGACACATATCCTATCATATCACATATAGGGGTTACCTAAAAAATGATACAAACAAAGATATTTCCACAGAGAAACACTATCATAGATTCATTAAAAATCTTGGGGCTTCCCTGGTGGCGCAGTGGTTGAGAATCTGCCTGCCAATGCAGGGGACACGGGTTCGAGCCCTGGTCTGGGAAGATCCCACATGCCACGGAGCAACTGGGCCCGTGAGCCACAATTACTGAGCCTGCGCGTCTGGAGCCTGTGCTCCACAACAAGAGAGGCCACGATGGTGAGAGGCCCGCGCACCGCGATGAAGAGTGGTCCCCACTTGCCACAACTAGAGAAAGCCCTCGCACAGAAACGAAGACCCAACACAGTCATAAATAAATAAATAAATAAATAAAAGAACGTGAATTTCTAAAAAAAAATCAGAATGTTAACAAATTTAAAAAAAAATAAAATAAAAAAAATAAATAAATAAATAAATCTTATGGTTCACCAAATAGAAAGGTGTGAGGAATGGATACATTACCATATTGAGGTTAACAGAGAGATAGAAACACATGTGAAATACATAATCACCAAAGACCTACGCAATACCAAGAGAAGACTACTCAACACTGTGTCATAACCTACATGGGAAAAGGCTCCAAAGAAGAATAGATATATGTATATGCGTGAAAGAACCACATCTTGCACACCTAGAACAAACAAAACATTGTAATCAATTTTGCTGTGATAAAAAATAAAAATTAAGTGAAAAATACCAACAAGAAGTAAGGAGACATACACTTAAAGGGCTTTTTCCTCGCACCTTCCATTCTAATTTACAACCTAGAACACCACTTCAAGTAAGGCTCAGTTGCCCTAGTAACCAGATTTGGTAAAGCAGAAATGCTGCCGCCTTGTGGCCGATTCCCGCAAGAGCAGCTTTTAACCCACAGCTAATGGTCACTTACCATTCACAAGGACTCAGGGCTCTAAAGGACACCTGCCCCCAAAATTGGCTGAGGTAGGGAATGGATAAAAAAAATTCAAAACAGGCAGAATTTTCAAGAACATAGTACGAAGAGGCAAGTTTTACTCACTCTCTTTTTAAAGAAAGGAAAATGGTTAAAGCTCAACCTCAGGAAGTGTTAGACTCATGCAATCTAATCTACTAAAACTTTTCAACTCACACCAGTCGACTGACCATTGGCAAAAAGTCTACAAGCAATAAATGCTGAAGAGGTTTTAGAGAACTGTATGCCCTCTAGCTGCTGGTGAGATGTAAAAGGGTTAAACGCTAATAATGAGAACAGAAAGGAGCTGCGTTTAAAAGGAAATACTGAGGTACCATTCAATCCAGCAGGTGAACCAATGGGCCTCTCACCTGAGAAGACCAGAATGAAGAAGACCCGGGCTGCAAAAGCTGCACTGCAGCCTTATTCACAATATACAAGACAGTGAAGCAACCAAAATGTCCATCAACACATGAAAGGATAAAGAAGAAGTGGTCCGTGTACACAATGAATACTAGCCATGGAAAACAATGAAACACTGCTCTTTGAGGCACCATAGATGATCTTGGAGATAATCACAGAACATGAGGTAAGTCGGAAAGCAAAAGTCCTATATCCTATGATATCACTTATAGGCGTTATCTAATAACTGACACAAATGAACATATTTCCACAGAGAAAGTCAATCACAAACTTATTAAAAAAAACTATGCTTATCTAAAAGGAAAGGTGGGGGGAATGGATAAATGAAGATTAGCATTACCATATGTATACAAATACATATTATATACATATATCAACGAGACCGACCATATAGCAAGGAAGGTTTACGAAACACTCTGTAATAATTTACACGGGAAGAGGATCTCTACATAAATAGGTATATAGAATATGAAGATGAACCAGAGTGTGTACACCTTGCACAAGCAACATTCTAACCATTACCCCAATTGAAAAAATTAAAACAACGAACTAGGAGTAATGAGACATAAACTTATGGGGGGGTTTTCCTGGCACATTCCATTCAAATTTACAACCTAGGCAAACGACTTCCAAAACAGCTCTGATGCCCTATTGCCCAGATTTTGTAATGGAGAAATGCTGCATCCTTGTGGCCATTTCCCACAACAGCAGCTTTAAACCCACTGCAAAAGGTCACTAAATATTCAGCAATTGCAGTTCTGTAAATGACACGTGCCCTCCAAAAAATACTAAGGTCGAAATTCGACCAAAAAATTCTAGAGTGCAACCTTCAAAAACGAAAATTTGAAGAGGTATATTATACTCACATTTTTTGCTTTTTTCTTTTAACAGAAAAGAAAAAGCCGTGGAGAAATAATGAATTGTAGGAATTTTTACAGACATGTAAACCCAAATTACAAAAACCTATCAGCTCACTCCAGTCAGAATGGCCATCAACAAAAATGCTGCAAACAATAAATGCTGACGTGATTGTGGAGAAATGCGTACCCTCGATTCTAAGGGGGACGTGGTAAGAGCCACTAACGAAAGCACAATTGAGTTGCCTTGAAAAGGTAAACGTCGAGCTACCATACCAGTCAATCAATCATACCCACTGCTGGGTCTATCACCTGAGAAAATGAAAATCAAAAATCACAGGCTGGCAATCCTGCACTCCAGCAATATTTACCATAGGCAATATTTGGAAGCAACGAAAATGTCCATCAACAGAGGAATGCACCAAGAAGAAGTGGTCCATGTACACAATGGAATACTAGCCATGGAAAACATTGAAGCACTGCTCTTTGAGGCACCATAGATGAGCCTGGAGATAATCACAAAACATGAAGTAGGTCGGAAAGCAAAAGAGCTATATCCTATATTATAACTTATGGCATTATCTAATAACTGACACAGATGAACATATTTCCAAAGTGAAAGACACTCACAGGCTTAGAAACCAAACTATGCTCATCTGAAAGGAGAGGAGGGGGGAAATTGAGAAATGAAGATTAGTGTTACTATACATATACAAATACATATTATATACATGTATCAAAAAGACCGAACACATAGCAAGGGAGGACGACGGAACACTGTAATATTTTACATGGGAAGAGGATCTGTACATTAGTAGACATACATAATGTACAAATGAACCAGATTGTGTACACCTAGGACAAACAATATTCTAAACTTTACCCAGATTAAAAAAATTTTAAAAACCAAGAAGAAGTAATGAGACATAAACTTATGGGGATTTCTCCTGGCAAATTCCATTCTAATTTACAACCTAGGACAATGACTTCCAGAAAGGCTCTGCTGCCCTAGTACCCAGATTGGGGAATGGAGAAATGCTACCTCTTTGTGGCCGTTTCCCACAACAGCAGCTTTGAACCCACTGCAAAAGGTCACTAAATTTTCACCAACTTGCAGTTCTGTAAATGGCAACTGCCCTCCAGAAAATTTCTGGGGTCAAATATCGACCAAAATCCTCAGAGGAGGGCAACCTTCGAAGAAGACAATTTCAAGAGCTATATTGTACTCACGGTTTTTTCTTTTAAGAGAAAAGAAAAAGGCGTAGGAATATGATGAATTTTAAAAATTTTAATGACATGCATACCCATATTACAAAAACCTATCAGCTCACAGCAGTCAGAATGGCCATTAGGAAAAATGCTGCAAAAAATAAATGGTGACGGGAGTGTGGAGAAATGCGTACCCTCGGTTGTAAGCGGGGGCATGTAAAGAGCCACTAATGAAAACACAATGTAGGTGCTTTGAAAAGGGAAACATTGAGATACCAGTCAATCAATCACAATCACTTCTTGGCCTATCACCTGACAAAATGAGAATCAAAAAGTCACAGGCTGGCACACCTGTACGCCAGCAAGATTTACCATAGCCAGCACTTGGAAGCAATGAAAATGTCCATCAACTGAGGAATGCACCAAGAAGAAGTGGTCTACGTACACAATGGTATATTACTCTAATAATAAATATAAATCAAATTTAAAAACAAACAAAAGCAAGGAGACATCAACATTTGTGGGTTTATCCGGGCACATTCACTCTAATTTATAACCGAACAACACCACTGGACGGTAGGTCTGTTTCCCTAGTACCAGCAAGGGGAACGTAGAAAGGCTGCCGCTCTTTGGCCGATACCTGCAAAAGCAGGTTTAAAGCCTGAGCTAATGGTCACTTCATATGAACAAGTACTGCAGGGCTGTAAATGAAACCTGCCCTCAAAATGTCTTGAGGGAGATAATGGCCAAAATATTTCAAAAGGTGACACATACTTTAAGAAAACACTTTGAAGAAATAAGCTCTAATCACAGCTGGAAAAATAAAAAGGACATGTCTTAAAGCTCAATTTCAACGCATTTTGAGACACATGCAAATTCAACCACCAAGAGGTATCAGCTCACACCACTCAGAATATCCCTCAGCAAAAACTACAAAGAATAAATGCTGAAGGTGCTGGGAAGAAATACATACCCTCCACTTTAAGTGGGACGTAACCTGGAAAGAGCCACTAAGGAGAACAGAATAGAGGTGCCTTTAAAAGGTAAACATTGAGCTACCATATGATCCAGCAGTCCTATTCCTGGACCTATAACCTAAGAAGGCAAAATTGGAAGGACACAGGCACGCAAATCTGTATTGCATATTATTACAATAGCCAAGATATGGAAGTAACCAAAAAGTCCACCGACAGATGGGTGGACAAAGAAGTACTGCTATCTGTACAGATGGAATATGAGCTAGTGAAAAAATGAAACAATGTCATTTGCAGCACCATAGATGAGTCTAGAAGTAATCACACAACTTGGAGTAAGTGAGAAAGCGAAAGACACATATCCTATCATATCACATATAGGGGTTACCTCAAAAATGATACAAACAAAGATATTTCCACAGAGAAACACTATCATAGATTCATTAAAAATCTTGGGGCTTCCCTGGTGGCTCAGTGGTTGAGAATCTGCCTGCCAATGCAGGGGACACGGGTTCGAGCCCTGGTCTGGGAAGATCCCACATGCCACGGAGCAACTGGGCCCGTGAGCCACAATTACTGAGCCTGCGCGTCTGGAGCCTGTGCTCCACAACAAGAGAGGCCACGATGGTGAGAGGCCCGCGCACCACGATGAAGAGTGGTCCCCACTTGCCACAACTAGAGAAAGCCCTCGCACAGAAACGAAGACCCAACACAGTCATAAATAAATAAATAAATAAATAAAAGAACGTGAATTTCTAAAAAAAAATCAGAATGTTAACAAATTTGAAAAAAAATAAAATAAAAAAAATAAATAAATAAATAAATCTTATGGTTCACCAAATAGAAAGGTGTGAGGAATGGATACATTACCATATTGAGGTTAACAGAGAGATAGAAACACATGTGAAATACATAATCACCAAAGACCTACGCAATACCAAGAGAAGACTTCTCAACACTGTGTCATAACCTACATGGGAAAAGGCTCCAAAGAAGAATAGATATATGTATATGCGTGAAAGAACCACATCTTGCACACCT
This sequence comes from Balaenoptera physalus, assembly GCF_965194825.1. Classification (NCBI taxonomy): domain Eukaryota; kingdom Metazoa; phylum Chordata; class Mammalia; order Artiodactyla; family Balaenopteridae; genus Balaenoptera; species Balaenoptera physalus. Next base: position 349,129 of record NW_028126007.1, read on the forward strand.
AGAACAAACAAAACATTGTAATCAATTTTGCTGTGATAAAAAATAAAAATTAAGTGAAAAATACCAACAAGAAGTAAGGAGACATACACTTAAAGGGCTTTTTCCTCGCACCTTCCATTCTAATTTACAACCTAGAACACCACTTCAAGTAAGGCTCTGTTGCCGTAGTAACCAGATTTGGTAAAGCAGAAATGCTGCCGCCTTGTGGCCGATTCCCGCAAGAGCAGCTTTTAACCCACAGCTAATGGTCACTTACCATTCACAAGGACTCAGGGCTCTAAAGGACACCTGCCCCCAAAATTGGCTGAGGTAGGGAATGGATAAAAAAAATTCAAAACAGGCAGAATTTTCAAGAACATAGTACGAAGAGGCAAGTTTTACTCACTCTCTTTTTAAAGAAAGGAAAATGGTTAAAGCTCAACCTCAGGAAGTGTTAGACTCATGCAATCTAATCTACTAAAACTTTTCAACTCACACCAGTCAACTGACCATTGGCAAAAAGTCTACAAGCAATAAATGCTGAAGAGGTTTTAGAGAACTGTATGCCCTCTAGCTGCTGGTGAGATGTAAAAGGGTTAAACGCTAATAATGAGAACAGAAAGGAGCTGCGTTTAAAAGGAAATACTGAGGTACCATTCAATCCAGCAGGTGAACCAATGGGCCTCTCACCTGAGAAGACCAGAATGAAGAAGACCCGGGCTGCAAAAGCTGCACTGCAGCCTTATTCACAATATACAAGACAGTGAAGCAACCAAAATGTCCATCAACACATGAAAGGATAAAGAAGAAGTGGTCCGTGTACACAATGAATACTAGCCATGGAAAACAATGAAACACTGCTCTTTGAGGCACCATAGATGATCTTGGAGATAATCACAGAACATGAGGTAAGTCGGAAAGCAAAAGTCCTATATCCTATGATATCACTTATAGGCGTGATCTAATAACTGACACAAATGAACATATTTCCACAGAGAAAGTCAATCACAAACTTATTAAAAAAAACTATGCTTATCTAAAAGGAAAGGTGGGGGGAATGGATAAATGAAGATTAGCATTACCATATGTATACAAATACATATTATATACATATATCAACGAGACCGACCATATAGCAAGGAAGGTTTACGAAACACTCTGTAATAATTTACACGGGAAGAGGATCTCTACATAAATAGGTATATAGAATATGAAGATGAACCAGAGTGTGTACACCTTGCACAAGCAACATTCTAACCATTACCCCAATTGAAAAAATTAAAACAACGAACTAGGAGTAATGAGACATAAACTTATGGGGGGTTTTCCTGGCACATTCCATTCAAATTTACAACCTAGGCAAACGACTTCCAAAACAGCTCTGATGCCCTATTGCCCAGATTTTGTAATGGAGAAATGCTGCATCCTTGTGGCCATTTCCCACAACAGCAGCTTTAAACCCACTGCAAAAGGTCACTAAATATTCAGCAATTGCAGTTCTGTAAATGACACGTGCCCTCCAAAACATACTGAGGTCGAAATTCGACCAAAAAATTCTAGAGTGCAACCTTCAAAAAAGAAAATTTGAAGAGGTATATTATACTCACATTTTTTGCTTTTTTCTTTTAACAGAAAAGAAAAAGCCGTGGAGAAATAATGAATTGTAGGAATTTTTACAGACATGTAAATGCAAATTACAAAATCCTATCAGCTCACTCCAGTCAGAATGGCCATCAACAAAAATGCTGCAAACAAAAAATGCTGACGTGACTGTGGAGAAATGCGTACCCTCGATTCTAAGGGGGACGTGGTAAGAGCCACTAACGAAAGCACAATTGAGTTGCCTTGAAAAGGTAAACGTCGAGCTACCATACCAGTCAATCAATCATACCCACTGCTGGGTCTATCACCTGAGAAAATGAAAATCAAAAATCACAGGCTGGCAATCCTGCACTCCAGCAATATTTACCATAGGCAACATTTGGAAGCAACGAAAATGTCCATCAACAGAGGAATGCACCAAGAAGAAGTGGTCCATGTACACAATGGAATACTAGCCATGGAAAACATTGAAGCACTGCTCTTTGAGGCACCATAGATGAGCCTGGAGATAATCACAAAACATGAAGTAGGTCGGAAAGCAAAAGAGCTATATCCTATATTATCACTTATGGTATTATCTAATAACTGACACAGATGAACATATTTCCAAAGAGAAAGACACTCACAGGCTTAGAAAACAAACTATGCTCATCTGAAAGGAAAGGAGGGGGGAAATTGAGAAATGAAGATTAGTGTTACTATACATATACAAATACATATTATATACATGTATCAAAAAGACCGAACACATAGCAAGGGAGGTCGACGGAACACTGTAATATTTTACATGCGAAGAGGATCTGTACATTAGTAGACATACATAATGTACAAATGAACCAGATTGTGTACACCTAGGACAAACAATATTCTAAACTTTACCCAGATTAAAAAAATTTTAAAAACCAAGAAGAAGTAATGAGACATAAACTTATGGGGATTTCTCCTGGCAAATTCCATTCTAATTTACAACCTAGGACAATGACTTCCAGAAAGGCTCTGCTGCCCTAGTACCCAGATTGGGGAATGGAGAAATGCTACCTCCTTGTGGCCGTTTCCCACAACAGCAGCTTTGAACCCACTGCAAAAGGTCAGTAAATTTTCACCAACTTGCAGTTCTGTAAATGGCAACTGCCCTCCAGAAAATTTCTGGGGTCAAATATCGACCAAAATCTTCAGAGGAGGGCAACCTTCGAGGAAGACAATTTCAAGAGCTATATTGTACTCACGGTTTTTTCTTTTAAGAGAAAAGAAAAAGGCGTAGGAATATGATGAATTTTAAAAATTTTAATGACATGCATACCCATATTACAAAAACCTATCAGCTCACAGCAGTCAGAATGGCCATTAGGAAAAATGCTGCAAAAAATAAATGGTGAAGGGAGTGTGGAGAAATGCGTACCCTCGGTTGTAAGCGGGGGCATGTAAAGAGCCACTAATGAAAACACAATGTAGGTGCTTTGAAAAGGGAAACATTGAGATACCAGTCAATCAATCACAATCACTTCTTGGCCTATCACCTGACAAAATGAGAATCAAAAAGTCACAGGCTGGCACACCTGTACGCCAGCAAGATTTACCATAGCCAGCACTTGGAAGCAATGAAAATGTCCATCAACTGAGGAATGCACCAAGAAGAAGTGGTCTACGTACACAATGGTATATTACTCTAATAATAAATATAAATCAAATTTAAAAACAAACAAAAGCAAGGAGACATCAATATTTGTGGGTTTATCCGGGCACATTCACTCTAATTTATAACCGAAGAACACCACTGAACGGTAGGTCTGTTTCCCTAGTACCAGCAAGGGGAACGTAGAAAGGCTGCCGCTCTTTGGCCGATACCTGCAAAAGCAGGTTTAAAGCCTGAGCTAATGGTCACTTCATATGAACAAGTACTGCAGGGCTGTAAATGAAACCTGCCCTCAAAATGTCTTGAGGGAGATAATGGCCAAAACATTTCAAAACGTGACACATACTTTAAGAAAACACTTTGAAGAAATAAGCTCTAATCACAGCTGGAAAAATAAAAAGGACATGTCTTAAAGCTCAATTTCAACGCATTTTGAGACACATGCAAATTCAACCACCAAGAGGTATCAGCTCACACCACTCAGAATAACCTTCAGCAAAAACTACAAAGAATAAATGCTGAAGGTGCTGGGAAGAAATACATACCCTCCACTTTAAGTGGGACGTAACCTGGAAAGAGCCACTAAGGAGAACAGAATAGAGGTGCCTTTAAAAGGTAAACATTGAGCTACCATATGATCCAGCAGTCCTATTCCTGGACCTATAACCTAAGAAGGCAAAATTGGAAGGACACAGGCACGCAAATCTGTATTGCATATTATTACAATAGCCAAGATCTGGAAGTAACCAAAAAGTCCACCGACAGATGGGTGGACAAAGAAGAACTGCTATCTGTACAGATGGAATATGAGCTAGTGAAAAAATGAAACAATGTCATTTGCAGCACCATAGATGAGTCTAGAAGTAATCACACAACTTGGAGTAAGTGAGAAAGCGAAAGACACATATCCTATCATATCACATATAGGGGTTACCTAAAAAATGATACAAACAAAGATATTTCCACAGAGAAACACTATCATAGATTCATTAAAAATCTTGGGGCTTCCCTGGTGGCGCAGTGGTTGAGAATCTGCCTGCCAATGTAGGGGACACGGGTTCGAGCCCTGGTCTGGGAAGATCCCACATGCCACGGAGCAACTGGGCCCGTGAGCCACAATTACTGAGCCTGTGCGTCTGGAGCCTGTGCTCCGCAACAAGAGAGGCCACGATGGTGAGAGGCCCGCGCACCGCGATGAAGAGTGGTCCCCACTTGCCACAAATAGAGAAAGCCCTCGCACAGAAACGAAGACCCAACACAGTCATAAATAAATAAATAAATAAATAAAAGAACGTGAATTTCTAAAAAAAAATCAGAATGTTAACAAATTTAAAAAAAAAATAAAATAAAAAAAATAAATAAATAAATAAATCTTATGGTTCACCAAATAGAAAGGTGTGAGGATTGGATACATTACCATGTTGAGGTTAACAGAGAGATAGAAACACATGTGAAATACATAATCACCAAAGACCTACGCAATACCAAGAGAAGACTACTCAACACTGTGTCATAACCTACATGGGAAAAGGCTCCAAAGAAGAATAGATATATGTATATGCGTGAAAGAACCACATCTTGCACACCTAGAACAAACAAAACATTGTAATCAATTTTGCTGTGATAAAAAATAAAAATTAAGTGAAAAATACCAACAAGAAGTAAGGAGACATACACTTAAAGGGCTTTTTCCTCGCACATTCCATTCTAATTTACAACCTAGAACACCACTTCAAGTAAGGCTCTGTTGCCGTAGTAACCAGATTTGGTAAAGCAGAAATGCTGCCGCCTTGTGGCCGATTCCCGCAAGAGCAGCTTTTAACCCACAGCTAATGGTCACTTACCATTCACAAGGACTCAGGGCTCTAAAGGACACCTGCCCCCAAAATTGGCTGAGGTAGGGAATGGATAAAAAAAAATCAAAACAGGCAGAATTTTCAAGAACATAATATGAAGAGGCAAGTTTTACTCACTCTCTTTATTTATTTTTTTTTAGATGTGTTTCACTCTCTTTTTAAAGAAAGGAAAATGGATAAAAGCTCAGCCTCAGGAAGTATTAGACTCATGCAATAAAATCTACAAAAAATTTTCAACTCACACCAGTCGACTGACCATTGGCAAAAAGTCTACAAACAATAAATGCTGAAGAGGTTTTAGAGAACTGTGTACCCTCTAGCTGCTGGTGAGATGTAAGAGAGTTAAACGCTAATAATGAGAACAGAAAGGAGCTGCGTTTAAAAGGAAAAATTGAGGTACCATTCAATCCAGCAGGCGCACCAATGGGCCTCTCAACTGAGAAGACCAGAATGAAGAAGACCCGGGCTGCAAAAGCTGCACTGCAGCCTTATTCACAATAGACAAGACAGTGAAGCAACTAAAATGTCCATCAACAGATGAAAGGATAAAGAAGAAGTCGTCCATGTACACAATGAATACTAGCCATGGAAAACAATGAAACACTGCTCTTTGAGGCACCATAGATGATCTTGGAGATAATCACAGAACATGAGGTAAGTCAGAAAGCAAAAGTCCTATATCCTATGATATCACATATAGGCGTTATCTAATAACTGACACAAATGAACATATTTCCACAGAGAAAGTCAATCACAGACTTATTAAAAAAAACTATGCTTATTTAAAGGAAAGGTGGGGGAAATGGATAAATGAAGATTAGCGTTACCATATGTATACAAATACATATAATATACATATATCAAAAAGACCGACCATATAGCAAGGAAGGATTACAGAACACTCTGTAATAATTTACACGGGAAGAGGATCTCTACGAAAATAGTTATATAGAATATGTAGATGAACCAGAGTGTGTACACCTTGGACGAGCAACATTCTAATCATTACCCCAATTGAAAAAATTAAAACAACGAACCAGGAGTAATGAGACATAAACTTATGGGGGGTTTTCCTGGCACATTCCATCCAAATTTAAAACCTAGGGAAACAACTTCCAGAACGGCTCTGCTGCCCTAGTATCCAGATTTGGGAATGGAGAAATGCTGCATCCTTGTGGCCATTTCCCATAACAGCAGCTTTAAACCCACTTCAAAAGGTCACTAAATATTCACCAATTGCAGGTCTATAAATGACACCGGCCCTCCAAAAAATACTGAGGTCGAAAATCGACCAAAAAATTCCAGAGTGCAACCTTCAAAAAAGAAAATTTGAAGAGGTATATTATAGTCACACTTTTTTTCTTTTTTCTTTTAACAGAAAAGAAAAAGTCGTGGAAAAATTATGAATTGTAGGAATTTTTACAGACATGTAAACTCAAATTACAAAAACCTATCAGCTCACACCAGTCAAAATGGCCATCAACAAAAATGCTGCAAACAATAAATGCTGACGTGATTGTGGAGAAATGCGTACCCTCGATTCTAAGGGGTACGTGGTAGGAGCCACTAATGAAAGCACAATTGAGGTGCCTTGAAAAGGTAAACGTTGAGCTACCATAGCAGTCAAACAATCATACCCACTGCTGGGTCTATCACCTGAGAAAATGAATATCAAAATCACAGGCTGGCAATCTTGCACTCCAGCAATATTTACCATAGGCAACACTTGGAAGCAACGAAAATGTCCATCAACAGAGGAATGCACCAAGAAGAAGTGGTCCATGTACACAATGGAATATTAGCCATGGAAAACATTGAAGGACTGCTCTTTGAGGCACCATAGATGAGCCTGGAGATGATCACAAAACATGAAGTAGGTCGGAAAGCAAAACACCTATATCCTATATTATCACTTATGGCATTATGTAATAACTGACACAGATGAACATATTTCCAAAGAGAAAGACACTCACAGTCTTAGAAAACAAACTATGCTCATCTGAAAGGAAAGGAGGGGGGAAATTGGGAAATGAAGATTAGTGTTACTATACATATACAAATACATATTATATACATGTATCAAAAACACCGAACATATAGCAAGGGAGGTCGACGGAACACTGTAATATTTTACATGGGAAGAGGATCTGTACATTAATAGACATACATAATGTACAAATGAACCAGATTGTGTACACCTAGGACAAACAATATTCTAAACTTTACCCAGATTAAAAAAATTTTAAAAACCAAGAAGAAGTAATGAGACATAAACTTATGGGGATTCCTCCTGGCAAATTCCATTCTAATTTACAACCTAGGACAATGACTTCCAGAAAGGCTCTGCTGCCCTAGTACCCAGATTGGGGAATGGAGAAAGGCTACCTCCTTGTGGCCGTTTCTCAAAACAGCAGCTTTGAACCCACTGCAAAAGGTCACTAAATTTTCACCAACTTGCAGTTCTGTAAATGACACCTGCCCTCCAGAAAATTTTTCGGGTCAAAAGTCGACCAATAACTTCACAAGAGGGCAACCTTCGAAGAAGACAATTTCAAGAGCTATATAGTACTCACGGGGTTTTATTTTAAGAGAAAAGATAAAGGGGTAGGAATATGACGAATTTAAAAAATTTTAATGACATGCATACCCATATTACAAAAACCTATCAGCTCACAACAGTCAGAATGGCCATTAGGAAAAATGCTGCAAAAAATAAACGGTGAAGGGAGTGTGGAGAAATGCGTACCCTCGGTTGTAAGCGGGGGCATGTAAAGAGCCACTAAGGAAAGCACAGTGTAGGTGCTTTGAAAAGGGAAACATTGAGCTACCAGTCAATCAATCACAACCACTGCTTGGCCTATCACCTGAGAAAATGAGAATCAAAAAGTCACAGGCTGGCAAACCTGTACGCCAGCAAGATTTACCATAGCCAGCACTTGGAAGCAATGAAAATGTCCATCAACCGAGGAATGCACCAAGAAGAAGTGGTCCACTTACACAATAGACTATTACTCTAATAATAAATATAAATTAAATTTAAAAACAAACAAAAGCAAGGAGAGATCAACATTTGCGGGTTTATCTGAGCACATTGCCTTCTAATTTATAACCGAAGAACACCACTGGCCGGTAAGTCTGTTTCCCTAGTACCAGCAAGGGGAACGTAGAAAGGCTGCCGTTCTCTGGCCGTTACCTGCAAAAGCAGGTTTAAAGCCTGAGCTAATGGTCACTTCATATGAACAAGTACTGCAGGGCTGTAAATGAAACCTGCCCTCAAAATGTCTTGAGGGAGATAATGGCCAAAATATTTCAAATGGTGACACATACTTTATGAAAACACTTTGAAGAAATAAGCTCTAATCACAGCTGGAAAAATAAAAAGGACATGTCTTAAAGCTCAATAACAACGCATTATGAGACACATACAAATTCAACCACAAAGAGGTATCAGCTCACACCACTCAGAAAAATCATCAGCAAAAACTACAAAGTATAAATCCTGAAGGTGCTGGGAAGAAATACATGCCCTCCACTTTAAGAGGGACGTAACCTGGAAAGAGCCACTAAGGAGAACAGAACAGAGGTGCCTTTAAAAGGTAAACATTGAGCTACCATATGATCCAGGAGACTTATTCCTGGACCTATAAACTAAGAAGACAGAATTGGAAGGACACAGGCACGCAAATCTGCATTGCATAGTATTACAATAGCCAAGATATGGAAGTAACCAAAAAGTCCACCGACAGATGGGTGGACAAAGAAGAACCGCTACCTGTACAGATGGAATATGAGCTAGTGAAAAAATGAAACAATGCCATTTGGAGCACCATAGATGAGTCTAGAAGTAAGCATGCAACTTGGAGAAAGTGAGAAAGAGAAAGACACATATCCTATCATATCACATATAGGTGTTACCTAAAAAATGATACAAACAAAGATATTTCCACAGACAAACACTATCATAGATTCATTAAAAAAACTTATGGTTCACCAAATGGAAAGGTGTGAGGATTGGATACATTACCATATTGAGGTTAACAGAGACATACAAATACATGTGAAATATATAATCACCAAACACCTACGCAATACCAACGGAAGACTACTCAACATTGTGTCATAACCTATATGGGAAAAGGATCCGAAGAAGAATAGATATAAGAATATGTGTGAAAGAACCACATTTTGCACACCTAGTACAAACAAAACATTGTAATCAAGTTTGCTGTGATAAAAAATAAAAATTAAGTTAAAAATACCAACAAGAAGTAATGAGACATAAACTTAAAGGGCTTTTTTCTCGCGCATTCCATTCTAATTTACAACCTAGAACACTACTTCAAATAAGGCTCTGTTGCCCTAGTAACCAGATTTGGTAAACGAGAAATGCTGCCGACTTTTGGCCGATTCCCGCAAGAGCAGCTTTTAACCCACAGCTAATGGTCACTTACCATTCACAAGGACTCAGGGCTGTAAAGGACACCTGCCCTCAAAATTGTGCTGCGGTAGGGAATGGATAAAAGAATTCAAAACAGGCAAAATGTTCACGAAGATAGTATGAAGAAGTAAGTTTTACTCACTCTCTTTTTAAAGAAAGGAAAATGGATAAAAGCTCAGCCTCAGGAAGTATTAGACTCATGCAATAAAATCTACAAAAACTTTTCAACTCACACCAGTCGACTGACCATTGGCAAAAAGTCTACAAACAATAAATGCTGAAGAGGTTACAGAGAACTGTGTACCCTCTAACTTCTGGTGAAATGTAAGAGGGTTAAACGCTAATAATGAGAAGAGAAAGGAGCTGCATTTAAAAGGAAAAATTGAGGTACCCTTCAATCCAGTAGGCGCACCAATGGGCCTCTCACCTGAGAAGACCAGAATGAAGAAGACCTGGGCTGCAAAAGCTGCACTGCAGCCTTATTCACAATAGACAAGACAGTGAAGCAACTAAAATGTCCATCAACAGATGAAAGGATAAAGAAGAAGTGGTCCATGTACACAATGAATACTAGCCATGGAAAACAATGAAACACTGCTCTTTGAGGCACCATAGATGATCTTGGAGATAATCACAGAGCATGAGGTAAGTCGGAAAGCAAAAGTCCTATATCCTATGATATCACATATAGGCGTTATCTAATAACTGACACAAATGAACATATTTCCACAGAGAAAGTCAATCACAGACTTATTAAAAAAAACTATGCTTATTTAAAGGAAAGGTGGGGGAAATGGATAAAGAAGATTAGCGTTACCATATGTATACAAATACATATAATATACATATATCAAAAAGACCGACCATATAGCAAGGAAGGATTACAGAACACTCTGTAATAATTTACACGGGAAGAGGATCTCTACGTAAATAGTTATATAGAATATGTAGATGAACCAGAGTGTGTACACCTTGGACGACCAACATTCTAACCCTTACCCCAATTGAAAAAATTAAAACAACGAACCAAGAGTAATGAGACATAAACTTATGGGGGGTTTTCCTGGCATATTCCATCCAAATTTAAAACCTAGGGAAACAACTTCCAGAACGGCTCTGCTGCCCTAGTACCCAGATTTGGGAATGGAGAAATGCTGCATCCTTGTGGCCGTTTCCCACAACAGCAGCTTTAAACCCACTGCAAAAGGTCACTAAATATTCACCAATTGCAGGTCTGTAAATGACACCGGCCCTCCAAAAAATACTGAGGTCGAAAATCGACCAAAAAATTCCTGACTGCAACCTTCCAAAAAGAAAATTTGAAGAGGTATATTATAGTCACACTTTTTTTCTTTTTTCTTTTAACAGAAAAGAAAAAGGCGTGGAAAAATTATGAATTGTAGGAATTTTTACAGACATGTAAACCCAAATTACAAAAACCTATCAGCTCACACCAGTCAGAATGGCCATCAACAAAAATGCTGCAAAGAATAAATGCTGACGTGATTGTGGAGAAATGCGTACCCTCGATTCTAAGGGGGACGTGGTAAGAGCCACTAATGAAAGCACAATTGAGGTGCCTTGAAAAGGTAAACGTTGAGCTACCATAGCAGTCAATCAATCATACCCACTGCTGGGTCTATCACCTGAGAAAATGAAAATCAAAAATCACAGGCTGGCAATCCTGCACTCCAGCAATATTTACCATAGGCAAAACTTGGAAGCAACGAAAATGTCCATTAACAGAGGAATGCACCAAGAAGAAGTGGTCCATGTACACAATGGAATATTAGCCATGGAAAACATTGAAGCACTGCTCTTTGAGGCACCATAGATGAGCCTGGAGATAATCACAAAACATGAAGTAGGTCGGAAAGCAAAACACCTATATCCTATATTATCACTTATGGCATTATGTAATAAGTGACACAGATGAACATATTTCCAAAGAGAAAGACACTCACAGGCTTAGAAAACAAACTATGCTCATCTGAAACGAAAGGAGGGGGGAAATTGGGAAATGAAGATTAGTGTTACTCTACATATACAAATACATTTTATATACATGTATCAAAAACACCGAACATATAGCAAGGGAGGTCGATGGAACACTGTAATATTTTACATGGGAAGAGGATCTGTACATTAATAGTCATACATAATGTACAAATGAACCAGATTGTGTACACCTAGCACAAACAATATTCTAAACTTTACCCAGATTAAAAAAATTTTAAAAAACTAGAAGAAGTAATGAGAAATAAAATTATGGGGATTCCTCCTGGCAAATTCCATTCTAATTTACAACCTAGGACAATGACTTCCAGAAAGGCTCTGCTGCCCTAGTACCCAGATTGGGGAATGGAGAAATGCTACCTCCTTGTGGCCGTTTCTCAAAACAGCAGCTTTGAACCCACTGCAAAAGGTCACTGAATTTTCACCAACTTGCAGTTCTGTAAATGACACCTGCCCTTCAGAAAATTTTTCGGGTCAAAAGTCGACCAAAAACTTCACAAGAGGGCAACCTTCGAAGAAGACAATTTCAAGAGCTATATAGTACTCACGGGGTTTTATTTTAAGAGAAAAGAAAAAGGGGTAGGAATATGACGAATTTAAAAAATTTTAATGACATGCATACCCATATTACAAAAACCTATCAGCTCACAGCAGTCAGAATGGCCATTAGGAAAAATGCTGCAAAAAATAAACGGTGAAGGGAGTGTGGAGAAATGCGTACCCTCGGTTGTAAGGGGGGGCATGTAAAGAGCCACTAATGAAAACACAGTGTAGGTGCTTTGAAAAGGGAAACATTGAGCTACCAGTCAATCAATCACAACCACTGCTTGGCCTATCACCTGAGAAAATGAGAATCAAAAAGTCACAGGCTGGCAAATCTGTACGCCAGCAAGATTTACCATAGCCAGCACTTGGAAGCAATGAAAATGTCCATCAACCGAGGAATGCACCAAGAAGAAGTGGTCCACGTACACAATGGAATATTACTCTAATAATAAATATAAATTAAATTTAAAAACAAACAAAAGCAAGGAGACATCAACATTTGTGGGTTTATCCGGGCACATTGCACTCTAATTTATAACCGAAGAACACAACTGGCCACTAAGTCTGTTTCCCTAGTACCAGCAAGGGGAATGTAGAAAGGCTGCCGCTCTCTGGCCGTTACCTGCAAAAGCAGGTTTAAAGCCTGAGCTAATGGTCACTTCATATGAACAAGTACTGCAGGGCTGTAAATGAAACCTGCCCTCAAAAGGTCTTGAGGGAGATAATGGCCAAAATATTTCAAATGGTGACACATACTTTAAGAAAACACTTTGAAGAAATAAGCTCTAATCACAGCTGGAAAAATAAAAATGACATGTCTTAAAGCTCAATTACTACGCATTATGAGACACATGCAAATTCAACCACAAAGAGGTATCATCTCACACCACTCAGAATAAGCATCAGCAAAAACTACAAAGAATAAATGCTGAAGGTGCTGGGAAGAAATACATACCCTCCACTTTAAGTGGGACGTAACCTGGAAAGAGCCACTAAGGAGAACAGAATAGAGGTGCCTTTAAAAGGTAAACATTGAGCTACCATATGATCCAGCAGACCTATTCCTGGACCTATAACCTAAGAAGGCCAAATTGGAAGGACACAGTCACGCAAATCTGTATTGCATATTATTACAATAGCCAAGATATGGAAGTAACCAAAAAGTCCACTGACAGATGGGTGGACAAAGAAGAACTGCTATCTGTACAGATGGAATATGAGCTAGTGAAAAAATGAAACAATGTCATTTGCAGCACCATAGATGAGTCTAGAAGTAATCACACAACTTGGAGTAAGTGAGAAAGCGAAAGACACATATCCTATCATATCACATATAGGGGTTACCTAAAAAATGATACAAACAAAGATATTTCCACAGAGAAACACTATCATAGATTCATTAAAAATCTTGGGGCTTCCCTGGTGGCGCAGTGGTTGAGAATCTGCCTGCCAATGCAGGGGACACAGGTTCGAGCCCTGATCTGGGAAGATCCCACATGCCACGGAGCAACTGGGCCCGTGAGCCACAATTACTGAGCCTGCGCGTCTGGAGCCTGTGCTCCACAACAAGAGAGGCCACGATGGTGATAGGCCCACGCACTGCGATGAAGAGTGGTCCCCACTTGCCACAACTAGAGAAAGCTCTCGCACAGAAACGAAGACCCAACACAGTCATAAATAAATAAATAAATAAATAAAAGAACATGCATTTCTAAAAAAAAAAATCAGAATGATAACAAACTTTAAAAATAAATAAATAAATAAATAAATAAATCTTATGGTTCACCAAATAGAAAGGTGTGAGGATTGGATACATTACCATATTTAGGTTAACAGAGAGTTACAAACACATGTGAAATATATAATCACAAAGACCTACGCAATACCAAGAGAAGACTACTCAACATTGTGTCATAACCTACATGGGAAAAGGCTCCATAGAAGAAGAGCTATATGTATATGTGTGAAAGAACCCCATCTTGCACACCTAGAACAAACAGAACATTGTACTCAAGATTGCTGTGATAAAAAATAAAAATTAAGTTAAAAATACCAACAAGAAGTAATGAGATATAAACTTAAAGGGCGTTTTCCTCGCACATTCCATTCTAATTTACAACCTAGAACACCACTTCCAGTAAGGCTCTGTTGCCCTAGTAACCAGATTTGGTAAAGGAGAAATGCTGCCGCCATGTGGCCGATTCCCACATGAGCAGCTTTTAACCCACAGCTAATGGTCACTTACCATTCACAAGGACTCAGGGCTGTAAAGGAAACCTGCCCTCAAAATTGTACTGAGGTATGGAATGGATAAAACAATTCAAAAAAGGCAAAATTTTCAAGAAGATAGTATGAAGAGGTAAGTTTTACTCATCTCTTTTTAAAGAAAGGAAAATGGATAAAAGCTCAACCTCAGGAAGTATTAGGCTCATGCAAGCTAATCTACAAAAGTTTCCAACTCACACCAGTCGACTGACCATTGGCAAAAAGTCTACAAATAATAAATGCTGAAGAGGTTTTAGAGAACTGTGTACCCTCTAGCTGCTGGTGAGATGTAAAAGGGTTAAATGCTAATAATGCGAACAGAAAGGAGCTGCGTTTAAAAGGAAAAATTTAGGTACCATTCAATCCAGCAGGTGCACCAATGGGCCTCTCACCTGAGAAGACCAGAATGAAGAAGACCCGGGCTGCAAAAACTGCACTGAAGCCTGATTCACAATAGACAAGACAGTGAAGCAACCAAAATGTCCATCAACAGATGAAAGGATAAAGAAGAAGTGGTCCATGTACACAATGAATACTAGCCATGGAAAACAATGAAAGAGTGCTCTTTGAGGCACCATAGATGATCTTGGAGATAATCACAGAATATGAGGTAAGTCGGAAAGCAAAAGTCCTATATCCTATGATATCACTTATAGGCGTTATCTTATAACTGACACAAATGAACATATTTCCACAGAGAAAGTCAATCACAGACTTATTAAAAAAAACTATGCTTATCTAAAAGGAAAGGTGGGGGGAATGGATAAATGAAGATTAGCGTTACCATATTTATACAAATACATATTATATAAATATATCAAAGAGACCGACCATATAGCAAGGAAAGTTTACGAAACAATCTGTAATAATTTACATGGAAAGAGGATCTATACATAAATAGGTATATAGAATATGTAGATGAACCAGAGTGTGTACACCTTGGACAAGCAACTTTCTAACCATTACCCCAATTGAAAAAATTAAAACAACGAACTAGGAGTAATGAGACATAAACTTATGGGGGGTTTTCCTGGCACATTCCATTCAAACTTACAACCTAGGCAAACGACTTCCAGAACGGCTCTGCTGCCCTAGTACCCAGATTTGGGAATGGAGAAATGCTGCATCCTTGTGGCCGTTTCCCACAACAGCAGCTTTAAACCCACTGCAAAAGTCACTAAATATTCACCAATTGCTGTTCTGTAAATGACACCTGTCCTCCAAAAAATACTGAGGTCGAAAATCGACCAAAAAATTCCAGAATGCAACCTTCCAAAAAGAAAATTTGAAGTGGTATATTATACTAACACTTTTTTTCTTTTTTCTTTTAATAGAAAAGGAAAAGCCGTGGAGAAATGATGAATTGTAGGAATTTTTACAGACATGTAAACCCCAATTACAAAAACCTATCAGCTCACACCAGTCAGAATAACCATCAACAAAATGGCTGCAAACAGTAAATGCTGACGTGATTGTGGAGAAATGCGTACCCTCGATTCTAAGGGGGACGTGGTAAGAGCCACTAATGAAAGCACAATTGAGGTGCCTTGAAAAAGTAAACGTTGAGCTACCATACCAGTCAAGCAATCATACCCACTGCTGGGTCTATCACCTGAGAAAATGAAAATGAAAAATCACAGGCTGGCAATCCTTCACTCCAGCAATATGTACCATAGGCAACGCTTGGAAGCAACGAAAATGTCTATCAACAGAGGAATGCACCAACAAGAAGTGGTCCATGTACACAATGGAATATTAGCCATGGAAAACATTGAAGCACTGCTCTTTGAGGCACCATAGATGAGCCTGGAGATAATCACAAAACATGAAGTAGGTCGGAAAGCAAAACACCTATATCCTATATTATCAGTTATGGCATTATGTAATAACTGACACAGATGAACATATTTCCAAAGAGAAAGACACTCACAGTATTAGAAAACAAACTATGCTCATCTGAAAGGAAAGGAGGGGGGAAATTGGGAAATGAAGATTAGTGTTACTATACATATACAAATACATATTATATACATGTATCAAAAACACCGAACATATAGCAAGGGAGGTCGACGGAACACTGTAATATTTTACATGGGAAGAGGATCTGTACATTAATAGACATACATAATGTACAAATGAACCAGATTGTGTACACCTAGGACAAACAATATTGTAAACTTTACCCAGATTAAAAAAATTTTAAAAACCAAGAAGAAGTAATGAGACATAAACTTATGGGGATTCCTCCTGGCAAATTCCATTCTAATTTACAACCTAGGACAATGACTTCCAGAAAGGCTCTGCTGCCCTAGTACCCAGATTGGGGAATGGAGAAATGCTACCTCCTTGTGGCCGTTTCTCAAAACAGCAGCTTTGAACCCACTGCAAAAGGTCACTAAATTTTCACCAACTTGCAGTTCTGTAAATGGCACCTGACCTCCAGAAAATTTCTGGGGTCAAAAATCGACCAAAAAATTCAAAAAAGGGCAACCTTCGAAGAAGACAATTTCTAGAGCTATATTGTACCCACCGTTTTTTTTTAAGAGAAAAGAAAAAGGCGTAGGAAGATGATGAATTTAAAAAATTTTAATGACATGCATACCCATATTACAAAAACCTATCAGCTCACAGCAGTCAGAATGGCCATTAGGAAAAATGCTGCAAAAAATAAATGGTGAAGGGAGTGTGGAGAAATGTGTACCCTCGGTTTTAAGGGGGGGGCATGTAAAGAGCCACTAATGAAAACACGATGTAGGTGCTTTGAAAAGGGAAACATTGAGCTACCAGTCAATCAATCACAACCACTGCTTGGCCTATCACCTGAGAAAATGAGAATCAAAAAGTCACAGGCTGGCAAACCTGTACGCCAGCAAGATTTACCGTAGCCAGCACTTGGAAGCAATGAAAATGTCCATCAACCGAGGAATGCACCAAAAAGAAGTGGTCCATGTACACAATGGATTATAAGCCATGGAAAACAATGAAGCACTGCTCTTTGAGGCACCATAGTTGAGCCTGGAGATAATCACAAAACATGAGGTATGTCGGAAAGCAAAAGACCTATACCCTATGATATCACTTATGGTGTTATCTAATAACTGACAGAAATGAACATATTTCCAAAGAGAAAGACACTCACGTGCTTAGAAATCAAACTCTGCTCATGTATAAGGAAAGGTGGGGGCAATGGATAAATGAATGTTAGTGTTACTATACATATATAAATACATAGTATATACATATATCAAAAAGCCAGACCATATATTAAGGGGGTTTTATGGAACACTCTGTAATATTTTACATAGGAACAGGATCTGTACATGAATAGACGTATATAATGTATAAATGAACCAGACTCTGTACACTTAGGGCAAACAATATTCTAATCTTAACCCCAATTTAAAAAATTAAAAAAAAACATGAAGACGTAATGAGACTTAAACATATGGGGCTATCTCCTGGCACATTCAATTCTAATTTACAACCTAGGAACACGACTTCCAGAAAGGCTCTTGCCCTAGTACCCAGATTTGGGAATGGAGAAATGCTACCTCATTGTAGCCGTTTCCCACAACAGAAGCTTTAAACCCATTGCATAAGGTCACTAAGTATTCAGATAACCGCAGGCCTGTAAATGACACCTACTCTCCAAAACAATCCTTGGGTTGAAAATTGACCAAAAAATTCAAACGAGGGCAACGTTCCAAGAAGACACTTTCAAGAGGTATATTGTACTCACACTTTTTTCTTTTTTTTTTAAACAGAAAATAAAAGGTGTGGAAAACTGATGAATTTAAAAATTTTAATGACATGAATACCCATATTACAAAAACCTATCAGCCTACAGCAGTCAGAATGGCCATTAGGAAAAATGCTGCAAAAAATAAATGCTGAAGGGAATGTGGAGAAATGCGTACCCTCGGTTGTAAGGGGGGGCATGTAAAGAGCCACTAATGAAAACACAATGTAGGTGCTTTGAAAAGGGAAACATTGAGATACCAGTCAATCAGTCACAACCACTGCTGGGCCTATCACCTGAGAAAATGAAAATCATAAAGTCACAGGCTGGCAATCCCGCACTCCAGCACTATTTACCATAGCCAACACTTGGAAGCAACAAAAATGTCCATCAACTGAGGAATGCACCAAGACGAAGTGGTCCATGTACACAATGGAATATTACTCCAATAATAAATATAAATTAAATCTAAAAAACAAAACAAAAGTAAGGAGACATCAGCATTTGTGGCTTCATCCCGGCACATTGCACTCTAATTTATAACAGAGGGTCACCAGTGGCCGGAAGGTGTGTTTCCCTAGTTACCAGAGTGTGGAACATAGAAAGGCTGCTGCCTTCTGGCCGTTACCTGCAAAAGCAGCTTTAAAGCCTGTGCTAATGGTCACTTCATATGAACAAGTACTGCAGGGCTGTAAATGAAACCTGCCCTCAAAATGTCTTGAGGGAGGTAATGGCCAAAAAATTTCAAAATGTGACACATACTTTAAGTAAACACTTTGAAGAACTAAGCTGTAATCACAGTTTGATAAATAAAAAGGACATGCTTTACAGCTCAATTTCAACAGATTATGGGACACATGCAAGTTCAACCACAAAGAGGTCTCAGCTCGTACCTGTCAGAATAACCATCAGCAATAAGACTACAAACAATAAATACTGAAGGTGTTTTGGAGAAATGAATACCCTCAACTTTAAGTTGTACGAAACCTGGAAACAGCCACTAATGAGAACTCAATGGTGGTGCCTTTAAAACGTACACACTGAGCTACCATATGATACAGCAAACCCACTCCTTGGCCTATAACATAGGAAGATAGATCTGGAAAGACACAGGCAAGCAAATGTGCATTGCAGCAGTATTACAGTAGCCAAGACATGGATGCAACCAAAAAGTCCATCAAGAGTTGCGTGGTCAAAGAAGAACTGGTTCATGTACAGATGGAATATTAGCCAGGGAAAAAAATGAAACAATGCCATTTGCAGCACCATGTATGATTCTTGAGGTAATCAGGCAAATTGTACTAAGTCAGAAAACAAAAGACACATATCCTATAATATCACTTATAGGTCTTAGCTAAAAATTGATACCAATGAAGATATTTCCACAGAGAAATGCAATCACAGATTCATTAAAGAAACTTATGTTTCACCAAATGGAAAGCTGTGAGGACTGGATACATTAGGATATTGGGGTTAACATAGATATAGAAACATATGTGAAACATGTAATCACCAAAGACCTACGTAATACCAAGAGAAGATTACTCAACATTGTGTCATAACCTACATGGGAAAATGATCCAAAGAAGAATAGATATATGTATATGTTTAAAAGAACCACATCTTGCACACCTAGAAGAAACAAAACATTTTAATCAAATTTGCTCTGATAAAAAATAAAAATTAATTAAAAAAAGAACAAGAAGTAATGAGACATAAACTTAAGGGGCTTTTTGCTGGCACATTGCATTCTACTTTACAACCAGAACATGACTTCCATTAAGGCTCTGTCATCACTAATAAAGCAGCTTTATAAGCAATGTTGAAGATAGCTTAAAAGAAGTCTCACTAATTATTGATAGTAGCAAGAAAACAAAGTAAAGTAAAAATCTCACTGCAAAAAGTATACATAGAGTGAGGATAGTAGATCAAACACTTATTACATTTCTGTAAAGAATAAAAGACAACAATAGTATTTTTTTTTTAAAAAGAAAGGGCCCAAATAAATCTGAAATGAAAGAGATAATGTTACAACAGACACCACAGAAATACAAAGTATCCTAAGATACACACAGGGTAACTCAGGGCTCAGACTGGACAGGGCCCACTCTCCAGTCCCCTTTACATGACTTACAGGAGCCTCAGGAACTGAGGAGGGGGTCCCTGAGGAGAGGCTCAAGATAGAATATGGTAGGCATTAACATGGCTCCATTCATCTTAAACATGCCTGAACTACATTCACACGAGATAATTTTGTCCTGTATGTACATTGGCACCTCTAGTTGGAACTGCAGATCTTTGGCTTCATCACCTCTACTGAGAGCATTAGCTTCACCTGCTGTGGTCCGTCTCCTATAGGATTTCTAGAACCACAAAACATCGAAGCTTCACGGGACCCAGAGTCTGTGCGACTCCACGCAGAGTCTCAGAGTCTCAACTCCACTCAGATACTCCACTCTTGGAGGGCACACACA
The DNA here is from genome assembly GCF_965194825.1 of Balaenoptera physalus. Lineage (NCBI taxonomy): Eukaryota > Metazoa > Chordata > Mammalia > Artiodactyla > Balaenopteridae > Balaenoptera > Balaenoptera physalus. The sequence goes on from NW_028126007.1 coordinate 369,677, forward strand.
AAGTAGTGTGCACATCAGGGCCCAGAGGAAGGAGCAGTGACCCCGTAGGAGAATGACCAGAACTACCTGATAGTTTTAGAGGGTCTCCTGCAGAGGCAGGTGGTGGCTGTGGCTGTGGCTCACTGTGAGGACAACGACACTGGTAGCAGAAGTTCTGGGAAATACTCCTTGGTGTGAGCCCTCCCAGAGTCCGCCATTAGCCCCACCAAGAGCAAGGTAGGCTCCAGTGCTGGGTTGCCTCAGGCCAAACAACCAACGGGGAGGGAACCCAGCCCCATGGATCAGCAGACAAGCGGATTAAACTTTTTATTAAAGTTTTATTTAATCCGCAGACAAGCGGATTAAAGCTCTGCCCAACAAAGCAACACCCAGCTCTACCCACCACCAGTCCCTCCCATCAGGAAGCTCGCACAAGCCTCTAAGACAGACTCATCCACTGGAGAGCAGACAGCAGAAGGAAGAAGAACTACAATTCTGAAGCCTGTGGAAGGAAAACCACATTCACAGAAAGATACACAAAATGAAAAGGCAGAGGACTTTATACCAGATCAAGGAACAAGATAAAACCCCAGAAAAAAAACGAAATGAGGTGGAGATAGGGAACCTTCCAGAAAAAGAATCAGAATAAAGATAGTGAAGATGATCCTAGACCTTGGCAAAAGAATGGAGGCAAAAACAAAAAGAATAAAATATCTAGGAATAAACCTACCTAAGGAGACAAAAGACCTGTATGCAGAAAATTATAGGACACTGATGAAAGAAATTAAAGATGATACAAATAGATGGAGAGAGATACCATGTTCTTGGATTGGAAGAATCAACATTGTGAAAATGACTCTACTACCCAAAGCAATCTACAGATTCAATGCAATCCCTATCAAATTACCACTGGCATTTTTCACAGAACTAGAACAAAAAATTTCACAATTTGTATGGAGACACAAAAGACCCCGAATAGCCAAAGCAATCTTGAGAATGAAAAATGGAGCTGGAGGAATCAGGCTCCCTGACTTCAGACTATATTACAAAGCTACAGTAATCAAGACAGTTTGGTACTGGCACAAAAACAGAAATATAGATCCATGGAACAGGATAGAAAGCCCAGAGATAAACCCACGCACATATGGTCACCTTATCTTTGATAAAGGAGCAAGCATATACAGTGGAGAAAAGACAGCCTCTTCAATAAGTGGTGCTGGGAAAATTGGACAGGTACATGTAAAAGTATGAAATTAGAACACTCCCTGACACCATACACAAAAATAAACTCAAAATGGATTAAAGACCTAAGTGTAAAGCCAGACACTATCAAACTCTTAGAGGAAAACATAGGCAGAACACTCTATGACATACATCACAGCAAGATCCTTTTTGACCCACCTCCTAGAGAAATGGAAATAAAAACACAAATAAACAAATGGGACCTAATGAAACTTAAAAGCTTTTGCACAGCAAAGGAAACCATAAACAAGACCAAAAGACAACCCTCATAATGGGAGAAAATATTTGCAAATGAAGCAAATGACAAAGGATTAATCTCCAAGATTTACAAGCAGCTCATGCAGCTCAATAACAAAAAAACAAACAACCCAATCCAAAAATGGGCAGAAGACCTAAATAGACATTTCTCCAAAGAAGATATACAGATGGCCAACAGACACATGAAAGAATGCGCGACATCATTAATCATTAGAGAAATGCAAATCAAAACTACAATGAGGTATCATCTCACACCGGTCAGAATGGCCATCATCAAAAAATCTAGAAACAATAAATGCTGGAGAGGGTGTGGAGAAAAGGGAACACTCTTGCACTGTTGGTGGGAATGTAAATTGATACAGCCACTATGGAGAACAGTATGGAGGTTCCTTAAAAAACTAAAAAATAGAACTACCATACGACCCAGCAATCCCACTACTGGGCATATACCCTGAGAAAACCATAATTCAAAAAGAGTCATGTACCAAAATGTTCATTGCAGCTCTATTTACAATAGCCAGGACATGGAAGCAACCTAAGTGTCCATCATCGGATGAATGGATAAAGAAGATGTGGCACATATATACAATGGAATATTACTCAGCCATAAAAAGAAATGAAATGGAGGTATTTGTAATGAAGTGGATGGAGTTAGAGTCTGTCATACAGAGTGAAGTAAGTCAGAAAGAGAAAAACAAATACAGTATGCTAACACATATATATGGAATATAAGGGAAAAAAAAGGTCATGAAGAACCTAGTGGCAAGATGGGAATAAAGACATAGACCTACTAAAGAATGGACTTGAGGATATGGGGAGGGGGAGGGGTGAGATGTGACAGGGTGACAGAGTGTCATGGACATATATACACTACCAAATGTTAAATAGATGGCTAGTGGGAAGCAGCCGCATAGCACAGGGAGATCACCTCGGTGCTTTGTGACCACCTGGGGGGGTGGGATGGGGAGGGTGGGAGGGAGGGAGATGCGGGAGGGAGGAGATATGGGAACGTGTGTATATGTGTAGCTGATTCACTTTGTTATAAAGCAGATACTAACACACCATTGTGAAGCAATTATACTTCAATAAAGATGTTTTAAAAAAAACGTAAAAAAAAAATTAAAAAAAAAAAAGAATGGAGGCAAAGATCGAGAAGATGCAAGAAATGCTTAACAAAGACCTAGAAGAATTAAGGGACAAACACCTAGAAGAATTAAAGAACAAACAAACAGAGGTGAATAATATAATAACTGAAATGAAAAATACACTAGAAGGAATCAGTAGCAGAATAACTGTGGCAGAAGAACGGATAAGTGACCTGGAAGACAGAAAGGTGGAAATCACTGCCATGGAACAGAATAAAGAAAAAGAATGAAAATAAATGAAGACACCCTAAGAGTCCTCTGGGACAACATTAAATGCAACAACATTCACAATATAGGGGTCCCAGAAGGAGAAGAGAGAGAGAAAGGTCGCAAGAATATATTTGAAGAGATTATAGTCAAAAACTTCCCTAGCATGGGAAAAGAAATAGCCACCCAAGTCCACGAAGCGCAGAGAGTCCCAGGCAGGATAAATCAAAGGAGAAAAATGCCAAGACACATAGTAACCAAATTGACAAAAATTAAAGACAAAGAAAAATTATTGAAAGCAACAAGGGAAAAATGATAAATAACATAAAAGGGAACTCCCATAACAGCTGATTTCTCAGCAGAAAATCTACAAGCCAGAAGGGAGTGGCATGATAAATTTAAAGTGATGAAAGGGAAGAACCGACAACCAAGAGTACTCCACCCAGCAAGGATCTCTTTCAGATTTCACAGAGAAATCAAAAGTCCTACAGACAAGCAAAAGCTAAGAGAATTCAGCACCATGAAACCAGCTCTACACCAAATGCTAAAGGAAATTCTCTAAGTGGGAAACACAAGAGAAGAAAAGGACCCAACAAGACAAACCCGTAACAATTAAGAAAATAGTAATATACATATCAATAATTACCTTAAACATGAATGGACTAAATGTTCCAACCAAAAGACACAGCCTCTCTGAATGGATACAAAAACAAGACCTATATATATGCTGTCTACAAGAGACCCATTTCAGACCTAGGGACACATACAGACTGAAAGTGAGGTGATGGAAAAATATATTCTATGCAAATGAAAATCAAAAGAAAGCTGGAGTAGCAATACTCATATCAGATAAAATAGACTTTAAAATAAAGAATGTTACAAGAGACAAGGAAAGATACTACATAACGGTCAAGGGATGAATCCAAGAAGAAGATATAACAATTATAAATATATATGTACCCAACATAGGAGCACCTCAATATATAAGGCAACTGCTAACAGCTATAAAAGAGGAAATCGACAGTAACACAATAATAGTGGGGGACTTTAACAGCTCACTTACACCAGTGGAGATCATCCAGAAAGAAAATTAATAAGGAAACACAAGCTTTAAATGACACAATAGACCAGATAGAGTTAACTGATATTTATAGGACATTCCATCCAAAAAGAGCAGATTACACGTTCTTCTCAACTGCACACGGAACATTCTCCAGGATAGATCACATCTCGGGTCACAAAAAAGCCTCAGTAAATTAAAGAAAACTGAAATCATATCAAGCAGCTGTTCCGACCGCAATGCTATGAGATTAGAAATCAATTACAGGGGAAAATCTGTAAAAAACAAAAAACATGGAGGCTAAACAATACGTTACTAAATAACCAAGAGATCACTGAAGAAATAAAAGAGGAAATCAAAAACTACCTAGAGACAAATGACAACAAACCACGATGATCCAAAACCTATGGGATGCGGCAAAAGCAGTTCAAGAGGGAAGTTTATAGCAATACAAGCCTACCTCAAGAAACAAGAAAAATCTCAAATAAACAATCTAACCTTACACCTAGAGGAACTAGAGAAAGAAGAACAAAACCCAAAGTTAGTAGAAGGAAAGGAATCATAAAGATCAGAGCAGAAATAAATGGAATAGAAACAAAGAAAATGAAAGCAAAGATCAATAAAACTAAAAGCTGGTTCTTTGAGAAGATAAACAAAAATGATAAGCCTTTAGCCAGACCCAAGAAAAAGAGGTAGAGGACTCAAATCAACAAAATTAGAAGTGAAAAAGGAGAAGTTACAACAGACACCACAGGAATACAAAGCATCCTAAGAGACTACTACAAGGAACTCTATGCCAATAAAATGGACAACCTGGAAGAAATGGACAAATTCTTAGAAAGGGATAACTTTCCAAGACTGAATCAGGAAGAAATAGAGAATGTGAACAAACCTATCACAAGCAATGAAATTGAAACTGTGATTAAAAATCTTCCAACAAACAAAAGTCCAGAACCAGATGGCATCACAGGTGAATTCTATCAAATATTTAGAGAAGAGCTAGCACCCAACCTTCTCAAATTCTTCAAAACAATTGCAGGGGAAGGAACACTCCCAAACTCATTCTATGAGACCACCATCACCCTGATACCAAAACCAGACAAAGATACTACAAGGAAAATAAATTATAGACCAATATCACTGATGAATATAGATGTAAAAATCCTCAACAAAATACTAGCAAACAGAATTGAACAACACGTTAGAAGGATCATACACCATGATCAAGTGGGGTTTATCCCAGGGATGCAAGGATTCTTCAATATACACAAATCAATGTGATACACCATATTAACAAATTGTAGAATAAAACCATATGATCATCTCAATAGATGCAGGAAAAGATTTTGAGAAAATTCAACATCCATTTATGATAAAAACTCTGCAGAGTGTGGGCATAGAGGGAAACTACCTCAACCTTATAAAGGCCATATATGACAAACCCACAGCAAACAGCATTCTCAATGGTGAAAAACTGAAAGCGTTTCCTCTAAGATCAGGAACAAGACGAGGATGTCCACTCTCACCACTACTATTCAACATAGTTTTGGAAGTCCTAGCCATGGCAATCAGAGAAGAAAAAGAAATAAAAGGAATACAAAAAGGAAAAGAAAAAGTAAAATTGTCACTGTTTGCAGATGACATCATATCATAGGTAGAGAATCCTAAAGATGCCACCAGAAAACCACTGGAGCTAATCAATGAATTTGGTAAAGTTGCAGGATACAAAATTAATGCACAGAAATTGCTTGCATTCCTATACACTAACAATGAAAGAACAGAAAGAGAAATTAAGGAAACAATCCCATTACCACTGCAACAAAAATAATAAACTACCTAGGAATAAACCTACCTAAGGAAGTAAAAGACCTGTACTCATAAAACTATACGACACTGATGAAAGAAATCAAAGATGATATAAACAGATGGAGACATATACCATGTTCTTGGATTAGAAGAATCAATATTGTGAAAATGACTATACTACCCAAAGCAATATACAGATTCAATGCAATCCCTATCAAAATACCTTTGGCATTTTCTACAGAACTAGAAAAAAAATCTTAAAATTTGTAGGGAGACACAAAAGACCCCGGATAGCCAAAGCAGCCTTGAGGGGAAAAAAAAAGAGCTGGAGTAATCAGACTTCCAGACTTCAGACTATATTACAAAGCTACAGTAATCAAGATGATATGGTACTGACACAAAAACAGAAATAGAGATTAATAGAACAGGATAGAAAGCACAGAGATAAACCCACGTACCTATGGTTAACTAATCCATGACAAAGGAGGCAAGGGTATACAATGGAGAAAAGACAGTGTCTTCAGTAAGTGGTGCTGGGAAAACTGGACAGCTACATGTAAAAGAATGAAATTAGAACTCTCCCTAACACCATACACAAAAATAAACTCAAAATGGATTAGAGACCTAAATGTAAGACCAGCCACTATAAAACTCTTAGAGGAAAACATAAGCAGAACAGTCTATGACATAAATCACAGCAAGATCCTTTTTGACCCACCTCCTAGGGAAATGGAAATAAAAACAAAAATTTAAAAAATGGTACCTAATGAAACTTAAAATCTTTTGCACAGCAAAGGAAAACATAAGCAAGATGAAAAGACAACCATCAGAATGGGAGAAAATATTTTCAAATGAAGCAAATGGCAAAGGATTAATCTCCAAAAAGCAGCTCATGTAGCTCAATATCACAAAACCAAACAACCCAATCCAAAAATGGGCAGAAGACCTAAATAGACATTTCTACAAAGAAGATATACAGTTTCCCAACAAACACATGAAAGGATGCTGAACATCACTAATCATTAGAGAAATGCAAATCAAAACTACAGTGAGATATCACCTCACACCAGTCAGAACGGCCGTCATCAAAAAATCTACAAACAGTAAATGCTGGAGAGGCATTTATTGGAAAAAAGGGAACCCTCTTGCACTGTTGGTGGGAATGTAAATTGATATAGCTACTAGGGAGAACGGTATGGGGGTTCCTTGAAAACTAAAAATTGAAAAACCGTACAACCCAGCAATCCCACTACTGGACATTTACCCTGAGAAAACCATAATTCAAAAAGAGTCATGTACCACAATGTTCATTGTAGCTCTATTTACAATAGCCAGGACATGGAAGCAACCTAAGTGTCCATCAACACATAACTGCATAAAGAAGATGTGGCACATATATACAATGGAACATTATTCAGCCATAAAAAGAAATGAAATTGAGTTATTTGTAGTGAGGTGGATGGATCTAGAGTCTGTCCTACAGAGTGAAGTAAGTCAGAAAGAGAAAAACAAATACCGTATGCTAACACATATATATGGAATCTAAAAGAAAAAAGTTTATGAAGAACCTAGGGGCAGGAAAGGATTAAGGACACAGACGTAGAGAAAGGACTTGAGGACACGGGGAGGGGGAAGGGTAAGCTGGGACAAAGTGAGAGAGTGGTATGGACATATATACACTACCAAATGTAAAATTGATAGCTACTGGGAAGCAGCCACATAGCACAGGGAGATCAGCTCGGTGCTTTGTGACCACCTAAAGGGGTGGGATAAGGGAGTGAGAGGGAAGTGCAAGAGGGAGGGGATATGGTGTTATATGTATACGTATAGCTGATTCACTTTTTCATACAGCAGAAACTGACACAAAATTGTAAAGCAATTATACTCCAATAAAGATGCAAAAGAAAAAAAAAAGAAAGCCCAGAGACAAACCTACACACCTATGGTCCACTAATCTATGACAAAGGAGGCAAGGATATACAATGGAGAAAAGACAGTCTCTTCAATAAGTGGTGCTGGGAAAAATGGACAACTACACGTAAAAGAATGAAATTAGAACACTCCCTAACACCATACACAAAAAATAAACTCAAAATGGATTAGAGACCGAAATGTTAGACCGGACACTATAAAACTCTTAGAGGAAAACATAGGAAGAATATTCTTTGACATAAATCACAGCAAGATCTTTTTTGATCCACCTCCTAGAGTAATGGAATAAAAAACAAAAATAAACAAATGGGAGCAAATGAAACCTAAAACCTTTTGGAAAGCAAAGAAAACTACAAAGACGACGAAAAGACAACCCTCAGAATGGGAGAAAATATTTGCAAACGAATCAATGGACAAAGGATTAATCTCCAATATATATAAACAGCTCATGCAGCTCAACAGTAAAAAAACAAACAACCCAATCCAAAAATGGGCAGATGTCGTAAAAAGACATTTGTCCCAAGAAGACATACAGATGGCCAAGAAGCACATGAAAAGCTGCTCAACATCACTAATTATTAGAGAAATATAAACCAAAACTACAATGAGGTATTACCTCAAACAAGTTAGAATGGGCATCATCAGAAAATCTACAAACAACAAATGCTGGAGAGGGTGTGGAGAAAAGGGAACCCTCTTACACTATTTGTGGGAATGGAAATTGATACAGTCACTATGGAGAACAGTATGGAGGTTCCTTAAAAAACTAAAAATAGAATTACCATATGACCCAGCAATCCCACTACTGGGCATATACCCAGAGAAAACCATAATTCAAAAAGACACATTCACCACAATGTTCACTGCAGCACTATTTACAATAGCCAGGTCATGGAAGCAACCTAAATGCCCATAGATAGACAAATGGAAAATATGTGGTACATATATAAAATGGAATATTACTCAGTCATAAAAAGGAATGAAATTGGGTCACTTGTAAAGACATGGATAGATCTAGAGACTGTCATACAGAGTGAAGTAAGTCAGAAAAAGAAAAACAAATATCGTATATTAACGCATACATGTGGAACCTAGAAAATTGGTACAGATGAACCGGTTTGCAAGGCAGAAATAGAGACACAGATGTAGAGAACAAATGTATGGTCACCAAGGGGGGAAAGTGGCAGGGTGGTGGTGGTGGGATGAATTGCGAGCCTGGGATTGACATATACACACTTATATGTATAAAATAGATAACCAATAAGAGCCTGCTGTATAAAAAAATGAATAAAATAAAATTAAAAAATTAAAAAATAATATTTAAAAACATAAAACACAAAAAAAAGTTCTGTCCTTCCCATAGACGTATTTATATAAATGAATTATTCCCATGCTTATATCTATAAATACAAAAAGAGGAATAAAACCTACCTTGAACCAAAAAAGAAAAAAAAAAAAACAGAACCCACCGGTCATACAGAGGAAAACCCTATCAGGGCACTTGCTCCAGTGGTAAACAATTCTGAAGTTAGTCAGAGGTGGGGAATCGTCTCCCATGCAGCCAGCAGCTCCCCCGCAAGGAGCGTCCTCATTGCAAAGCTGGGGGACCGTGAGGAGGTGTCTCTGAGTAAACGTGATCTGAGCCTCAGGCCAGCTGCTGCTGAACTTTTCCCACCCTTCCCAGGTAAAACACCTGAATGTGTGCAAAGACTTTAAAGCCTAGAGGAAAGGGCTTGGAGTCACACCAGCGACAGCACGCAGGCCAGCCAGGATGGTCCTGGCCCCGGGCGCTCTTCTGGAAGCTTTCCATTTCCCTGACTGAGGTACCCCTCCTGTCCCGGTCCCCACTGCTTTTTTCCTTCCTCACCTCTGCCCGCGGAGAAATTACAGCAGCAGGTATGGGTGACACATCGTCTTCTTTAGCAGGTGGCTGCCCGGCAACTCCTGCAGAAAGTCCAGCAGAGCCCCACTCACACGGGGCCACTCATAGAGCCCTGGGCCCTACTCCCTCCCACCAGCACAACCCCGAGACTGCTGACGGGGCAGAGAATATGGCGTCAGGCACAGCTGCAGAGGCTTTTGCTGCCTGGAGGGGTGTTTATATTGACCTCAACCCAGGCACACCTGGGAAGGGCTGGCCGGCCAGGTCAGGCTGCCCAGGTCAGCCAATCCTCGCCCCTCAGGGGCTCAGAGTTGCAGATAATGGGCCTTGCTGCACCGGCCAGATCCAAGGAACAGGTGTAGGGTCCCGAGAGTCAGGATAGACAAGGGGTGGCAGCCCTGGCTTGTTTTCTAATCATTTTATCTGGTCCATGAGTGGAAGACAACTTCAAGAAGACCCTCTCCTAATGAGAGGAACCCAGGAGTCAGGGAGAGGAGGGTTGGTGGGTGGAGACAGATGCCTGGTGCCCCGGCTGCAGTGGAAGCCCCTGGAAGACCAGGTGGAGGGAGGCTGCACAGAGTGAAGCCTAGGGTCACAGACATGTCGGAGCTGCTGTTTGTTAGTTCAAGCCCTGCTCTGAGGTGCTCTGTGTCAGCTCTGAGCGACAGGTGTGCTGGCGGTGCTCTGCAATGAGGGCTATGTGCACGGTTCCTGTGTGCCCAGCTCTGCCAGGGTACCTGTCCAAGGGATCTCCATATCCAGGGAGGGGCCTGCCCACGAGAGCCCCGTGGGCTGCTGGGTACCTGCCCAGGTGAGCTCCATATCCTGGGAGGGGCCTGACCACGAGAGCCCCGTGGGCTGCTGGGTACCTGCCCAGGTGAGCTCCATATCCTGGGAGGGGCCTGACCACGAGAGCCCCGTGGGCTGCTGGGTACCTGCCCAGGTGAGCTCCATATCCTGGGAGGGGCCTGACAATGAGAGCCCCATGGGCTCCTGGGTACCTGCACAGGTGAGCTCCATATCCTGGGAGGGGCCTAACCACGAGAGCCCCGTGGGCTGCTGGCTACCTGCACAGGTGAGCTCCATATCCTGGGAGGGGCCTGACCATGAGAGCCCCGTGGGCTGCTGGGGACCTGGTAAAGACGCCAGGACAGTCAGTGAAGCCACAGAGGATATACATCCAGTAGTTCCTAATTCCTACACCCTGCTGGCCATTCTACCATCCACCAGGACATGGTATTCTGTATTAGACTTCAATGATGCCTTCTTCTGTATTCCATTAGTCCCAGAGTCACAAGAAATTTTGGCTGTGAGTGGCAGGACTCAACATACAACAAAAACAATACTGCTTGGCCGTCCTGCCCCAGGGGTTCAAAAATTCCCACACCATCTTTGGGGAAACGTTAGCTAAAACCCTAAAAGATCTACCTCTGGAGAAGTGAACCCTCCTTCAATATGCAGACGACATTCTGGGCTTCCCTGGTGGTGCAGTGGTTGAGAATCTGCCTGCCAATGCAGGGGACACAGGTTCGAGCCCTGGTCTGAGAAGATCCCATATGCCACGGAGCAACTAGGCCCGTGAGCCACAATTACTGAGCCTGCGCTTCTGGAGCCTGTGCTCCACAATAAGAGAGGCTGCGATAGTGAGAGGCCCGCGCACCGCGATGAAGAGTGGCCCCCGCTTGCTGCAACTAGAGAAATCCCTCGCACAGAAACAAAGACACAACACAGCCATAAATAATAAATAAATAACTTTTAAAAAAATATGCAGACGACATTATGATCGCCAGCCCTACTAAGGAGGCCTCTGGACTACCTAGCCAATAAAAGATAGAAGGTGTCTAAGAAAAAGGCTCAAATATCACAGACTAAGGTGACCTGCCTGGGCTTCATTCTCACAGAAGATCGGAGAAGCCCATCCCAGGAAAGGGAAGAAGCCATTTGCAGCCTCACCCTTCCTAAAACTAGAAGACAGCTTAGGGGTTCCTGGGGAGACTGGGGTTTGCTGCATCTGGATCCCTAACTACAGTCTAATACCCGGGCCTCTATATGAAACACTGAAAGGAAAAGATGATGATCCTTTTGAATAGAATCCAGAAGCGGCCTTTCAAGAATGGAAAGAGCAGTCAATTCAGACCCTTGCCCTGGACCTCCCTAATTTAGCTAAACCCTTTGACCTTTACATTCCTGGTCGAAGGCGAATCGCCCTTGGAGTTTTAGTGTCAAAACTGGGACCACTTGAAATGGAACAACGCAAGAATGCCCTCCAGGCATTGGCCAGCCACCCCATCCGACCAGGATACTGGGGGTATCTAAAAACGTGGAAATGAGCAGCCCGCAAGGCCAGCTCCCTCCTAAGGGTAAAGGACGCCACTTGGTGATCCTAAACACCCACCATGCCCTGAAGTTGCAGGGATCGCTCCGTGGGCACAATGACCTCGAGTGAGGAGGCCCTCCAACTCCAACCTCCAGAGAGACAACCTGGGACAAAAGGCCCCCATGACGACTCATGTGACCATCACTTGACCTGGAGCTTCTCTCAGAAAACCACAAGAGTGTGCCCCAAAAGAACAGACTATTGCTTGCAGGACTTACTGCACCCAGAGCGGAGCTAATAAACCTGGCAGGGGACCCGTAAATAACGCTGCCACCATACAAAAGCCTACAGACACCACGGTGACGGCGGCCAATGAGACCAGATGTACTCCTGGTTACTTCAAAAGGGCGGTGACTGAGTGGCCATCATGGTCCTGGATCACCACCGGCCCTGGACTGTCTGGGAGTTGAGCAGGCAGGGCTCTGAAACCTGGTGCTGTTTGTACGTTAATTCAGTGGCCTAACTGAAGAAAGCACAGACTACTGGTCAGAGCATCTAGGCTGGCAGAAACCGTCAGCCTAAGGGGGCCGAACCAATGTGGAGCAGGGTAAAACCGGCCCCCCCAGCGTCCCTGTGCATCTCTTTCCTGGACCCTTAAAGGTCATTAGAATCTATAAAACTTCCAACGCTGGGGCTCAGGCAGACGAGCAGTGAGGGAGGAGGCCTCGGGACAATCAACCTCACCTGGAGGCTGCTGGGGAGAAGTCCTGCCCCTCCCCCCGGGTATGAGGATACCCAACTCAGCACGAAGCATTTAGAGAAGAGGTGTCTGCACCCTCAGCGCCCCAAGAATGTGGAATGGGACAAGAGGCAGAGGAGGGGTTTGTCACCGGCAAAGCCCATTAAAAATTCCTGGGAGATAAAAATAGAATCTGGGCAATAAAATAAAGTCTAACCTTTTTTTCCTTTGTGCTTTTTCTAATTTCACTTGTTCCTAGGTTTCCACAGGCAGAGGTCCCACACCTGGCACTTCAGACCCGATTTCCTAGTGCAAAATGGCTGGGCCGACACCTCAGCTCTCGGGGCCCTGTGCAGACTCCGCCACATAGAGCCTGAGCTCCAGCCAACCCAGACCTCGAGAGCTCCGCCCCATCCCTCCTGCTGACACTGACGGGATCCCTACACAGCAGCCCGGTCCACAGCCCTCGGGGGAGTGCACGCTATCACCTCTCCATTCTCTGATCAAAATATAAAGTTTTCCTTTGCTTCTGAACCAAACTCAGTCTCGATCTGTTGGCTCCAATGACACTGGGCAGGGGGACCCTTGTTGGGGCCGACTCTGAAGGATCAGTAACAGAATTTGAGAACACTGTAACTTCAATGAACAGATGTGTGAGCCAAATATTGTAACTTCAATGAACATATGTGTGAGCCAAATATTGTAACTTCAATGAACAGATGTGTGAGCCAAACTGTAGTTAACATAGAGCAGTGTATAAGGCTCGTGTAAAATAAGGTATTTCAAACACTTCCATTTGATATTTCCATCACTTTATTATAAGCAAGTTCAGTGGAGGGGTTTGTCGTATTTGTCAGGTCAACGTTAGAGAAATGCAGTGATTTCTTTCCAAGGATGTGGATCTACTAATCTTGGCTGAAGTTTCAATGTTGTTTTGAATGATTTTCCATTGAAAATGATACCTCTCTTTCAGCTCCTAGATTTCTGAGAAGTATAAAATCTTGTATTTTTTTATTACCAAAGGGGAAAGGTGGGAGGAGGGATAAATTAACAGTTTCGGATTAACATATACACACTGCTATGTATAAAATATATCATCAACAAGGAACTGCTGTATAGCACAGGGAACTATACTCAATATTTTGTAATAACCCCTAAGGGGAAATAATCTGAAAAACAATAGATATCTATATCGACATCATCTATCAACTACAGATAAAATGGAAACTAAAGGAGGCCGATGGTGAGCGTTTCTGACCATGAAGACTTCAATCCTCTAAAGTTTGGACTCTGCCGACAGCCCAGTCCCTTAATGGACATACATGTACCAGTAGCTTAAAAATTCCCAAGATTGGGGTTCGGGGAGACACTGATTTGAAAAAATCCCTGGTGTTCTCCTTACATACATGGGAGCTTTCCTACAGCTAAAACATGCCTGTGACACCCAGAAGATGGTACACGGTTGGATCAGGAAGATTTTGGAAAAGGCACCTCATCTCTTAATCCCCTGGTTGTCGGGTTAACCCCTCCAGCCTCTTTCCTAACATTCTCCACACATGAGGATGTCAGCACCTTCAACATCCGGTTGCACAGACTTTGGAATTTGTCCAGAGGATGAAGGGGAAGGAGGAGAAACAATGAGAGACAAGCCCTAGATGTTCAGACAGGCACAGGTCACTCTAATTTCAAATCAAAAAGAAGAATTAACCACAGGCTCAGCCTGCCGCCCGGGACCAGAATAGGGCCTGAAGCAATCCTGCGCTTTTGCGGCCAGCTCCCAGGAAAGCGAGTTGAAAAATGGAGCTCAGGGGCACTGCAATTCACAAACCTGCAGACTTATAAATGATGACTCTCGTCCACAAATATATTGAGGGAAGGCAACGAAGAGGATTTGAAAGCAAGGCAGAATTGCAGGAAACAGATTTCAGGAGGGAGATTCGAATCGCCTTTAAAGCACAGGAAAAGCGGCAAAACCTCGACAATGATGCCCTTGGCCAAAAAGGGCGTATGCGTTTTTTCCTGAATATATTCAGGAAAAAACGCATACGCCCTTTTTGGTCAACCAAGCAACCTGGAAAGGCAAATCAGCGCTACAAAGAAGTCTCGCTTCCCATCGGTCAAAAGTGCTATGCTGAATCAAGTGTCAAAACCAGAAAGGCAGGACAGGCCAGGGAGAAAAGGGAGCCTTGTTAGGCTGATGGGCGGGATGTAATTTGCCAACGGCCAATCTGGAGAAGTGTATGGTGTTTCCTAAAACATCTAAAAAACACAGCTAGAGAGCATAGGGCACTTCCACTCATGGGCGTATAAACTGGGAAAAATAAAAATCAAAAAGACACAGGTACCCCAAAGTTTAGGGCTGCTCTGTTTACAAGAACCTCCATCCACTTCAGTACACCATTAATATGCCAGGATAGAGAAAAATGGATAAAGAAGTTGTGCTAATATGTACAATGGAATACCACTCAGCCATGAAATCAAGGTCAAACGGCTAATAGCAGCATGATGAGTGGATTCAAGTACAGTGTTTCTAAGTGAAATAAGTCACACAGAAAAAGATACTTATCATAAGATATCACTTATACAGGGAATGTAAAAACAGCTACACTTGAACTGAATTACAAAACAGAACAGAGTCACATGTTTAGAAAACACACTATGGCTGCTTAACGGGAAAGGTGAGGTGGGGTGATGCATAAAACAAGAGTTTCAAATAAGCTCAGACACGGTTCCATATACCCAATAGGTAATAGACAAGACCTACCCCTTGCTCAGAGAAGTGGACTCAACACTCCCTATTCACGGCACAAGAATATATCTGACTAGTAAGAATCTTAAAACCTATGTATTGATATCTCTCTGTAAGTGAGTCAAGTGGGTGTAAAGCAGCATAAACACAGCAGTGAAAATCAGCTAAACCCCAATCTAAAAATAAATTACAAAAAAAACCCCAACAAATAAAATGAAAGAGAGAGAAATTAGTAAAAATTTTGTTCAGGGGCAGTGAAGCAACCTGGATTGACCATATCTAGACCCACGGCTGGGTTACACATAAGGCTGGACACTCGTGGGGCAGAGAGGATTGGTGAGGTTGGGTGAGCAGACGCAGACCCTTTAAAGTAATACTGCGTGGTACCCATCCCACGGGTCCCAAATCTCCAGGTTCAAGGGCATCTTCCTACATCGAAAACATGCATGAGAAACCCAGAAGATGATACACGGTGTGATCGAGAAAAGATTCTAAAACGCACCTCATTTCTCATCTCCTACTGTTCGGGTTAGCCATTCCAGCCACTTTACTAGCAATCTCCCTCCTTGGAGAATCAGCACCTTTAACCTCCTGTTCTGTACAGGTTGCAATTTGTCCTGAGGATGAATGGGAACAGTGGGAACCAATGAGAGACTAGCTCTAGGTGTTGGGACAGGCACATGCTACTCTATTTTCCCATGAGGAAGAAGAATTAACCACAGGCTCAGCCTGCCGCCTGGGACCAGAATAGGGCCTGAAGCAATCCTGCGCTTTTGCGGCCAGCTCCCAAGAAAGCGAGTTGAAAAATGGAGCTCAGGGGCACTGCAATTCACAAACCTGCAGACTTATAAATGATGACTCTCGTCCACAAATATATTGAGGGAAGGCAACGAAGAGGATTTGAAAGCAAGGCAGAATTGCAGGAAAGAGATTTCAGGACGGAGATTCGAATCGCCTTTAAAGCACAGGAAAAGCGGCAAAACCTCGACAATGATTCCCTTGGCCAAAAAGGGCGTATGCGTTTTTTCCTGAATATATTCAGGAAAAAACGCATACGCCCTTTTTGGCCAACCAAGCAACCTGGAAAGGCAAATCAGCGCTACAAAGAAGTCTCGCTTCCCATCGGTCAAAAGTGCTATGCTGAATCAAGTGTCAAAACCAGAAAGGCAGGACCGGCCATGGAGAAACGGGAGCCTGGCTACGCTGATGGGCGGGATGTAAATTGCCAACAGCCTCTCTGGAGAAGTGCACGGTGTGTCCTGAAACATCTAAACAACTCAGATTAGAGAGCATAGGGCACTTCCACTTATGGGCGTAAAAACTGGCAAAACTAAAAATCAGCAAGACACAGGCACCACAAAGTTTAGGGCTGCTCTGTTTACAAGAACCTCCACTTCGTTACACCTTAAATACCCCAGGAAAGAGAAAAATGGATAAAGAAGTTGCGGTCCTTATGTACAATAGAATATCACTCAGCCATGAAATCAACGTCATAAGGCTAGTAGCAGCATGATGAGTGGATTTAGGTACGAAGAGTCTAAGTGAAATAAGTCACACAGAAAAAGACACTTATCCTAAGTTATCACTTATAGAGGGAATGTAAAAACCGCTACCCTTGAAATGAGTTACAAAACAGAACAGAGTCACACGTTTAGAAAACACACTATAGCTGCTTAACGGGAAAGGTGAGGTGGAGTGATGCATAAAACAAGGGTTTCAAATTAGCTCAGATACCATTCCATAAACCCAAAATGTAATAGACAAGACCTGCTCAGTGAACTGGACTCAACACCCCCTATTCACCGCCCAAGAATATATCTGACTAGTAAGAATCTTAAAACCTATGTATTGATATCTCTCTGTAAGTGAGTCAAGTGGGTGTAAAGCGGCATAAACACAGCAGTGAAAAGCAGCTAAACCCCATTATAAAAATCTTTACTGTTAAAACCCGTGAAACAAAGATAGTGAAAGAGAGAGAAATTCTTACAAAATTCGTTCAGGGGCTGTGATGCCACCTGGATTTACCATATCTAGACCCACAGCTGATTGAGACATAAGGGTGGACACTCTTCGGGCTGAGAGGTTTGGTGAGGTTGGGTGAGCAAACGCAGACCTTTTAAAGTAATAATGCGTGGTACCCATCCCATGGGTCCCAAATCTCCAGGTTCAAGGGCATCTCTGGCACAACATTAAACGCAACAACATTCGCATTATAGGGGTCCCAGAAGGAGAAGAGAGAGAGAAAGAACCAGAGAAAATATTTGAAGAGATTATAGTCGAAAACTTCCCTAATATGGGAAAGGAAATAGCCACCCAGGTCCAGGAAGCCCAGAGAGTCCCATACAGAATAAACCCAAGGAGAAACACGCCGAGACACATAGTAATCAAAGTGGCAAAAATTAAAGACAAAGAAAAATTATTGAAATCAGCAAGGGAAAAACGACAAATAAAATACAAGGGAACTCCCATAAGGTTAACAGCTGATTTCTCAGCAGAAACTCTGCAAGCCAGAAGGGAGTGGCATGATATACTTAAAGTGATGAAAGGGAAGAACCTACAACCAAGATTACTTTACCCAGCAAGGATCTCATTTAGATTTGATGGAGAAATCAAAAGCTTTACAGACAAGCAAAAGCTAAGAGAATTCAGCACCACCAAACCAGTTCTACAACAAATGCTAAAGGAACTTCTCTAAGTGGGAAACACAAGAGAAGAAAAGGACCTACAAAAACAAACCCAAAACAATTAAGAAAATGGTCATAGGAACATATATATCGATAATTACCTTAAACGTGAATGGATTAAATGCCCCAAACAAAAGACATATACTGGCTGAATGGATACAAAAACAAGACCCATATATATGCTGTCTACATGAGACCCACTTTAGACCTAGGGACACATACAGACTGAAAGTGAGGGGATGGAAAAAGATATTCCATGCAAATGGAAATCAAAAGAAAGCTGGAGTAGCTATACTCATAACAGATAAAATAGACTTTAAAATAAAGAATGTTACAAGAGACAAGGAAGGACACTACATAATGATCCAGGGATCAATCCAAGAAGAAGATGTAACAATTATAAATATATATGCACCCAACATAGGAGCACCTCAATACATAAGGCAACTGCTAACAGCTATAAAAGAGGAAATCGACAGTAACACAATAATAGTGGGGGACTTTAACACTTCACTTACACCAATGGACAGATCATCCAAAATGAAAATAAATAAGGAAACAGAAGCTTTAAATGACACAATAGACCAGATAGATTTAATTGATATATATAGGACATTCCATCCAAAAACAGCAGATTACATGTTCTTCTCAAGTGCGCACGGAACATTCTCCAGGATAGATCACATCTTGGGTCACAAATCAAGCCTCAGTAAATTTAAGAAAATTGAAATCATAACAAGCATCTTTTCTGACCACAACGCTATGAGATTAGAAATGAATTACAGGGAAAAAAACGTAAAAAAACAAACACA
Source organism: Balaenoptera physalus (assembly GCF_965194825.1). Taxonomy (NCBI): domain Eukaryota; kingdom Metazoa; phylum Chordata; class Mammalia; order Artiodactyla; family Balaenopteridae; genus Balaenoptera; species Balaenoptera physalus. The sequence goes on from NW_028126007.1 coordinate 388,489, forward strand.
TGGAGGCTAAACAATACGTTACTAAATAACCAAGAGATCACTGAAGAAATAAAAGAGGAAATCAAAAAATACCTAGAGACAAATGACAATGAAAACACGACGACCCAAAACCTATGGGATGCAGCAAAAGCAGTTCTAAGAGGGAAGTTTATAGCTATACAAGCCTACCTAAAGAAACAAGAAAAATCTCAAGTAAACAATCTAACCTTACACCTAAAGAAACTAGAGAAAGAAGAACAAACAAAACCCAAAGTTAGCAGAAGGAAAGAAATCATAAAGATCAGAGCAGAAATAAATGAAATAGAAACAAAGAAAACAATAGCAAAGATCAATAAAACTAAAAGTTGGTTCTTTGAGAAGATAAACAAAATTGATAAGCCATTAGCCAGACTCATCAAGAAAAAGAGGGAGAGGACTCAAATCAATAAAATCAGAAATGAAAAAGGAGAAGTTACAACAGACACTGCAGAAATACAAAACATCCTAAGAGACTACTATAAGCAACTTTATGCCAATAAAATGGACAACCTGGAAGAAATGGACAAATTCTTAGAAAGGTATAACCTTCCAAGACTGAATCAGGAAGAAACAGAAAATATGAACAGACCAATCACAAGTAATGAAATTGAAACTGTGATTAAAAATCTTCCAACAAACAAAAGTCCAGGACCAGATGGCTTCAAAGGTGAATTCTATCAAACATTTAGAGAAGAGCTAACACCCATCCTTCTCAAACTCTTCCAAAAAATTGCAGAGGAAGGAACACTCCCAAACTCATTCTATGAGGCCACCATCACCCTGATACCAAAACCAGACAAAGACACTACAAAAAAAGAAAATTACAGACCAATATCACTGATGAACATAGATGCAAAATTCCTCAACAAAATACTAACAAACAGAATCCAACAACACATTAGAAGGATCATACACCACGATCAAGTGGGATTTATCCCAGGGATGCAAGGATTCTTCAATATACGCAAATCAATCAATGTGATACACCATATTAACAAATTGAAGAATAAAAACCATATGATCATCTCAATAGATGCAGAAAAAGCTTTTGACAAAATTCAGCACCCATTTCTGATAAAAACTCTCCAGAAAGTGGGCATAGAGGGAACCTACCTCAACATAATAAAGGCCATATATGACAAACCCACAGCAAACATCATTGTCAATGGTGAAAAACTGAAAGCATTTCCTCTAAGATCAGGAACGAGACAAGGATGTCCACTCTCACCACTATTATTCAACATAGTTCTGGAAGTCCTAGCCACGGCAATCAGAGAAGAAAAAGAAATAAAAGGAATACAGATTGGAAAAGAGGAAGTAAAACTGTCACTGTTTGCGGATGACATGATACTATACATAGAGAATCCTAAAACTGCCACCAGAAAACTGCTAGAGCTAATTAATGAATATGGAAAAGTTGCAGGATACAAAATGAATGCACAGAAATCTCTTGCATTCCTATACACTAATGATGAAAAATCTGAAAGAGAAATTATGGAAACACTCCCATTTACCATTGCAACAAAAAAGAATAAAATACCTAGGAATAAACCTACCTAGGGAGACAAAAGACCTGTGTGCAGAAAACTATAAGACACTGATGAAAGAAATTAAAGATGATACCAACAGATGGAGAGATATACCATGTTCTTCTTTTGGAAGAATCAACATTGTGAAAGTGAGTATACTACCCAAAGCAATCTACAGATTCAATGCAATCCCTATCAAATTACCAATGGCATTTTTTACGGAGCTAGAACAAATCATCTTAAAATTTGTATGGAGACACAAAAGACCCCGAATAGCCAAAGCAGTCTTGAGGCAAAAAAATGGAGCTGGAGGAATCAGACTCCCTGACTTCAGACTATACTACAAAGCTACAGTAATCAAGACAATATGGTACTGGCACAAAAACAGAAACATAGATCAATGGAACAAGATAGAAAGCCCAGAGATTAATCCACACACCTATGGTCAACTAATCTATGACAAAGGAGGCAAAGATATACAATGGAGAAAAGACAGTCTCTTCAATAAGTGGTGCTGGGAAAACTGGACAGCTACATGTAAAAGAATGAAATTAGAATACTCCCTAACACCATACACAAAAATAAACTCAAAATGGATTAGAGACCTAAATATAAGACTGGACACTATAAAACTCTTAGAGGAAAACATAGGAAAAACACTCTTTGACATAAATCAGAGCAAGATCTTTTTTGATCCACCTCCTAGAGTAAAGGAAATAAAAACAAAAATAAACAAGTGGGACCTAATGAAACTTCAAAGCTTTTGCACAGCAAAGGAGACCATAAACAAGACGAAAAGACAACCCTCAGAATGGGAGAAAATATTTGCAAATGAATCAACGGACAAAGGATTAATCTCCAAAATATATAAACAGCTCATTCAGCTCAATATCAAAGAAACAAACACCCCAATCCAAAAATGGGCAGAAGACCTAAATAGACATTTCTCCAAAGAAGTCATACAGACGGCCATGAAGCACATGAAAAGATGCTCAACATCACTAATTATTAGAGAAATGCAAATCAAAACTACAATGAGGTATCACCTCACTCCTGTTAGAATGGGCATCATCAGAAAATCTACAAACAACAAATGCTGGAGAGGGTGTGGAGAAAAGGGAACCCTCTTGCACTGTTGGTGGGGAATCTAAATTGATACAGCCACTATGGAGAACAATATGGAGGTTCCTTAAAAAACTAAAAATAGAATTACCATAAGACCCAGCAATCCCACTACTGGGCATATACCCAGAGAAAACCGTAATTCAAAAAGACACATGCACTCGAATGTTCATTGCAGCACTATTTACAATAGCCAGGTCATGTAAGCAACCTAAATGCCCCTCAACAGACGAATGGATAAAGAAGATGTGGTACATATATACAATGGAATATTACTCAGCCATTAAAAGGAACGAAATTGAGTCATTTGTTGAGACGTGGATGGATCTAGAGACTGTCATACAGAGTGAAGTAAGTCAGAAAGAGAAAAACAAATATCATATATTAATGCATGTATGTGGAACCTAGAAAAATGGTACAGATGAGCCAGTTTTCAGGGCAGAAGTTGAGACACAGATGTAGAGAATGGACATATGGACACCAAGGGGGAAAAACTGCGGTGAGGTGGGGATGGTGGTGTGCTGAATTGGGCGATTGGGACTGACATGTATACACTGATGTGTACAAAATTTATGCCTAATAAGAACCTGCAGTATAAAAAAACAGACAAAACAACTAAAAAAAAATCAATTACTTTTAAAAACCCGTGAAACAAAGACAGTGAAAGAGAGAGAAATTCTTACAAAATTCGTTCAGGGGCTGTGATGCCACCTGGATTGACCATATCTAGACCCACAGCTGACTGAGACATAAGGGTGGACACTCTTGGGGCTGAGAGGTTTGGTGAGGTTGGGTGAGCAAACGCAGACCCTTTAAAGTAATAATGCGTGGTACCCATCCCATGGGTCCCAAATCTCCAGGTTCAAGGGCATCTTCCTACATCGAAAACATGCATGAGAAACCCAGAAGATGGTACACTGTGTGATCGGGAAAGGTTTCTAAAACGCACCTCATTTCTCATCTCCTTGTGCTCGGGTTCGCCATTCCAGCCGCTTTACTAGCAATCTCCCTCCTTGGAGAATCAGGACCTTTAACCTCCTGTTCCGTACAGGTTGCAATTTGTCCTGAGGATGAACGGGAAGAGGGGGAACCAATGAGAGACTAGCTCTAGGTGTTTGGACAGGCACAGGTCACTCTATTTTCCCATCAGGAAGAAGAATTAACCACAGACTCAGCCTGCCGCCCGGGACAAGAATGGGGCCTGAAGCAATCGTGCGCTTTTGCGGCCAGCTCCCAAGAAAGCGAGTTGAAAAATGGATCTCAGGGGCACTGCAATTCACAAACCTGCAGACTTATAAATGATGACTCTCGTCCACAAATATATTGAGGGAAGGCAACGAAGAGGATTTGAAAGCAAGGCAGAATTGCAGGAAACAGATTTCAGGAGGGAGATTCGAATCGCCTTTAAAGCACAGGAAAAGCGGCAAAACCTCGACAATGATGCCCTTGGCCAAAAAGGGCGTATGCGTTTTTTCCTGAATATATTCAGGAAAAAACGCATACGCCCTTTTTGGCCAACGAAGCAACCTGGAAAGGCAAATCAGCGCTACAAAGAAGTCTCGCTTCCCATCGGTCAAAAGGGCCATGCTGAATAAAGTGTCAAAACCAGAAATGCAAGACAGGCCATGGAGACACGGGAGCCTAGCTACGCTGATGGGCGGGATGTAAATTGCCAACAGCCACTCTGGAGAAGTGCACGGTGTGTCCTGAAACATCTAAAAAACTCAGCTTAGGGAGCATAGGGCACTTCCACTCATGGGCGTATAAATTGGGAAAACTAAAAATCAGCAAGACACAGGCACCCCAAAGTTTAGGGCTGCTCTGTTGACAAGAACCTCCACTTCGTTACACCTTAAATATCCCAGGAAAGAGAAAAATGGATAAAGAAGTTGTGGTCCTTATGTACAATGGAATATCACTCAGCCATGAAATCAACGTCATAAAGCTAGTAGCAGCAAGATGAGTGGATTTAGGTAGGACGATTCTAAGTGAAATAAATCACACAGAAAAAGATACTTATCATAAGATATCACTTATAGAGGGAATATAAAAACCGCTACCCTTGAACTGAATTACAAATCAGAGCAGGGTCACAGGTTTAGAAAACACACTATGGCTGCTTAACGGGAAAGGTGAGGTGGGGTGATGCATAAAACAAGGGTTTCAAATTAGCTCAGATACCGTTCCATAAACGCAATATGTAATAGACAAGACCTACTCCTTGCTCAGTGAATTGGACTCAACACCCCCTATTCACCGCCCAAGAATATATCTGACTAGTAAGAATCTTAAAACCTATGTATTGATATCTCTCTGTAAGTGAGTCAAGTGGCTGTAAAGCGGCATAAACACAGCAGTGAAAAGCAGCTAGACCGCATTATAAAAATCAATTACTTTTAAAAACCCGTGAAACAAAGACAGTGAAAGAGAGAGAAATTCTTACAAAATTCGTTCAGGGGCTGTGATGCCACCTGGATTGACCATATCTAGACCCACAGCTGACTGAGACATAAGGGTGGACACTCTTGGGGCTGAGAGGTTTGGTGAGGTTGGGTGAGCAAACGCAGACCCTTTAAAGTAATAATGCGTGGTACCCATCCCATGGGTCCCAAATCTCCAGGTTCAAGGGCATCTTCCTACATCGAAAACATGCATGAGAAACCCAGAAGATGGTACACTGTGTGATCGGGAAAGGTTTCTAAAACGCACCTCATTTCTCATCTCCTTGTGCTCGGGTTCGCCATTCCAGCCGCTTTACTAGCAATCTCCCTCCTTGGAGAATCAGCACCTTTAACCTCCTGTTCCGTACAGGTTGCAATTTGTCCTGAGGATGAACGGGAAGAGGGGGAACCAATGAGAGACTAGCTCTAGGTGTTGGGACAGGCACAGGTCACTCTATTTTCCCATCAGGAAGAAGAATTAACCACAGGCTCAGACTGCCGCCCGGGACCAGAATAGGGCCTGAAGCAATCGTGCGCTTTTGCGGCCAGCTCCCAAGAAAGCGAGTTGAAAAATGGAGCTCAGGGACACTGCAATACACAAACCTGCAGACTTATAAATGATGACTCTCGTCAACAAATATATTGAGGGAAGGCAACGAAGAGGATTTGAAAGCAAGGCAGAATTGCAGGAAACAGATTTCAGGAGGGAGATTCGAATCGCCTTTAACGCACAGGAAAAGCGGCAAAACCTCGACAATGATGCCCTTGTCCAAAAAGGGCGTATGCGTTTTTTCCTGAATATATTCAGGAAAAAACGCATACGCCCTTTTTGGCCAACCAAGCAACCTGGAAAGGCAAATCAGCGCTACAAAGAAGTCTCGCTTCCCATCGGTCAAAAGGGCCATGCTGAATAAAGTGTCAAAACCAGAAATGCAAGACAGGCCATGGAGAAACGGGAGCCTAGCTACGCTGATGGGCGGGATGTAAATTGCCAACAGCCACTCTGGAGAAGTGCACGGTGTGTCCTGAAACATCTAAAAAACTCAGCTTAGGGAGCACAGGGCACTTCCACTCATGGGCGTATAAATTGGGAAAACTAAAAATCAGCAAGACACAGGCACCCCAAAGTTTAGGGCTGCTCTGTTGACAAGAACCTCCACTTCGTTACACCTTAAATATCCCAGGAAAGAGAAAAATGGATAAAGAAGTTGTGGTCCTTATGTACAATGGAATATCACTCAGCCATGAAATCAACGTCATAAGGCTAGTAGCAGCAAGATGAGTGGATTTAGGTAAGACGATTCTAAGTGAAATAAGTCACACAGAAAAAGATACTTATCATAAGATATCACTTATAGAGGGAATATAAAAACCGCTACCCTTGAACTGAATTACAAATCAGAGCAGGGTCACACGTTTAGAAAACACACTATGGCTGCTTAACGGGAAAGGTGAGGTGGGGTGATGCATAAAACAAGGGTTTCAAATTAGCTCAGATACCGTTCCATAAACGCAATATGTAATAGACAAGACCTACTCCTTGCTCAGTGAATTGGACTCAACACCCCCTATTCACCGCCCAAGAATATATCTGACTAGTAAGAATCTTAAAACCTATGTATTGATATCTCTCTGTAAGTGAGTCAAGTGGCTGTAAAGCGGCATAAAGACAGCAGTGAAAAGCAGCTAGACCGCATTATAAAAATCAATTACTTTTAAAAACCCGTGAAACAAAGACAGTGAAAGAGAGAGAAATTCTTACAAAATTCGTTCAGGGGCTGTGATGCCACCTGGATTGACCATATCTAGACCCACAGCTGACTGAGACATAAGGGTGGACACTCTTGGGGCTGAGAGGTTTGGTGAGGTTGGGTGAGCAAACGCAGACCCTTTAAAGTAATAATGCGTGGTACCCATCCCATGGGTCCCAAATCTCCAGGTTCAAGGGCATCTTCCTACATCGAAAACATGCATGAGAAACCCAGAAGATGGTACACCGTGTGATCGGGAAAGGTTTCTAAAACGCACCTCATTTCTCATCTCCCTGTGCTCGGGTTCGCCATTCCAGCCGCTTTACTAGCAATCTCCCTCCTTGGAGAATCAGCACCTTTAACCTCCTGTTCCGTACACGTTGCAGTTTGTCCTGAGGATGAACGGGAAGAGGGGGAACGAATGAGAGACTAGCTCTAGGTGTTGGGACATGCACAGGTCACTCTATTTTTCCAGCAGGAAGAAGAAATAACCACAGGCTCAGCCTGCCGCCTGGGACCAGAATAGGGCCTGAAGCAATCCTGCGCTTTTGCGGCCAGCTCCCAAGAAAGCGAGTTGAAAAATGGAGCTCAGGGGCACTGCAATTCACAAACCTGCAGACTTATAAATGAGGACTCTCGTCCACAAATATATTGAGGGAAGGCAACGAAGAGGATTTGAAAGCAAGGCAGAATTGCAGGAAACAGATTTCAGGAGGGAGATTCGAATCGCCTTTAAAGCACAGGAAAAGCGGCAAAACCTCGACAATGATGCCCTTGGCCAAAAAGGGCGTATGCGTTTTTTCCTGAATATATTCAGGAAAAAACGCATACGCCCTTTTTGGCCAACCAAGCAACCTGGAAAGGCAAATCAGCGCTACAAAGAAGTCTCGCTTCCCATCGGTCAAAAGGGCCATGCTGAATAAAGTGACAAAACCAGAAATGCAAGACAGGCCATGGAGATACGGGAGCCTGGCTACGCTGATGGGCGGAATGTAAATTGCCAACAGCCACTCTGGAGAAGTGCACGGTGTGTCCTGAAACATCTAAAAAACTCAGCTTAGGGAGCATAGGGCACTTCCACTCATGGGCGTATAAATTGGGAAAACTAAAAATCAGCAAGACACAGGCACCCCAAAGTTAAAGGCTGCTCTGTTGACAAGAACCTCCACTTCGTTACACCTTAAATATCCCAGGAAAGAGAAAAATGGATAAAGAAGTTGTGGTCCTTATGTACAATGGAATATCACTCAGCCATGAAATCAACGTCATAAGGCTAGTAGCAGCAAGATGAGTGGATTTAGGTAGGACGATTCTAAGTGAAATAAGTCGCACAGAAAAAGATACTTATCATAAGATATCACTTATAGAGGGAATATAAAAACCGCTACCCTTGAACTGAATTACAAATCAGAGCAGGGTCACACGTTTAGAAAACACACTATGGCTGCTTAACGGGAAAGGTGAGGTGGGGTGATGCATAAAACAAGGGTTTCAAATTAGCTCAGATACCGTTCCATAAACGCAATATGTAATAGACAAGACCTACTCCTTGCTCAGTGAATTGGACTCAACACCCCCTATTCACCGCCCAAGAATATATCTGACTAGTAAGAATCTTAAAACCTATGCTTTGATATCTCTCTCTAAGTGAGTCAAGTGGGTGTAAAGCGGCAAAAACACAGCAGTGAAAAGCAGGTAAACCCCATTATAAAAATCAATTACTTTTAAAAACCCGTGAAACAAAGACAGTGAAAGAGAGAGAAATTCTTACAAAATTCGTTCAGGGGCTGTGATGCCACCTGGATTGACCATATCTAGACCCACAGCTGATTGAGACATAAGGGTGGACACTCTTGGGGCTGAGAGGTTTGGTGAGGTTGGGTGAGCAAACGCAGACCCTTTAAAGTAATACTGCGTGGTACCCATCCCATGGGTCCCAAGTCTCCAGGTTCAAGGGCATCTTCCTACATCGAAAACATGCATGAGAAACCCAGAAGATGGTACACCGTGTGATCGGGAAAGGTTTCAAAACGCACCTCATTTCTCATCTCCTTGTGCTCGGGTTCGCCATTCCAGCCGCTTTACTAGCAATCTCCCTCCTTGGAGAATCAGCACCTTTAACCTCCTGTTCCGTACAGGTTGCAATTTGTCCTGAGGATGAACGGGAAGAGGGGGAACCAATGAGAGACAAGCTCTAGGTGTTGGGACAGGCACAGGTCACTCTATTTTCCCATCAGGAAGAAGAATTAACCACAGGCTCAGCCTGCCGCCCGGGACCAGAATAGGGCCTGAAGCAATCCTGCGCTTTTGCGGCCAGCTCCCAAGAAAGCGAGTTGAAAAATGGAGCTCAGGGGCACTGCAATTCACAAACCTGCAGACTTATAAATGAGGACTCTCGTCCACAAATATATTGAGGGAAGGCAACGAAGAGGATTTGAAAGCAAGGCAGAATTGCAGGAAACAGATTTCAGGAGGGAGATTCGAATCGCCTTTAAAGCACAGGAAAAGCGGCAAAACCTCGACAATGATGCCCTTGGCCAAAAAGGGCGTATGCGTTTTTTCCTGAATATATTCAGGAAAAAACGCATACGCCCTTTTTGGCCAACCAAGCAACCTGGAAAGGCAAATCAGCACTACAAAGAAGTCTCGCTTCCCATCGGTCAAAAGGGCCATGCTGAATAAAGTGACAAAACCAGAAATGCAAGACAGGCCATGGAGAAACGGGAGCCTGGCTACGCTGATGGGCGGAATGTAAATTGCCAACAGCCACTCTGGAGAAGTGCACGGTGTGTCCTGAAACATCTAAAAAACTCAGCTTAGGGAGCATAGGGCACTTCCACTCATGGGCGTATAAATTGGCAAAACTAAAAATCAGCAAGACACAGGCACCCCAAAGTTAAAGGCTGCTCTGTTGACAAGAACCTCCACTTCGTTACACCTTAAATATCCCAGGAAAGAGAAAAATGGATAAAGAAGTTGTGGTCCTTATGTACAATGGAATATCACTCAGCCATGAAATCAACGTCATAAGGCTAGTAGCAGCAAGATGAGTGGATTTAGGTAGGACGATTCTAAGTGAAATAAGTCGCACAGAAAAAGATACTTATCATAAGATATCACTTATAGAGGGAATATAAAAACCGCTACCCTTGAACTGAATTACAAATCAGAGCAGGGTCACAGGTTTAGAAAACACACTATGGCTGCTTAACGGGAAAGGTGAGGTGGGGTGATGCATAAAACAAGGGTTTCTAATTAGCTCAGATACCGTTCCATAAACGCAATATGTAATAGACAAGACCTACTCCTTGCTCAGTGAATTGGACTCAACACCCCCTATTCACTGCCCAAGAATATATCTGACTAGTAAGAATCTTAAAACCTATGTATTGATATCTCTCTGTAAGCGAGTCAAGTGGCTGTAAAGCGGCATAAACACAGCAGTGAAAAGCAGCTAGACCGCATTATAAAAATCAATTACTTTTAAAAACCCGTGAAACAAAGACAGTGAAAGAGAGAGAAATTCTTACAAAATTCGTTCAGGGGCTGTGATGCCACCTGGATTGACCATATCTAGACCCACAGCTGATTGAGACATAAGGGTGGACACTCTTGGGGCTGAGAGGTTTGGTGAGGTTGGGTGAGCAAACGCAGACCCTTTAAAGTAATACTGCGTGGTACCCATCCCATGGGTCCCAAGTCTCCAGGTTCAAGGGCATCTTTCTACATCGAAAACATGCATGAGAAACCCAGAAGATGGTACACCGTGTGATCGGGAAAGGTTTCTAAAACGCACCTCATTTCTCATCTCCCTGTGCTCGGGTTCGCCATTCCAGCCGCTTTACTAGCAATCTCCCTCCTTGGAGAATCAGCACCTTTAACCTCCTGTTCCGTACACGTTGCAATTTGTCCTGAGGATGAACGGGAAGAGGGGGAACGAATGAGAGACTAGCTCTAGGTGTTGGGACATGCACAGGTCACTCTATTTTCCCATCAGGAAAAAGAATTAACCACAGGCTCAGCCTGCCGCCCGGGACCAGAATAGGGCCTGAAGCAATCCTGCGCTTTTGCGGCCAGCTCCCAAGAAAGCGAGTTGAAAAATGGAGCTCAGGGGCACTGCAATTCACAAACCTGCAGACTTATAAATGATGACTCTCGTCCACAAATATATTGAGGGAAGGGAACGAAGAGGATTTGAAAGCAAGGCAGAATTGCAGGAAACAGATTTCAGGAGGGAGATGAGAATCGCCTTTAACGCACAGGAAAAGCGGCAAAACCTCGACAATGATGCCCTTGGCCAAAAAGGGCGTATGCGTTTTTTCCTGAATATATTCAGGAAAAAACGCATACGCCCTTTTTGGCCAACCAAGCAACCTGGAAAGGCAAATCAGCGCTACAAAGAAGTCTCGCTTCCCATCGGTCAAAAGGGCCATGCTGAATAAAGTGACAAAACCAGAAATGCAAGACAGGCCATGGAAAAACGGGAGCCTGGCTACGCTGATGGGCGGGATGTAAATTGCCAACAGCCACTCTGGAGAAGTGCACGGTGTGTCCTGAAACATCTAAAAAACTCAGCTTAGGGAGCATAGGGCACTTCCACTCATGGGCGTATAAATTGGGAAAACTAAAAATCAGCAAGACACAGGCACCCCAAAGTTTAGGGCTGCTCTGTTGACAAGAACCTCCACTTCGTTACACCTTAAATATCCCAGGAAAGAGAAAAATGGATAAAGAAGTTGTGGTCCTTATGTACAATGGAATATCACTCAGCCATGAAATCAACGTCATAAGGCTAGTAGCAGCAAGATGAGTGGATTTAGGTAGGACGATTCTAAGTGAAATAAGTCGCACAGAAAAAGATACTTATCATAAGATATCACTTATAGAGGGAATATAAAAACCGCTACCCTTGAACTGAATTACAAATCAGAGCAGGGTCACACGTTTAGAAAACACACTATGGCTGCTTAACGGGAAAGGTGAGGTGGGGTGATGCATAAAACAAGGGTTTCAAATTAGCTCAGATACCGTTCCATAAACGCAATATGTAATAGACAAGACCTACTCCTTGCTCAGTGAATTGGACTCAACACCCCCTATTCACCGCCCAAGAATATATCTGACTAGTAAGAATCTTAAAACCTATGCTTTGATATCTCTCTCTAAGTGAGTCAAGTGGGTGTAAAGCGGCAAAAACACAGCAGTGAAAAGCAGGTAAACCCCATTATAAAAATCAATTACTTTTAAAAACCCGTGAAACAAAGACAGTGAAAGAGAGAGAAATTCTTACAAAATTCGTTCAGGGGCTGTGATGCCACCTGGATTGACCATATCTAGACCCACAGCTGATTGAGACATAAGGGTGGACACTCTTGGGGCTGAGAGGTTTGGTGAGGTTGGGTGAGCAAACGCAGACCCTTTAAAGTAATACTGCGTGGTACCCATCCCATGGGTCCCAAGTCTCCAGGTTCAAGGGCATCTTCCTACATCGAAAACATGCATGAGAAACCCAGAAGATGGTACACCGTGTGATCGGGAAAGGTTTCAAAACGCACCTCATTTCTCATCTCCTTGTGCTCGGGTTCGCCATTCCAGCCGCTTTACTAGCAATCTCCCTCCTTGGAGAATCAGCACCTTTAACCTCCTGTTCCGTACAGGTTGCAATTTGTCCTGAGGATGAACGGGAAGAGGGGGAACCAATGAGAGACAAGCTCTAGGTGTTGGGACAGGCACAGGTCACTCTATTTTCCCATCAGGAAGAAGAATTAACCACAGGCTCAGCCTGCCGCCCGGGACCAGAATAGGGCCTGAAGCAATCCTGCGCTTTTGCGGCCAGCTCCCAAGAAAGCGAGTTGAAAAATGGAGCTCAGGGGCACTGCAATTCACAAACCTGCAGACTTATAAATGAGGACTCTCGTCCACAAATATATTGAGGGAAGGCAACGAAGAGGATTTGAAAGCAAGGCAGAATTGCAGGAAACAGATTTCAGGAGGGAGATTCGAATCGCCTTTAAAGCACAGGAAAAGCGGCAAAACCTCGACAATGATGCCCTTGGCCAAAAAGGGCGTATGCGTTTTTTCCTGAATATATTCAGGAAAAAACGCATACGCCCTTTTTGGCCAACCAAGCAACCTGGAAAGGCAAATCAGCACTACAAAGAAGTCTCGCTTCCCATCGGTCAAAAGGGCCATGCTGAATAAAGTGACAAAACCAGAAATGCAAGACAGGCCATGGAGAAACGGGAGCCTGGCTACGCTGATGGGCGGAATGTAAATTGCCAACAGCCACTCTGGAGAAGTGCACGGTGTGTCCTGAAACATCTAAAAAACTCAGCTTAGGGAGCATAGGGCACTTCCACTCATGGGCGTATAAATTGGCAAAACTAAAAATCAGCAAGACACAGGCACCCCAAAGTTAAAGGCTGCTCTGTTGACAAGAACCTCCACTTCGTTACACCTTAAATATCCCAGGAAAGAGAAAAATGGATAAAGAAGTTGTGGTCCTTATGTACAATGGAATATCACTCAGCCATGAAATCAACGTCATAAGGCTAGTAGCAGCAAGATGAGTGGATTTAGGTAGGACGATTCTAAGTGAAATAAGTCGCACAGAAAAAGATACTTATCATAAGATATCACTTATAGAGGGAATATAAAAACCGCTACCCTTGAACTGAATTACAAATCAGAGCAGGGTCACAGGTTTAGAAAACACACTATGGCTGCTTAACGGGAAAGGTGAGGTGGGGTGATGCATAAAACAAGGGTTTCTAATTAGCTCAGATACCGTTCCATAAACGCAATATGTAATAGACAAGACCTACTCCTTGCTCAGTGAATTGGACTCAACACCCCCTATTCACTGCCCAAGAATATATCTGACTAGTAAGAATCTTAAAACCTATGTATTGATATCTCTCTGTAAGCGAGTCAAGTGGCTGTAAAGCGGCATAAACACAGCAGTGAAAAGCAGCTAGACCGCATTATAAAAATCAATTACTTTTAAAAACCCGTGAAACAAAGACAGTGAAAGAGAGAGAAATTCTTACAAAATTCGTTCAGGGGCTGTGATGCCACCTGGATTGACCATATCTAGACCCACAGCTGATTGAGACATAAGGGTGGACACTCTTGGGGCTGAGAGGTTTGGTGAGGTTGGGTGAGCAAACGCAGACCCTTTAAAGTAATACTGCGTGGTACCCATCCCATGGGTCCCAAGTCTCCAGGTTCAAGGGCATCTTTCTACATCGAAAACATGCATGAGAAACCCAGAAGATGGTACACCGTGTGATCGGGAAAGGTTTCTAAAACGCACCTCATTTCTCATCTCCCTGTGCTCGGGTTCGCCATTCCAGCCGCTTTACTAGCAATCTCCCTCCTTGGAGAATCAGCACCTTTAACCTCCTGTTCCGTACACGTTGCAATTTGTCCTGAGGATGAACGGGAAGAGGGGGAACGAATGAGAGACTAGCTCTAGGTGTTGGGACATGCACAGGTCACTCTATTTTCCCATCAGGAAAAAGAATTAACCACAGGCTCAGCCTGCCGCCCGGGACCAGAATAGGGCCTGAAGCAATCCTGCGCTTTTGCGGCCAGCTCCCAAGAAAGCGAGTTGAAAAATGGAGCTCAGGGGCACTGCAATTCACAAACCTGCAGACTTATAAATGATGACTCTCGTCCACAAATATATTGAGGGAAGGGAACGAAGAGGATTTGAAAGCAAGGCAGAATTGCAGGAAACAGATTTCAGGAGGGAGATGAGAATCGCCTTTAACGCACAGGAAAAGCGGCAAAACCTCGACAATGATGCCCTTGGCCAAAAAGGGCGTATGCGTTTTTTCCTGAATATATTCAGGAAAAAACGCATACGCCCTTTTTGGCCAACCAAGCAACCTGGAAAGGCAAATCAGCGCTACAAAGAAGTCTCGCTTCCCATCGGTCAAAAGGGCCATGCTGAATAAAGTGACAAAACCAGAAATGCAAGACAGGCCATGGAAAAACGGGAGCCTGGCTACGCTGATGGGCGGGATGTAAATTGCCAACAGCCACTCTGGAGAAGTGCACGGTGTGTCCTGAAACATCTAAAAAACTCAGCTTAGGGAGCATAGGGCACTTCCACTCATGGGCGTATAAATTGGGAAAACTAAAAATCAGCAAGACACAGGCACCCCAAAGTTTAGGGCTGCTCTGTTGACAAGAACCTCCACTTCGTTACACCTTAAATATCCCAGGAAAGAGAAAAATGGATAAAGAAGTTGTGGTCCTTATGTACAATGGAATATCACTCAGCCATGAAATCAACGTCATAAGGCTAGTAGCAGCAAGATGAGTGGATTTAGGTAGGACGATTCTAAGTGAAATAAGTCGCACAGAAAAAGATACTTATCATAAGATATCACTTATAGAGGGAATATAAAAACCGCTACCCTTGAACTGAATTACAAATCAGAGCAGGGTCACACGTTTAGAAAACACACTATGGCTGCTTAACGGGAAAGGTGAGGTGGGGTGATGCATAAAACAAGGGTTTCAAATTAGCTCAGATACCGTTCCATAAACGCAATATGTAATAGACAAGACCTACTCCTTGCTCAGTGAATTGGACTCAACAGCCCCTATTCACCGCCCAAGAATATATCTGACTAGTAAGAATCTTAAAACCTATGTATTGATATCTCTCTGTAAGTGAGTCAAGTGGCTGTAAAGCGGCATAAACACAGCAGTGAAAAGCAGCTAGACCGCATTATAAAAATCAATTACTTTTAAAAACCCGTGAAACAAAGACAGTGAAAGAGAGAGAAATTCTTACAAAATTCGTTCAGGGGCTGTGATGCCACCTGGATTGACCATATCTAGACCCACAGCTGACTGAGACATAAGGGTGGACACTCTTGGGGCTGAGAGGTTTGGTGAGGTTGGGTGAGCAAACGCAGACCCTTTAAAGTAATAATGCGTGGTACCCATCCCATGGTTCCCAAATCTCCAGGTTCAAGGGCATCTTCCTACATCGAAAACATGCATGAGAAACCCAGAAGATGGTACACCGTGTGATCGGGAAAGGTTTCTAAAACGCACCTCATTTCTCATCTCCTTGTGCTCGGGTTCGCCATTCCAGCCGCTTTACTAGCAATCTCCGTCCTTGGAGAATCAGCACCTTAACCTCCTGTTCCGTACAGGTTGCAATTTGTCCTGAGGATGAACGGGAAGAGGGGGAACCAATGAGAGACTAGCTGTAGGTGTTGGGACAGGCACAGGTCACTCTATTTTCCCATCAGGAAGAAGAATTAACCACAGGCTCAGCCTGCCGCCCGGGACCAGAATAGGGCCTGAAGCAATCCTGCGCTTTTGCGGCCAGCTCCCAAGAAAGCGAGTTGAAAAATGGAGCTCAGGGGCACTGCAATTCACAAACCTGCAGACTTATAAATGATGACTCTCGTCCACAAATATATTGAGGGAAGGCAACGAGGAGGATTTGAAAGCAAGGCAGAATTGCAGGAAACAGATTTCAGGAGGGAGATTCGAATCGCCTTTAAAGCACAGGAAAAGCGGCAAAACCTCGACAATGATGCCCTTGGCCAAAAAGGGCGTATGCGTTTTTTCCTGAATATATTCAGGAAAAAACGCATACGCCCTTTTTGGCCAACCAAGCAACCTGGAAAGGCAAATCAGCGCTACAAAGAAGTCTCGCTTCCCATCGGTCAAAAGGGCCATGCTGAATAAAGTGACAAAACCAGAAATGCAAGACAGGCCATGGAGATACGGGAGCCTGGCTACGCTGATGGGCGGAATGTAAATTGCCAACAGCCACTCTGGAGAAGTGCACGGTGTGTCCTGAAACATCTAAAAAACTCAGCTTAGGGAGCATAGGGCACTTCCACTCATGGGCGTATAAATTGGCAAAACTAAAAATCAGCAAGACACAGGCACCCCAAAGTTAAAGGCTGCTCTGTTGACAAGAACCTCCACTTCGTTACACCTTAAATATCCCAGGAAAGAGAAAAATGGATAAAGAAGTTGTGGTCCTTATGTACAATGGAATATCACTCAGCCATGAAATCAACGTCATAAGGCTAGTAGCAGCAAGATGAGTGGATTTAGGTAGGACGATTCTAAGTGAAATAAGTCGCACAGAAAAAGATACTTATCATAAGATATCACTTATAGAGGGAATATAAAAACCGCTACCCTTGAACTGAATTACAAATCAGAGCAGGGTCACACGTTTAGAAAACACACTATGGCTGCTTAACGGGAAAGGTGAGGTGGGGTGATGCATAAAACAAGGGTTTCAAATTAGCTCAGATACCGTTCCATAAACGCAATATGTAATAGACAAGACCTACTCCTTGCTCAGTGAATTGGACTCAACACCCCCTATTCACCGCCCAAGAATATATCTGACTAGTAAGAATCTTAAAACCTATGCTTTGATATCTCTCTCTAAGTGAGTCAAGTGGGTGTAAAGCGGCAAAAACACAGCAGTGAAAAGCAGGTAAACCCCATTATAAAAATCAATTACTTTTAAAAACCCGTGAAACAAAGACAGTGAAAGAGAGAGAAATTCTTACAAAATTCGTTCAGGGGCTGTGATGCCACCTGGATTGACCATATCTAGACCCACAGCTGATTGAGACATAAGGGTGGACACTCTTGGGGCTGAGAGGTTTGGTGAGGTTGGGTGAGCAAACGCAGACCCTTTAAAGTAATACTGCGTGGTACCCATCCCATGGGTCCCAAGTCTCCAGGTTCAAGGGCATCTTTCTACATCGAAAACATGCATGAGAAACCCAGAAGATGGTACACCGTGTGATCGGGAAAGGTTTCTAAAACGCACCTCATTTCTCATCTCCCTGTGCTCGGGTTCGCCATTCCAGCCGCTTTACTAGCAATCTCCCTCCTTGGAGAATCAGCACCTTTAACCTCCTGTTCCGTACACGTTGCAATTTGTCCTGAGGATGAACGGGAAGAGGGGGAACGAATGAGAGACTAGCTCTAGGTGTTGGGACATGCACAGGTCACTCTATTTTCCCATCAGGAAAAAGAATTAACCACAGGCTCAGCCTGCCGCCCGGGACCAGAATAGGGCCTGAAGCAATCCTGCGCTTTTGCGGCCAGCTCCCAAGAAAGCGAGTTGAAAAATGGAGCTCAGGGGCACTGCAATTCACAAACCTGCAGACTTATAAATGATGACTCTCGTCCACAAATATATTGAGGGAAGGGAACGAAGAGGATTTGAAAGCAAGGCAGAATTGCAGGAAACAGATTTCAGGAGGGAGATGAGAATCGCCTTTAACGCACAGGAAAAGCGGCAAAACCTCGACAATGATGCCCTTGGCCAAAAAGGGCGTATGCGTTTTTTCCTGAATATATTCAGGAAAAAACGCATACGCCCTTTTTGGCCAACCAAGCAACCTGGAAAGGCAAATCAGCGCTACAAAGAAGTCTCGCTTCCCATCGGTCAAAAGGGCCATGCTGAATAAAGTGACAAAACCAGAAATGCAAGACAGGCCATGGAAAAACGGGAGCCTGGCTACGCTGATGGGCGGGATGTAAATTGCCAACAGCCACTCTGGAGAAGTGCACGGTGTGTCCTGAAACATCTAAAAAACTCAGCTTAGGGAGCATAGGGCACTTCCACTCATGGGCGTATAAATTGGGAAAACTAAAAATCAGCAAGACAAAGGCACCCCAAAGTTTAGGGCTGCTCTGTTGACAAGAACCTCCACTTCGTTACACCTTAAATATCCCAGGAAAGAGAAAAATGGATAAAGAAGTTGTGGTCCTTATGTACAATGGAATATCACTCAGCCATGAAATCAACGTCATAAGGCTAGTAGCAGCAAGATGAGTGGATTTAGGTAGGACGATTCTAAGTGAAATAAGTCGCACAGAAAAAGATACTTATCATAAGATATCACTTATAGAGGGAATATAAAAACCGCTACCCTTGAACTGAATTACAAATCAGAGCAGGGTCACACGTTTAGAAAACACACTATGGCTGCTTAACGGGAAAGGTGAGGTGGGGTGATGCATAAAACAAGGGTTTCAAATTAGCTCAGATACCGTTCCATAAACGCAATATGTAATAGACAAGACCTACTCCTTGCTCAGTGAATTGGACTCAACAGCCCCTATTCACCGCCCAAGAATATATCTGACTAGTAAGAATCTTAAAACCTATGTATTGATATCTCTCTGTAAGTGAGTCAAGTGGCTGTAAAGCGGCATAAACACAGCAGTGAAAAGCAGCTAGACCGCATTATAAAAATCAATTACTTTTAAAAACCCGTGAAACAAAGACAGTGAAAGAGAGAGAAATTCTTACAAAATTCGTTCAGGGGCTGTGATGCCACCTGGATTGACCATATCTAGACCCACAGCTGACTGAGACATAAGGGTGGACACTCTTGGGGCTGAGAGGTTTGGTGAGGTTGGGTGAGCAAACGCAGACCCTTTAAAGTAATAATGCGTGGTACCCATCCCATGGTTCCCAAATCTCCAGGTTCAAGGGCATCTTCCTACATCGAAAACATGCATGAGAAACCCAGAAGATGGTACACCGTGTGATCGGGAAAGGTTTCTAAAACGCACCTCATTTCTCATCTCCTTGTGCTCGGGTTCGCCATTCCAGCCGCTTTACTAGCAATCTCCGTCCTTGGAGAATCAGCACCTTAACCTCCTGTTCCGTACAGGTTGCAATTTGTCCTGAGGATGAACGGGAAGAGGGGGAACCAATGAGAGACTAGCTGTAGGTGTTGGGACAGGCACAGGTCACTCTATTTTCCCATCAGGAAGAAGAATTAACCACAGGCTCAGCCTGCCGCCCGGGACCAGAATAGGGCCTGAAGCAATCCTGCGCTTTTGCGGCCAGCTCCCAAGAAAGCGAGTTGAAAAATGGAGCTCAGGGGCACTGCAATTCACAAACCTGCAGACTTATAAATGATGACTCTCGTCCACAAATATATTGAGGGAAGGCAACGAGGAGGATTTGAAAGCAAGGCAGAATTGCAGGAAACAGATTTCAGGAGGGAGATTCGAATCGCCTTTAAAGCACAGGAAAAGCGGCAAAACCTCGACAATGATGCCCTTGGCCAAAAAGGGCGTATGCGTTTTTTCCTGAATATATTCAGAAAAAAACGCATACGCCCTTTTTGGCCAACCAAGCAACCTGGAAAGGCAAATCAGCGCTACAAAGAAGTCTCGCTTCCCATCGGTCAAAAGGGCCATGCTGAATAAAGTGTCAAAACCAGAAATGCAAGACAGGCCATGGAGAAACGGGAGCCTAGCTACGCTGATGGGCGGGATGTAAATTGCCAACAGCCACTCTGGAGAAGTGCACGGTGTGTCCTGAAACATCTAAAAAACTCAGCTTAGGGAGCATAGGGCACTTCCACTCATGGGCGTATAAATTGGGAAAACTAAAAATCAGCAAGACACAGGCACCCCAAAGTTTAGGGCTGCTCTGTTGACAAGAACCTCCACTTCGTTACACCTTAAATATCCCAGGAAAGAGAAAAATGGATAAAGAAGTTGTGGTCCTTATGTACAATGGAATATCACTCAGCCATGAAATCAACGTCATAAGGCTAGTAGCAGCAAGATGAGTGGATTTAGGTAGGACGATTCTAAGTGAAATAAGTCGCACAGAAAAAGATACTTAGCATAAGATATCACTTATAGAGGGAATATAAAAACCGCTACCCTTGAACTGAATTACAAATCAGAGCAGGGTCACACGTTTAGAAAACACACTATGGCTGCTTAACGGGAAAGGTGAGGTGGGGTGATGCATAAAACAAGGGTTTCAAATTAGCTCAGATACCGTTCCATAAACGCAATATGTAATAGACAAGACCTACTCCTTGCTCAGTGAATTGGACTCAACAGCCCCTATTCACCGCCCAAGAATATATCTGACTAGTAAGAATCTTAAAACCTATGTATTGATATCTCTCTGTAAGTGAGTCAAGTGGCTGTAAAGCGGCATAAACACAGCAGTGAAAAGCAGCTAGACCGCATTATAAAAATCAATTACTTTTAAAAACCCGTGAAACAAAGACAGTGAAAGAGAGAGAAATTCTTACAAAATTCGTTCAGGGGCTGTGATGCCACCTGGATTGACCATATCTAGACCCACAGCTGACTGAGACATAAGGGTGGACACTCTTGGGGCTGAGAGGTTTGGTGAGGTTGGGTGAGCAAACGCAGACCCTTTAAAGTAATAATGCGTGGTACCCATCCCATGGTTCCCAAATCTCCAGGTTCAAGGGCATCTTCCTACATCGAAAACATGCATGAGAAACCCAGAAGATGGTACACCGTGTGATCAGGAAAGGTTTCTAAAACGCACCCCATTTCTCATCTCCTTGTGCTCGGGTTCGCCATTCCAGCCGCTTTACTAGCAATCTCCCTTTTGGAGAATCAGCACCTTTAAGCTCCTTTTCCGTACAGGTTGCAGTTTGTCCTGAGGATGAACGGGAAGAGGGGGAAACAATGAGAGGCTAGCGCTAGGTGTTGGGACAGGCACAGGCCACTCTAATTTCCCATCAGGAAGAAGAATTAACCACAGGCTCAGCCTGCCGCACGGAACCAGAATAGGGCCTTAAGCAATCCTGCGGTTTTGCGGCCAGCTTCCAAAAAAGCGAGTTGAAAAATGGAGCTCAGGGGCACTGCAATTCACAGTCCTGTAGAGTTATAAATGGTAACTCAAGTCCAAAAATATATTGAAGGAAGGCAACGAAGAGGAGTTAAAAGCAAGGCAGAATTGCAGGAAATTTATATAGTTTTTATGTTAAGTGTTTATATACCTTTAACATACATTAGCCTATTTAGGTTAGCCCCATAATCCTAATTTTTCCATCCTTCCACCTTTCATTTTGGTTAACCATTAGTTTGTTTTATAAGTCTGTGAGTGTCTTTTTCTGTGGAGGTATGTTCATTGGTAGCAAACTTAGGATAACTTGTATAAATGATATCATAGTATATTTGTCATTCCCTTTTGACTTACTTTACCTAATATGATTATTTCTAAGCTCATTTGTAGTCCTGAAAATGGCACTCTTCATTTTTTTCCCGAGGCTACTATTCCATTCTGTACATATACCACTTCTTCTTTGTCAATTCATCTGTTTATGGGCCTTTTTTTTGCTTCCATGTCTTGGCTATTTCAATATTGCTGCAGTGCACATTTGCCTGCCTCTGTCTTTCCGATTCTGGTGGTCTTAGATTATAGGCCCAAAAGGTGCCCTGCTACATCATCTGGTAGCTCAATTTTTACCTTTTAAAGCAGCTCCATTCAGTTTTCGTTAATGCTGTTACCACTTTACATCCCACCAGCTGCTAGAAGGTACAAAGTTCTCTAAAACCCCTTCAGCATTTATAGGTTGTAGACGTTTTGCTGATGGTCATTTGACTGGTGTGAGCTGAAACCTTTTTGGAGGTTGGATTTGCATGTGGCTAATAATTCCTTATACTGAGCTTTAGGCATGTCCTTTTTTTCTTTTCCTCTTTTTTATTTAAAGAGTGAGTACAACTCCTCTCTTCATATTGACTTCTTGAAAAATTTGTCATGTGTTGAATTTTCTTGCCTATTCCCTACCCCAGGGCATTTTTTGAGGGAAGGTGTCATTTACAGCCCTGCAGTCCTTGGGGCTATTAAGCAACCATTAGCACTGGGTTTAAAGCTGCTGTTGTGAGAAACAGCCACAAGGCGGCAGCATTATTACGTTGCAACCCTTGTTACTAGGGCAACAGAGTCTTCCTGGAGGTAGTGTTCCGAGGTTGTATATTAGAGAAGAATGTGCGGGGACAAGCCCCCAGATTTCAGGAGGTAGATACGAATCGCCTTTAGAGCACATGAAAAGCGGCAAAACGTCGACAATGATGCACTTGGCCAAAAAGGGCCTATGCGTTTTTTCCTGAATATATTCAGGAAAAAACGCATAGGCCCTTTTTGGCCAACCAAGCAAGCCGGAAAGGCAAATCAGCACTACAAATAAGTCTCGCTTCCCATCCATCCAAAAGCCATTCAAAAAAGTGTAAAAACCAGAAGTGCAGGACAGGCCAGGTAGAAAAGGGAGCCTTGTTAGGCTGATGGGCGGGATGTAAATTGCCAACGGCCACTCTGGAGAAGTGCATGGTGTTTCCTAAAACATCTAAAAAACAGAGCTAGAGAGCATAGGGCCCTTCCACTCGTGGGCGTATAAAATGGGAAAACGAAAAATCAACAAGACACAGGCACCCCAAAGTTTAGGACTGCTCTGTTTACAAGAACCTCCACTTCAGTACACGTTAAATATGCCAGGATAGCGAAAAATGGATAAAGAAGTGTGGTACTTATGTACAATGGCATATCACTCAGCCATGAAATCAGTGTCATACGGCTACTAGCAGCATGATGAGTGGATTTAGGTACGATGTTTCTAAGTGAAATAAGTCACACAGAAAAAGAAACTTATCATAAGATATCACTTATAGAGGGAAAGTAAAAATCGCTACCCATGACCTGATTACAAAACAGAACAGAGTCACACATTTAGAAAACACTGGATGGCTGCTTAACTGGAAAGGTGAGGTGCGGTGAGGCATAAAACAAGGGTTTGAAATTAGCACACATACCGTTCCATAAACCAAATATGTAACAGACAACACCTACCCCTTGCTCAGTGAACTGGACTCAACGCCCCGTATTCACCGCACAAGAGTATATCTGACAAGTAAGAATCTTAAAACCTATGTATTGATATCTCTCTGTAAATGAATCAAGTCGGTGTAAAGCGGCATAAACACAGCAGTGAAAATCAGCTAAACCCCATTATAAAAATAGATTACAGAAAAACCCCCAACAAAGACAGTGAAAGAGAGAGAAATTCGTAAAAAGTTCGTTCAGGGACAGTGAAGCAACCTGGATCGACCATATCTAGACCCACAGCTGGATTAGATATAATGCTGGACACTCTTGGGGCTGAGAGGATTGGTGAGGTTGGGTGAGCAAACGCCTACCCTTTAAAGTAATAGTGCATTCTACCCATTCTATGGGTCCCAAATCTCCAGGTTCAAGGGAATCTTCTTAGAGCAAAAAAATGCATGGGAAACCCAGTGGAAGGTATACAGTGTGATCGGGAAAGGTTTCTGAAACGCACCTCTTTCCTCATCTCCTGGTGCTCGGGTTCGCCATTCCAGCCGCATTACTAACAATCTCCCGACTTGGAGAATCAGCACCTTTAACCTCCTGTTTCGTACAGGCTGCAATTTGTCCTGAGGATGAATGGGAAGAGGGGGAACCCATGAGAGGGTAGCTCTAGGTGTTCGGACAGGCACAGGTCACTCTAATTTCCATCAGGAAGAAGAATTAACCACAGGCTCAGCCTGCCCCATGGAACCAGATTGGGCCTGAAGCCATCCTGCGGTTTTTCGGCCAACTCCCAAAAGAGCGAGTTGAAAAATGGAGCTCAGGGGCACTGCAATTCAGAGACCTGCAGAGTTATAAATAATAACTGTCGTCCACAAATATATTGAGGGAAGGCAACGAAGAGGATTTGAAAGCAAGGCAGAATTGCAGGAAACAGATTTCAGGAGGTAGATTCGAATCGCCTTTAAAGCACATGGAAAGCGGCAAAACCTCGACAATGATGCCCTTGGCCAAAAAGGGCGTATGCGTTTTTTCCTGAATATATTCAGGAAAAAACGCATACGCCCTTTTTGGTCAACCAAGAAACCTGGAAAGGCAAATCAGCGCTACAAAGAAGTCTCGCTTCCCATCGCTCAAAAGGGCCATGCTGAATAAAGGGTCAATACCAGAAATGCAGGAAAGGCCATGGAGAAATGGGAGCCTTGCTACGCTGATGGGCAGGATGTAAATTGCGAAGAGCCACTCTGGCGAAGTGCACTGTGTGTCCTGAAACATCTACAAAACACAGCTTAGAGAGCATAGGGCACTTCCACTCATGGGCGTATATATTGGGAAAACTAAAAATCAGCAAGACAAATGCACCCCAAAGTTTAGGGCTGCTCTGTTGACAAGAACCTCCACTTCGTTACACGTTAAATATCCCAGGAAAGAGAAAAATGCATAAAGAAGCTGTGGTCCTTATGTACAATGCAATATCACTCAGCCATGAAATCAACGTCATAAGGCTAGTAGCAGCAAGATGAGTGGATTTAGGTAGGACGATTCTAAGTGAAATAAGTCGCACAGAAAAAGATACTTAGCATAAGATATCACTTATAGAGGGAATATAAAAACCGCTACCCTTGAACTGAATTACAAATCAGAGCAGGGTCACACGTTTAGAAAACACACTATGGCTGCTTAACGGGAAAGGTGAGGTGGGGTGATGCATAAAACAAGGGTTTCAAATTAGCTCAGATACCGTTCCATAAACGCAATATGTAATAGACAAGACCTACTCCTTGCTCAGTGAATTGGACTCAACAGCCCCTATTCACCGCCCAAGAATATATCTGACTAGTAAGAATCTTAAAACCTATGTATTGATATCTCTCTGTAAGTGAGTCAAGTGGCTGTAAAGCGGCATAAACACAGCAGTGAAAAGCAGCTAGACCGCATTATAAAAATCAATTACTTTTAAAAACCCGTGAAACAAAGACAGTGAAAGAGAGAGAAATTCTTACAAAATTCGTTCAGGGGCTGTGATGCCACCTGGATTGACCATATCTAGACCCACAGCTGACTGAGACATAAGGGTGGACACTCTTGGGGCTGAGAGGTTTGGTGAGGTTGGGTGAGCAAACGCAGACCCTTTAAAGTAATAATGCGTGGTACCCATCCCATGGTTCCCAAATCTCCAGGTTCAAGGGCATCTTCCTACATCGAAAACATGCATGAGAAACCCAGAAGATGGTACACCGTGTGATCAGGAAAGGTTTCTAAAACGCACCCCATTTCTCATCTCCTTGTGCTCGGGTTCGCCATTCCAGCCGCTTTACTAGCAATCTCCCTTTTGGAGAATCAGCACCTTTAAGCTCCTTTTCCGTACAGGTTGCAGTTTGTCCTGAGGATGAACGGGAAGAGGGGGAAACAATGAGAGGCTAGCGCTAGGTGTTGGGACAGGCACAGGCCACTCTAATTTCCCATCAGGAAGAAGAATTAACCACAGGCTCAGCCTGCCGCACGGAACCAGAATAGGGCCTTAAGCAATCCTGCGGTTTTGCGGCCAGCTTCCAAAAAAGCGAGTTGAAAAATGGAGCTCAGGGGCACTGCAATTCACAGTCCTGTAGAGTTATAAATGGTAACTCAAGTCCAAAAATATATTGAAGGAAGGCAACGAAGAGGAGTTAAAAGCAAGGCAGAATTGCAGGAAATTTATATAGTTTTTATGTTAAGTGTTTATATACCTTTAACATACATTAGCCTATTTAGGTTAGCCCCATAATCCTAATTTTTCCATCCTTCCACCTTTCATTTTGGTTAACCATTAGTTTGTTTTATAAGTCTGTGAGTGTCTTTTTCTGTGGAGGTATGTTCATTGGTAGCAAACTTAGGATAACTTGTATAAATGATATCATAGTATATTTGTCATTCCCTTTTGACTTACTTTACCTAATATGATTATTTCTAAGCTCATTTGTAGTCCTGAAAATGGCACTCTTCATTTTTTTCCCGAGGCTACTATTCCATTCTGTACATATACCACTTCTTCTTTGTCAATTCATCTGTTTATGGGCCTTTTTTTTGCTTCCATGTCTTGGCTATTTCAATATTGCTGCAGTGCACATTTGCCTGCCTCTGTCTTTCCGATTCTGGTGGTCTTAGATTATAGGCCCAAAAGGTGCCCTGCTACATCATCTGGTAGCTCAATTTTTACCTTTTAAAGCAGCTCCATTCAGTTTTCGTTAATGCTGTTACCACTTTACATCCCACCAGCTGCTAGAAGGTACAAAGTTCTCTAAAACCCCTTCAGCATTTATAGGTTGTAGACGTTTTGCTGATGGTCATTTGACTGGTGTGAGCTGAAACCTTTTTGGAGGTTGGATTTGCATGTGGCTAATAATTCCTTATACTGAGCTTTAGGCATGTCCTTTTTTTCTTTTCCTCTTTTTTATTTAAAGAGTGAGTACAACTCCTCTCTTCATATTGACTTCTTGAAAAATTTGTCATGTGTTGAATTTTCTTGCCTATTCCCTACCCCAGGGCATTTTTTGAGGGAAGGTGTCATTTACAGCCCTGCAGTCCTTGGGGCTATTAAGCAACCATTAGCACTGGGTTTAAAGCTGCTGTTGTGAGAAACAGCCACAAGGCGGCAGCATTATTACGTTGCAACCCTTGTTACTAGGGCAACAGAGTCTTCCTGGAGGTAGTGTTCCGAGGTTGTATATTAGAGAAGAATGTGCGGGGACAAGCCCCCAGATTTCAGGAGGTAGATACGAATCGCCTTTAGAGCACATGAAAAGCGGCAAAACGTCGACAATGATGCACTTGGCCAAAAAGGGCCTATGCGTTTTTTCCTGAATATATTCAGGAAAAAACGCATAGGCCCTTTTTGGCCAACCAAGCAAGCCGGAAAGGCAAATCAGCACTACAAATAAGTCTCGCTTCCCATCCATCCAAAAGCCATTCAAAAAAGTGTAAAAACCAGAAGTGCAGGACAGGCCAGGTAGAAAAGGGAGCCTTGTTAGGCTGATGGGCGGGATGTAAATTGCCAACGGCCACTCTGGAGAAGTGCATGGTGTTTCCTAAAACATCTAAAAAACAGAGCTAGAGAGCATAGGGCCCTTCCACTCGTGGGCGTATAAAATGGGAAAACGAAAAATCAACAAGACACAGGCACCCCAAAGTTTAGGACTGCTCTGTTTACAAGAACCTCCACTTCAGTACACGTTAAATATGCCAGGATAGCGAAAAATGGATAAAGAAGTGTGGTACTTATGTACAATGGCATATCACTCAGCCATGAAATCAGTGTCATACGGCTACTAGCAGCATGATGAGTGGATTTAGGTACGATGTTTCTAAGTGAAATAAGTCACACAGAAAAAGAAACTTATCATAAGATATCACTTATAGAGGGAAAGTAAAAATCGCTACCCATGACCTGATTACAAAACAGAACAGAGTCACACATTTAGAAAACACTGGATGGCTGCTTAACTGGAAAGGTGAGGTGCGGTGAGGCATAAAACAAGGGTTTGAAATTAGCACACATACCGTTCCATAAACCAAATATGTAACAGACAACACCTACCCCTTGCTCAGTGAACTGGACTCAACGCCCCGTATTCACCGCACAAGAGTATATCTGACAAGTAAGAATCTTAAAACCTATGTATTGATATCTCTCTGTAAATGAATCAAGTCGGTGTAAAGCGGCATAAACACAGCAGTGAAAATCAGCTAAACCCCATTATAAAAATAGATTACAGAAAAACCCCCAACAAAGACAGTGAAAGAGAGAGAAATTCGTAAAAAGTTCGTTCAGGGACAGTGAAGCAACCTGGATCGACCATATCTAGACCCACAGCTGGATTAGATATAATGCTGGACACTCTTGGGGCTGAGAGGATTGGTGAGGTTGGGTGAGCAAACGCCTACCCTTTAAAGTAATAGTGCATTCTACCCATTCTATGGGTCCCAAATCTCCAGGTTCAAGGGAATCTTCTTAGAGCAAAAAAATGCATGGGAAACCCAGTGGAAGGTATACAGTGTGATCGGGAAAGGTTTCTGAAACGCACCTCTTTCCTCATCTCCTGGTGCTCGGGTTCGCCATTCCAGCCGCATTACTAACAATCTCCCGACTTGGAGAATCAGCACCTTTAACCTCCTGTTTCGTACAGGCTGCAATTTGTCCTGAGGATGAATGGGAAGAGGGGGAACCCATGAGAGGGTAGCTCTAGGTGTTCGGACAGGCACAGGTCACTCTAATTTCCATCAGGAAGAAGAATTAACCACAGGCTCAGCCTGCCCCATGGAACCAGATTGGGCCTGAAGCCATCCTGCGGTTTTTCGGCCAACTCCCAAAAGAGCGAGTTGAAAAATGGAGCTCAGGGGCACTGCAATTCAGAGACCTGCAGAGTTATAAATAATAACTGTCGTCCACAAATATATTGAGGGAAGGCAACGAAGAGGATTTGAAAGCAAGGCAGAATTGCAGGAAACAGATTTCAGGAGGTAGATTCGAATCGCCTTTAAAGCACATGGAAAGCGGCAAAACCTCGACAATGATGCCCTTGGCCAAAAAGGGCGTATGCGTTTTTTCCTGAATATATTCAGGAAAAAACGCATACGCCCTTTTTGGTCAACCAAGAAACCTGGAAAGGCAAATCAGCGCTACAAAGAAGTCTCGCTTCCCATCGCTCAAAAGGGCCATGCTGAATAAAGGGTCAATACCAGAAATGCAGGAAAGGCCATGGAGAAATGGGAGCCTTGCTACGCTGATGGGCAGGATGTAAATTGCGAAGAGCCACTCTGGCGAAGTGCACTGTGTGTCCTGAAACATCTACAAAACACAGCTTAGAGAGCATAGGGCACTTCCACTCATGGGCGTATATATTGGGAAAACTAAAAATCAGCAAGACAAATGCACCCCAAAGTTTAGGGCTGCTCTGTTGACAAGAACCTCCACTTCGTTACACGTTAAATATCCCAGGAAAGAGAAAAATGCATAAAGAAGCTGTGGTCCTTATGTACAATGCAATATCACTCAGCCATGAAATCAACGTCATAAGGCTAGTAGCAGCATGATGAGTGGATTTAGGTACGACAATTCTAAGTGAAATAAGTCACACAGAAAAAGACACTTATTATAAGATATCACTTATACAGAGAATGGAAAAATCGCTACCCTTGAACTGAATTACAAAACAGAACAGAGTCACTCGTTGAGAAAACACACTATGGCTGCTTAACTGGAAAGGTGAGGTGGGGTGATGCATAAAACAAGGGTTTCAAATTAGCTCAGATACCGTTCCATATACCCAATATGTAATAGACAAGAAGTACGCCTTGCTCAGTGAACTGGACTCAACACACCCTATTCACCGCCCAAGAATATATCTGACTAGTAAGAATCTTAAAACATATGAATTGATATCTCTCTGTAAGTGAGTCAAGTGGGTGTAAAGCGGCATAAACACAGCAGTGAAAAGCAGCTAAACCCCATTATAAAATTCAATTACTTTTAAAAACCCGTGAAACAAAGACAGTGAAAGAGAGAGAAATTCTTACAAAATTCGTTCAGGGGATGTGATGCCACCTGGATTGACCATATCTAGACCCACAGCTCATTGAGACATAAGGGTGGACACTCTTGGGGCTGAGAGGTTTAGTGAGGTTTGGTGAGCAAATGCAAACCCTTTAAAGTAATACTGCGTGGTTCCCATCCCATGGGTCCCAAATCTCCAGGTTCAAGGGCATCTTCCTACATCGAAAAAATGCCTGAGAATCCCAGAAGATGGTACACCGTGTGATCACGAAAGGTTTCTAAAACCCACCCCATTTCTCATCTCCTTGTGCTCGGGTTTGCCATTCCAGCCGCTTTACTAGCAATCTCCCTCTTGGAGAATCAGCACCTTTAAGCTCCTGTTCCGTACAGGTTGCAGTTTGTCCTGAGGATGATCGGGAAAAGGGGGAATCAATGAGAGACTAGCGCTAGGTGTTGGGACAGGCACAGGCCACTCTAATTTCCCATCAGGAAGAAGAATTAACCACAGGCTCAGCCTTGCGCACGGAACCAGAATAGGGCCTTAAGCAATCCTGCGGTTTTGCGGCCAGCTTCCAAAACAGCGAGTTGAAAAATGGAGCCCAGGGGCACTGCAATTCACAGTCCTGTAGAGTTATAAATGGTAACTCAAGTCCAAAAATATATTGAAGGAAGGCAACGAAGAGGATTTAAAAGCAAGGCAGAATTGCAGGAAAATTATATAGTTTATATGTTAAGTGTTTATATACATTTAACATACATTAGCCTATTTAGGTTAGCCCCATTATCCTAATTTTTCCATCCTTCCACCTTTCATTTTGGTTAACCATTAGTTTCTTTTATAAGTCTGTGAGTGTCTTTTTCTGTGGAGGTATGTTCATTGGTAGCAATCTTAGGATAACTTGTATAAATGATATCATAGGATATTTGTCATTCCCTTTTGACTTACTTTACCTAATATGATTATTTCTAAGCTCATTTGTAGTCTTGAAAATGGCACTCTTCATTTTTTTCCCGAGGCTACTATTCCATTCTGTACATATACCACTTCTTCTTTGTCAATTCATCTGTTTATGGGCCTTTTTTTTGCTTCCATGTCTTGGCTATTTCAATATTGCTGCAGTGCACATTTGCCTGCCTCTGTCTTTCCGATTCTGGTGGTCTTAGATTATAGGCCCAAAAGGTGCCCTGCTACATCATCTGGTAGCTCAATTTTAATCTTTTAAAGCAGCTCCATTCAGTTTTCGTTAATGCTGTTACCACTTTACATCCCACCAGCTGCTAGAAGGTACAAAGTTCTCTAAAACCCCTTCAGCATTTATAGGTTGTAGACGTTTTGCTGATGGTCATTTGACTGGTGTGAGCTGAAACCTTTTTGGAGGTTGGATTTGCATGTGGCTAATAATTCCTTATACTGAGCTTTAGGCATGTCCTTTTTTTCTTTTCCTCTTTTTTATTTAAAGAGTGAGTACAACTCCTCTCTTCATATTGACTTCCTGAAAAATTTGTCATGTGTTGAATTTACTTGCCTATTCCCTACCCCAGGGCATTTTTTGAGGGAAGGTGTCATTTACAGCCCTGCAGTCCTTGGGGCTATTAAGCAACCATTAGCACTGGGTTTAAAGCTGCTGTTGTGAGAAACAGCCACAAGGCGGCAGCATTATTACGTTCTCAGCCCTTGTTACTAGGGCAACAGAGTCTTCCTGGAGGTAGTGTTCCGAGGTTGTATATTAGAGAAGAATGTGCGGGGACAAGCCCCCAGATTTCAGGAGGTAGATACGAATCGCCTTTAGAGCACATGAAAAGCGGCAAAACGTCGACAATGATGCACTTGGCCAAAAAGGGCCTATGCGTTTTTTCCTGAATATATTCAGGAAAAAACGCATAGGCCCTTTTTGGCCAACCAAGCAAGCCGGAAAGGCAAATCAGCACTACAAATAAGTCTCGCTTCCCATCCGTCCAAAAGCCATTCAAAAAAGTGTAAAAACCAGAAGTGCAGGACAGGCCAGGTAGAAAAGGGAGCCTTGTTAGGCTGATGGGCGGGATGTAAATTGCCAACGGCCACTCTGGAGAAGTGCATGGTGTTTCCTAAAACATCTAAAAAACAGAGCTAGAGAGCATAGGGCCCTTCCACTCGTGGGCGTATAAAATGGGAAAACGAAAAATCAACAAGACACAGGCACCCCAAAGTTTAGGACTGCTCTGTTTACAAGAACCTCCACTTCAGTACACGTTAAATATGCCAGGATAGCGAAAAATGGATAAAGAACTGTGGTACTTATGTACAATGGCATATCACTCAGCCATGAAATCAGTGTCATACGGCTACTAGCAGCATGATGAGTGGATTTAGGTACGATGTTTCTAAGTGAAATAAGTCACACAGAAAAAGAAACTTATCATAAGATATCACTTATAGAGGGAAAGTAAAAATCGCTACCCATGACCTGATTACAAAACAGAACAGAGTCACACATTTAGAAAACACTGGATGGCTGCTTAACTGGAAAGGTGAGGTGCGGTGAGGCATAAAACAAGGGTTTGAAATTAGCACACATACCGTTCCATAAACCAAATATGTAACAGACAACACCTACCCCTTGCTCAGTGAACTGGACTCAACGCCCCGTATTCACCGCACAAGAGTATATCTGACAAGTAAGAATCTTAAAACCTATGTATTGATATCTCTCTGTAAATGAATCAAGTGGGTGTAAAGCGGCATAAACACAGCAGTGAAAATCAGCTAAACCCCATTATAAAAATAGATTACAGAAAAACCCCCAACAAAGACAGTGAAACAGAGAGAAATTCGTAAAAAGTTCGTTCAGGGGCAGTGAAGCAAACTGGATCGACCATATCTAGACCCACAGCTGGATTAGATATAAGGCTGGACACTCTTGGGGCTGAGAGGATTGGTGAGGTTGGGTGAGCAAACGCCTACCCTTTAAAGTAATAGTGCATGGTACCCATTCTATGGGTCCCAAATCTCCAGGTTCAAGGGAATCTTCTTAGAGCAAAAAAATGCATGGGAAACCCAGTGGAAGGTAAACAGTGTGATCGGGAAAGGTTTCTGAAACGCACCTCTTTCCTCATCTCCTGGTGCTCGGGTTCGCCATTCCAGCCGCATTACTAACAATCTCCCCACTTGGAGAATCAGCACCTTTAACCTCCTGTTTCGTACAGGTTGCAATTTGTCCTGAGGATGAATGGGAAGAGGGGGAACCCATGAGAGGGTAGCTCTAGGTGTTCGGACAGGCACAGGTCACTCTAATTTCCATCAGGAAGAAGAATTAACCACAGGCTCAGCCTGCCCCATGGAACCAGATTGGGCCTGAAGCCATCCTGCGGTTTTTCGGCCAACTCCCAAAAGAGCGAGTTGAAAAATGGAGCTCAGGGGCACTGCAATTCACAAACCTGCAGAGTTATAAATGATAACTGTCGTCCACAAATATATTGAGGGAAGGCAACGAAGAGGATTTGAAAGCAAGGCAGAATTGCAGGAAACAGATTTCAGGAGGTAGATTCGAATCGCCTTTAAAGCACATGGAAAGCGGCAAAACCTCGACAATGATGCCCTTGGCCAAAAAGGGCGTATGCGTTTTTTCCTGAATATATTCAGGAAAAAACGCATACGCCCTTTTTGGTCAACCAAGAAACCTGGAAAGGCAAATCAGCGCTACAAAGAAGTCTCGCTTCCCATCGCTCAAAAGGGCCATGCTGAATAAAGGGTCAATACCAGAAATGCAGGAAAGGCCATGGAGAAATGGGAGCCTTGCTACGCTGATGGGCAGGATGTAAATTGCGAAGAGCCACTCTGGCGAAGTGCACGGTGTGTCCTGAAACATCTACAAAACACAGCTTAGAGAGCATAGGGCACTTCCACTCATGGGCGTATATACTGGGAAAACTAAAAATCAGCAAGACACAGGCACCCCAAAGTTTAGGGCTGCTCTGTTGACAAGAACCTCCACTTCGTTACACGTTAAATATCCCAGGAAAGAGAAAAATGGATAAAGAAGCTGTGGTCCTTATGTACAATGCAATATCACTCAGCCATGAAATCAACGTCATAAGGCTAGTAGCAGCATGATGAATGATTTTAGGTACGACGATTCTAAGTGAAATAAGTCACACAGAAAAAGACACTTATTATAAGATATCACTTATACAGGGAATGGAAAAACCGCTACCCTTGAACTGAATTACAAAACAGAACAGAGTCACTCGTTGAGAAAACACACTATGGCTGCTTAACTGGAAAGGTGAGGTGGGGTGATGCATAAAACAAGGGTTTCAAATTAACTCAGATACCGTTCCATATACCCAATATGTAATAGACAAGAAGTACGCCTTGCTCAGTGAACTGGACTCAACACACCCTATTCACCGCCCAAGAATATATCTGACTAGTAAGAATCTTAAAACATATGAATTGATATCTCTCTGTAAGTGAGTCAAGTGGGTGTAAAGCGGCATAAACACAGCAGTGAAAAGCAGATAAACCCCATTATAAAATTCAATTACTTTTAAAAACCCGTGAAACAAAGACAGTGAAATAGAGAGAAATTCTTACAAAATTCGTTCAGGGGATGTGATGCCACCTGGATTGACCATATCTAGACCCACAGCTGATTGAGACATAAGGGTGGACACTCTTGGGGCTGAGAGGATTGGTGAGGTTGGGTGAGCAAATGCAGACCCTTTAAAGTAATACTGCGTGGTTCCCATCCCATGGGTCCCAAATCTCCAGGTTCAAGGGCATCTTCCTACATCGAAAAAATGCCTGAGAATCTCAGAAGATGGTACACCGTGTGATCAGGAAAGGTTTCTAAAACCCACCCCATTTCTCATCTCCTTGTGCTCGGGTTCGCCATTCCAGCCGCTTTACTAGCAATCTCCCTCTTGGAGAATCAGCACCTTTAAGCTCCTTTTCCGTACAGGTTGCAGTTTGTCCTGAGGATGAACGGGAAGAGGGGGAAACAATGAGAGGCTAGCGCTAGGTGTTGGGACAGGCACAGGCCACTCTAATTTCCCATCAGGAAGAAGAATTAACCACAGGCTCAGCCTGCCGCACGGAACCAGAATAGGGCCTTAAGCAATCCTGCGGTTTTGCGGCCAGCTTCCAAAAAAGCGAGTTGAAAAATGGAGCTCAGGGGCACTGCAATTCACAGTCCTGTAGAGTTATAAATGGTAACTCAAGTCCAAAAATATATTGAAGGAAGGCAACGAAGAGGAGTTAAAAGCAAGGCAGAATTGCAGGAAATTTATATAGTTTTTATGTTAAGTGTTTATATACCTTTAACATACATTAGCCTATTTAGGTTAGCCCCATAATCCTAATTTTTCCATCCTTCCACCTTTCATTTTGGTTAACCATTAGTTTGTTTTATAAGTCTGTGAGTGTCTTTTTCTGTGGAGGTATGTTCATTGGTAGCAATCTTAGGATAACTTGTATAAATGATATCATAGTATATTTGTCATTCCCTTTTGACTTACTTTACCTAATATGATTATTTCTAAGCTCATTTGTAGTCCTGAAAATGGCACTCTTCATTTTTTTCCCGAGGCTACTATTCCATTCTGTACATATACCACTTCTTCTTTGTCAATTCATCTGTTTATGGGCCTTTTTTTTGCTTCCATGTCTTGGCTATTTCAATATTGCTGCAGTGCACATTTGCCTGCCTCTGTCTTTCTGATTCTGGTGGTCTTAGATTATAGGCCCAAAAGGTGCCCTGCT
This sequence comes from Balaenoptera physalus, assembly GCF_965194825.1. Classification (NCBI taxonomy): domain Eukaryota; kingdom Metazoa; phylum Chordata; class Mammalia; order Artiodactyla; family Balaenopteridae; genus Balaenoptera; species Balaenoptera physalus. The sequence goes on from NW_028126007.1 coordinate 424,252, forward strand.
ACATCATCTGGTAGCTCAATTTTTACCTTTTAAAGCAGCTCCATTCAGTTTTCGTTAATGCTGTTACCACTTTACATCCCACCAGCTGCTAGAAGGTACAAAGTTCTCTAAAACCCCTTCAGCATTTATAGGTTGTAGACGTTTTGCTGATGGTCATTTGACTGGTGTGAGCTGAAACCTTTTTGGAGGTTGGATTTGCATGTGGCTAATAATTCCTTATACTGAGCTTTAGGCATGTCCTTTTTTTCTTTTCCTCTTTTTTATTTAAAGAGTGAGTACAACTCCTCTCTTCATATTGACTTCTTGAAAAATTTGTCATGTGTTGAATTTTCTTGCCTATTCCCTACCCCAGGGCATTTTTTGAGGGAAGGTGTCATTTACAGCCCTGCAGTCCTTGGGGCTATTAAGCAACCATTAGCACTGGGTTTAAAGCTGCTGTTGTGAGAAACAGCCACAAGGCGGCAGCATTATTACGTTCTCAGCCCTTGTTACTAGGGCAACAGAGTCTTCCTGGAGGTAGTGTTCCGAGGTTGTATATTAGAGAAGAATGTGCGGGGACAAGCCCCCAGATTTCAGGAGGTAGATACGAATCGCCTTTAGAGCACATGAAAAGCGGCAAAACGTCGACAATGATGCACTTGGCCAAAAAGGGCCTATGCGTTTTTTCCTGAATATATTCAGGAAAAAACGCATAGGCCCTTTTTGGCCAACCAAGCAAGCCGGAAAGGCAAATCAGCACTACAAATAAGTCTCGCTTCCCATCCGTCCAAAAGCCATTCAAAAAAGTGTAAAAACCAGAAGTGCAGGACAGGCCAGGTAGAAAAGGGAGCCTTGTTAGGCTGATGGGCGGGATGTAAATTGCCAACGGCCACTCTGGAGAAGTGCATGGTGTTTCCTAAAACATCTAAAAAACAGAGCTAGAGAGCATAGGGCCCTTCCACTCGTGGGCGTATAAAATGGGAAAACGAAAAATCAACAAGACACAGGCACCCCAAAGTTTAGGACTGCTCTGTTTACAAGAACCTCCACTTCAGTACACGTTAAATATGCCAGGATAGCGAAAAATGGATAAAGAAGTGTGGTACTTATGTACAATGGCATATCACTCAGCCATGAAATCAGTGTCATACGGCTACTAGCAGCATGATGAGTGGATTTAGGTACGATGTTTCTAAGTGAAATAAGTCACACAGAAAAAGAAACTTATCATAAGATATCACTTATAGAGGGAAAGTAAAAATCGCTACCCATGACCTGATTACAAAACAGAACAGAGTCACACATTTAGAAAACACTGGATGGCTGCTTAACTGGAAAGGTGAGGTGCGGTGAGGCATAAAACAAGGGTTTGAAATTAGCACACATACCGTTCCATAAACCAAATATGTAACAGACAACACCTACCCCTTGCTCAGTGAACTGGACTCAACGCCCCGTATTCACCGCACAAGAGTATATCTGACAAGTAAGAATCTTAAAACCTATGTATTGATATCTCTCTGTAAATGAATCAAGTGGGTGTAAAGCGGCATAAACACAGCAGTGAAAATCAGCTAAACCCCATTATAAAAATAGATTACAGAAAAACCCCCAACAAAGACAGTGAAACAGAGAGAAATTCGTAAAAAGTTCGTTCAGGGGCAGTGAAGCAAACTGGATCGACCATATCTAGACCCACAGCTGGATTAGATATAAGGCTGGACACTCTTGGGGCTGAGAGGATTGGTGAGGTTGGGTGAGCAAACGCCTACCCTTTAAAGTAATAGTGCATGGTACCCATTCTATGGGTCCCAAATCTCCAGGTTCAAGGGAATCTTCTTAGAGCAAAAAAATGCATGGGAAACCCAGTGGAAGGTAAACAGTGTGATCGGGAAAGGTTTCTGAAACGCACCTCTTTCCTCATCTCCTGGTGCTCGGGTTCGCCATTCCAGCCGCATTACTAACAATCTCCCCACTTGGAGAATCAGCACCTTTAACCTCCTGTTTCGTACAGGTTGCAATTTGTCCTGAGGATGAATGGGAAGAGGGGGAACCCATGAGAGGGTAGCTCTAGGTGTTCGGACAGGCACAGGTCACTCTAATTTCCATCAGGAAGAAGAATTAACCACAGGCTCAGCCTGCCCCATGGAACCAGATTGGGCCTGAAGCCATCCTGCGGTTTTTCGGCCAACTCCCAAAAGAGCGAGTTGAAAAATGGAGCTCAGGGGCACTGCAATTCACAAACCTGCAGAGTTATAAATGATAACTGTCGTCCACAAATATATTGAGGGAAGGCAACGAAGAGGATTTGAAAGCAAGGCAGAATTGCAGGAAACAGATTTCAGGAGGTAGATTCGAATCGCCTTTAAAGCACATGGAAAGCGGCAAAACCTCGACAATGATGCCCTTGGCCAAAAAGGGCGTATGCGTTTTTTCCTGAATATATTCAGGAAAAAACGCATACGCCCTTTTTGGTCAACCAAGAAACCTGGAAAGGCAAATCAGCGCTACAAAGAAGTCTCGCTTCCCATCGCTCAAAAGGGCCATGCTGAATAAAGGGTCAATACCAGAAATGCAGGAAAGGCCATGGAGAAATGGGAGCCTTGCTACGCTGATGGGCAGGATGTAAATTGCGAAGAGCCACTCTGGCGAAGTGCACGGTGTGTCCTGAAACATCTACAAAACACAGCTTAGAGAGCATAGGGCACTTCCACTCATGGGCGTATATACTGGGAAAACTAAAAATCAGCAAGACACAGGCACCCCAAAGTTTAGGGCTGCTCTGTTGACAAGAACCTCCACTTCGTTACACGTTAAATATCCCAGGAAAGAGAAAAATGGATAAAGAAGCTGTGGTCCTTATGTACAATGCAATATCACTCAGCCATGAAATCAACGTCATAAGGCTAGTAGCAGCATGATGAATGATTTTAGGTACGACGATTCTAAGTGAAATAAGTCACACAGAAAAAGACACTTATTATAAGATATCACTTATACAGGGAATGGAAAAACCGCTACCCTTGAACTGAATTACAAAACAGAACAGAGTCACTCGTTGAGAAAACACACTATGGCTGCTTAACTGGAAAGGTGAGGTGGGGTGATGCATAAAACAAGGGTTTCAAATTAACTCAGATACCGTTCCATATACCCAATATGTAATACACAAGAAGTACGCCTTGCTCAGTGAACTGGACTCAACACACCCTATTCACCGCCCAAGAATATATCTGACTAGTAAGAATCTTAAAACATATGAATTGATATCTCTCTGTAAGTGAGTCAAGTGGGTGTAAAGCGGCATAAACACAGCAGTGAAAAGCAGATAAACCCCATTATAAAATTCAATTACTTTTAAAAACCCGTGAAACAAAGACAGTGAAATAGAGAGAAATTCTTACAAAATTCGTTCAGGGGATGTGATGCCACCTGGATTGACCATATCTAGACCCACAGCTGATTGAGACATAAGGGTGGACACTCTTGGGGCTGAGAGGATTGGTGAGGTTGGGTGAGCAAATGCAGACCCTTTAAAGTAATACTGCGTGGTTCCCATCCCATGGGTCCCAAATCTCCAGGTTCAAGGGCATCTTCCTACATCGAAAAAATGCCTGAGAATCTCAGAAGATGGTACACCGTGTGATCAGGAAAGGTTTCTAAAACCCACCCCATTTCTCATCTCCTTGTGCTCGGGTTCGCCATTCCAGCCGCTTTACTAGCAATCTCCCTCTTGGAGAATCAGCACCTTTAAGCTCCTTTTCCGTACAGGTTGCAGTTTGTCCTGAGGATGAACGGGAAGAGGGGGAAACAATGAGAGGCTAGCGCTAGGTGTTGGGACAGGCACAGGCCACTCTAATTTCCCATCAGGAAGAAGAATTAACCACAGGCTCAGCCTGCCGCACGGAACCAGAATAGGGCCTTAAGCAATCCTGCGGTTTTGCGGCCAGCTTCCAAAAAAGCGAGTTGAAAAATGGAGCTCAGGGGCACTGCAATTCACAGTCCTGTAGAGTTATAAATGGTAACTCAAGTCCAAAAATATATTGAAGGAAGGCAACGAAGAGGAGTTAAAAGCAAGGCAGAATTGCAGGAAATTTATATAGTTTTTATGTTAAGTGTTTATATACCTTTAACATACATTAGCCTATTTAGGTTAGCCCCATAATCCTAATTTTTCCATCCTTCCACCTTTCATTTTGGTTAACCATTAGTTTGTTTTATAAGTCTGTGAGTGTCTTTTTCTGTGGAGGTATGCTCATTGGTAGCAATCTTAGGATAACTTGTATAAATGATATCATAGTATATTTGTCATTCCCTTTTGACTTACTTTACCTAATATGATTATTTCTAAGCTCATTTGTAGTCCTGAAAATGGCACTCTTCATTTTTTTCCCGAGGCTACTATTCCATTCTGTACATATACCACTTCTTCTTTGTCAATTCATCTGTTTATGGGCCTTTTTTTTGCTTCCATGTCTTGGCTATTTCAATATTGCTGCAGTGCACATTTGCCTGCCTCTGTCTTTCTGATTCTGGTGGTCTTAGATTATAGGCCCAAAAGGTGCCCTGCTACATCATCTGGTAGCTCAATTTTTACCTTTTAAAGCAGCTCCATTCAGTTTTCGTTAATGCTGTTACCACTTTACATCCCACCAGCTGCTAGAAGGTACAAAGTTCTCTAAAACCCCTTCAGCATTTATAGGTTGTAGACGTTTTGCTGATGGTCATTTGACTGGTGTGAGCTGAAACCTTTTTGGAGGTTGGATTTGCATGTGGCTAATAATTCCTTATACTGAGCTTTAGGCATGTCCTTTTTTTCTTTTCCTCTTTTTTATTTAAAGAGTGAGTACAACTCCTCTCTTCATATTGACTTCTTGAAAAATTTGTCATGTGTTGAATTTTCTTGCCTATTCCCTACCCCAGGGCATTTTTTGAGGGAAGGTGTCATTTACAGCCCTGCAGTCCTTGGGGCTATTAAGCAACCATTAGCACTGGGTTTAAAGCTGCTGTTGTGAGAAACAGCCACAAGGCGGCAGCATTATTACGTTCTCAGCCCTTGTTACTAGGGCAACAGAGTCTTCCTGGAGGTAGTGTTCCGAGGTTGTATATTAGAGAAGAATGTGCGGGGACAAGCCCCCAGATTTCAGGAGGTAGATACGAATCGCCTTTAGAGCACATGAAAAGCGGCAAAACGTCGACAATGATGCACTTGGCCAAAAAGGGCCTATGCGTTTTTTCCTGAATATATTCAGGAAAAAACGCATAGGCCCTTTTTGGCCAACCAAGCAAGCCGGAAAGGCAAATCAGCACTACAAATAAGTCTCGCTTCCCATCCGTCCAAAAGCCATTCAAAAAAGTGTAAAAACCAGAAGTGCAGGACAGGCCAGGTAGAAAAGGGAGCCTTGTTAGGCTGATGGGCGGGATGTAAATTGCCAACGGCCACTCTGGAGAAGTGCATGGTGTTTCCTAAAACATCTAAAAAACAGAGCTAGAGAGCATAGGGCCCTTCCACTCGTGGGCGTATAAAATGGGAAAACGAAAAATCAACAAGACACAGGTACCCCAAAGTTTAGGACTGCTCTGTTTACAAGAACCTCCACTTCAGTACACGTTAAATATGCCAGGATAGCGAAAAATGGATAAAGAAGTGTGGTACTTATGTACAATGGCATATCACTCAGCCATGAAATCAGTGTCATACGGCTACTAGCAGCATGATGAGTGGATTTAGGTACGATGTTTCTAAGTGAAATAAGTCACACAGAAAAAGAAACTTATCATAAGATATCACTTATAGAGGGAAAGTAAAAATCGCTACCCATGACCTGATTACAAAACAGAACAGAGTCACACATTTAGAAAACACTGGATGGCTGCTTAACTGGAAAGGTGAGGTGCGGTGAGGCATAAAACAAGGGTTTGAAATTAGCACACATACCGTTCCATAAACCAAATATGTAACAGACAACACCTACCCCTTGCTCAGTGAACTGGACTCAACGCCCCGTATTCACCGCACAAGAGTATATCTGACAAGTAAGAATCTTAAAACCTATGTATTGATATCTCTCTGTAAATGAATCAAGTGGGTGTAAAGCGGCATAAACACAGCAGTGAAAATCAGCTAAACCCCATTATAAAAATAGATTACAGAAAAACCCCCAACAAAGACAGTGAAACAGAGAGAAATTCGTAAAAAGTTCGTTCAGGGGCAGTGAAGCAAACTGGATCGACCATATCTAGACCCACAGCTGGATTAGATATAAGGCTGGACACTCTTGGGGCTGAGAGGATTGGTGAGGTTGGGTGAGCAAACGCCTACCCTTTAAAGTAATAGTGCATGGTACCCATTCTATGGGTCCCAAATCTCCAGGTTCAAGGGAATCTTCTTAGAGCAAAAAAATGCATGGGAAACCCAGTGGAAGGTAAACAGTGTGATCGGGAAAGGTTTCTGAAACGCACCTCTTTCCTCATCTCCTAGTGCTCGGGTTCGCCATTCCAGCCGCATTACTAACAATCTCCCCACTTGGAGAATCAGCACCTTTAACCTCCTGTTTCGTACAGGTTGCAATTTGTCCTGAGGATGAATGGGAAGAGGGGGAACCCATGAGAGGGTAGCTCTAGGTGTTCGGACAGGCACAGGTCACTCTAATTTCCATCAGGAAGAAGAATTAACCACAGGCTCAGCCTGCCCCATGGAACCAGATTGGGCCTGAAGCCATCCTGCGGTTTTTCGGCCAACTCCCAAAAGAGCGAGTTGAAAAATGGAGCTCAGGGGCACTGCAATTCACAAACCTGCAGAGTTATAAATGATAACTGTCGTCCACAAATATATTGAGGGAAGGCAACGAAGAGGATTTGAAAGCAAGGCAGAATTGCAGGAAACAGATTTCAGGAGGTAGATTCGAATCGCCTTTAAAGCACATGGAAAGCGGCAAAACCTCGACAATGATGCCCTTGGCCAAAAAGGGCGTATGCGTTTTTTCCTGAATATATTCAGGAAAAAACGCATACGCCCTTTTTGGTCAACCAAGAAACCTGGAAAGGCAAATCAGCGCTACAAAGAAGTCTCGCTTCCCATCGCTCAAAAGGGCCATGCTGAATAAAGGGTCAATACCAGAAATGCAGGAAAGGCCATGGAGAAATGGGAGCCTTGCTACGCTGATGGGCAGGATGTAAATTGCGAAGAGCCACTCTGGCGAAGTGCACGGTGTGTCCTGAAACATCTAAAAACACAGCTTAGAGAGCATAGGGCACTTCCACTCATGGGCGTATATACTGGGAAAACTAAAAATCAGCAAGACACAGGCACCCCAAAGTTTAGGGCTGCTCTGTTGACAAGAACCTCCACTTCGTTACACGTTAAATATCCCAGGAAAGAGAAAATGGATAAAGAAGCTGTGGTCCTTATGTACAATGCAATATCACTCAGCCATGAAATCAACGTCATAAGGCTAGTAGCAGCATGATGAATGATTTTAGGTACGACGATTCTAAGTGAAATAAGTCACACAGAAAAAGACACTTATTATAAGATATCACTTATACAGGGAATGGAAAAACCGCTACCCTTGAACTGAATTACAAAACAGAACAGAGTCACTCGTTGAGAAAACACACTATGGCTGCTTAACTGGAAAGGTGAGGTGGGGTGATGCATAAAACAAGGGTTTCAAATTAACTCAGATACCGTTCCATATACCCAATATGTAATACACAAGAAGTACGCCTTGCTCAGTGAACTGGACTCAACACACCCTATTCACCGCCCAAGAATATATCTGACTAGTAAGAATCTTAAAACATATGAATTGATATCTCTCTGTAAGTGAGTCAAGTGGGTGTAAAGCGGCATAAACACAGCAGTGAAAAGCAGATAAACCCCATTATAAAATTCAATTACTTTTAAAAACCCGTGAAACAAAGACAGTGAAATAGAGAGAAATTCTTACAAAATTCGTTCAGGGGATGTGATGCCACCTGGATTGACCATATCTAGACCCACAGCTGATTGAGACATAAGGGTGGACACTCTTGGGGCTGAGAGGATTGGTGAGGTTGGGTGAGCAAATGCAGACCCTTTAAAGTAATACTGCGTGGTTCCCATCCCATGGGTCCCAAATCTCCAGGTTCAAGGGCATCTTCCTACATCGAAAAAATGCCTGAGAATCCCAGAAGATGGTACACCGTGTGATCAGGAAAGGTTTCTAAAACCCACCCCATTTCTCATCTCCTTGTGCTCGGGTTCGCCATTCCAGCCGCTTTACTAGCAATCTCCCTCTTGGAGAATCAGCACCTTTAAGCTCCTTTTCCGTACAGGTTGCAGTTTGTCCTGAGGATGAACGGGAAGAGGGGGAAACAATGAGAGGCTAGCGCTAGGTGTTGGGACAGGCACAGGCCACTCTAATTTCCCATCAGGAAGAAGAATTAACCACAGGCTCAGCCTGCCGCACGGAACCAGAATAGGGCCTTAAGCAATCTTGCGGTTTTGCGGCCAGCTTCCAAAAAAGCGAGTTGAAAAATGGAGCTCAGGGGCACTGCAATTCACAGTCCTGTAGAGTTATAAATGGTAACTCAAGTCCAAAAATATATTGAAGGAAGGCAACGAAGAGGAGTTAAAAGCAAGGCAGAATTGCAGGAAATTTATATAGTTTTTATGTTAAGTGTTTATATACCTTTAACATACATTAGCCTATTTAGGTTAGCCCCATAATCCTAATTTTTCCATCCTTCCACCTTTCATTTTGGTTAACCATTAGTTTGTTTTATAAGTCTGTGAGTGTCTTTTTCTGTGGAGGTATGTTCATTGGTAGCAATCTTAGGATAACTTGTATAAATGATATCATAGTATATTTGTCATTCCCTTTTGACTTACTTTACCTAATATGATTATTTCTAAGCTCATTTGTAGTCCTGAAAATGGCACTCTTCATTTTTTTCCCGAGGCTACTATTCCATTCTGTACATATACCACTTCTTCTTTGTCAATTCATCTGTTTATGGGCCTTTTTTTTGCTTCCATGTCTTGGCTATTTCAATATTGCTGCAGTGCACATTTGCCTGCCTCTGTCTTTCCGATTCTGGTGGTCTTAGATTATAGGCCCAAAAGGTGCCCTGCTACATCATCTGGTAGCTCAATTTTTACCTTTTAAAGCAGCTCCATTCAGTTTTCGTTAATGCTGTTACCACTTTACATCCCACCAGCTGCTAGAAGGTACAAAGTTCTCTAAAACCCCTTCAGCATTTATAGGTTGTAGACGTTTTGCTGATGGTCATTTGACTGGTGTGAGCTGAAACCTTTTTGGAGGTTGGATTTGCATGTGGCTAATAATTCCTTATACTGAGCTTTAGGCATGTCCTTTTTTTCTTTTCCTCTTTTTTATTTAAAGAGTGAGTACAACTCCTCTCTTCATATTGACTTCTTGAAAAATTTGTCATGTGTTGAATTTTCTTGCCTATTCCCTACCCCAGGGCATTTTTTGAGGGAAGGTGTCATTTACAGCCCTGCAGTCCTTGGGGCTATTAAGCAACCATTAGCACTGGGTTTAAAGCTGCTGTTGTGAGAAACAGCCACAAGGCGGCAGCATTATTACGTTCTCAGCCCTTGTTACTAGGGCAACAGAGTCTTCCTGGAGGTAGTGTTCCGAGGTTGTATATTAGAGAAGAATGTGCGGGGACAAGCCCCCAGATTTCAGGAGGTAGATACGAATCGCCTTTAGAGCACATGAAAAGCGGCAAAACGTCGACAATGATGCACTTGGCCAAAAAGGGCCTATGCGTTTTTTCCTGAATATATTCAGGAAAAAACGCATAGGCCCTTTTTGGCCAACCAAGCAAGCCGGAAAGGCAAATCAGCACTACAAATAAGTCTCGCTTCCCATCCGTCCAAAAGCCATTCAAAAAAGTGTAAAAACCAGAAGTGCAGGACAGGCCAGGTAGAAAAGGGAGCCTTGTTAGGCTGATGGGCGGGATGTAAATTGCCAACGGCCACTCTGGAGAAGTGCATGGTGTTTCCTAAAACATCTAAAAAACAGAGCTAGAGAGCATAGGGCCCTTCCACTCGTGGGCGTATAAAATGGGAAAACGAAAAATCAACAAGACACAGGTACCCCAAAGTTTAGGACTGCTCTGTTTACAAGAACCTCCACTTCAGTACACGTTAAATATGCCAGGATAGCGAAAAATGGATAAAGAAGTGTGGTACTTATGTACAATGGCATATCACTCAGCCATGAAATCAGTGTCATACGGCTACTAGCAGCATGATGAGTGGATTTAGGTACGATGTTTCTAAGTGAAATAAGTCACACAGAAAAAGAAACTTATCATAAGATATCACTTATAGAGGGAAAGTAAAAATCGCTACCCATGACCTGATTACAAAACAGAACAGAGTCACACATTTAGAAAACACTGGATGGCTGCTTAACTGGAAAGGTGAGGTGCGGTGAGGCATAAAACAAGGGTTTGAAATTAGCACACATACCGTTCCATAAACCAAATATGTAACAGACAACACCTACCCCTTGCTCAGTGAACTGGACTCAACGCCCCGTATTCACCGCACAAGAGTATATCTGACAAGTAAGAATCTTAAAACCTATGTATTGATATCTCTCTGTAAATGAATCAAGTGGGTGTAAAGCGGCATAAACACAGCAGTGAAAATCAGCTAAACCCCATTATAAAAATAGATTACAGAAAAACCCCCAACAAAGACAGTGAAACAGAGAGAAATTCGTAAAAAGTTCGTTCAGGGGCAGTGAAGCAAACTGGATCGACCATATCTAGACCCACAGCTGGATTAGATATAAGGCTGGACACTCTTGGGGCTGAGAGGATTGGTGAGGTTGGGTGAGCAAACGCCTACCCTTTAAAGTAATAGTGCATGGTACCCATTCTATGGGTCCCAAATCTCCAGGTTCAAGGGAATCTTCTTAGAGCAAAAAAATGCATGGGAAACCCAGTGGAAGGTAAACAGTGTGATCGGGAAAGGTTTCTGAAACGCACCTCTTTCCTCATCTCCTAGTGCTCGGGTTCGCCATTCCAGCCGCATTACTAACAATCTCCCCACTTGGAGAATCAGCACCTTTAACCTCCTGTTTCGTACAGGTTGCAATTTGTCCTGAGGATGAATGGGAAGAGGGGGAACCCATGAGAGGGTAGCTCTAGGTGTTCGGACAGGCACAGGTCACTCTAATTTCCATCAGGAAGAAGAATTAACCACAGGCTCAGCCTGCCCCATGGAACCAGATTGGGCCTGAAGCCATCCTGCGGTTTTTCGGCCAACTCCCAAAAGAGCGAGTTGAAAAATGGAGCTCAGGGGCACTGCAATTCACAAACCTGCAGAGTTATAAATGATAACTGTCGTCCACAAATATATTGAGGGAAGGCAACGAAGAGGATTTGAAAGCAAGGCAGAATTGCAGGAAACAGATTTCAGGAGGTAGATTCGAATCGCCTTTAAAGCACATGGAAAGCGGCAAAACCTCGACAATGATGCCCTTGGCCAAAAAGGGCGTATGCGTTTTTTCCTGAATATATTCAGGAAAAAACGCATACGCCCTTTTTGGTCAACCAAGAAACCTGGAAAGGCAAATCAGCGCTACAAAGAAGTCTCGCTTCCCATCGCTCAAAAGGGCCATGCTGAATAAAGGGTCAATACCAGAAATGCAGGAAAGGCCATGGAGAAATGGGAGCCTTGCTACGCTGATGGGCAGGATGTAAATTGCGAAGAGCCACTCTGGCGAAGTGCACGGTGTGTCCTGAAACATCTAAAAACACAGCTTAGAGAGCATAGGGCACTTCCACTCATGGGCGTATATACTGGGAAAACTAAAAATCAGCAAGACACAGGCACCCCAAAGTTTAGGGCTGCTCTGTTGACAAGAACCTCCACTTCGTTACACGTTAAATATCCCAGGAAAGAGAAAATGGATAAAGAAGCTGTGGTCCTTATGTACAATGCAATATCACTCAGCCATGAAATCAACGTCATAAGGCTAGTAGCAGCATGATGAATGATTTTAGGTACGACGATTCTAAGTGAAATAAGTCACACAGAAAAAGACACTTATTATAAGATATCACTTATACAGGGAATGGAAAAACCGCTACCCTTGAACTGAATTACAAAACAGAACAGAGTCACTCGTTGAGAAAACACACTATGGCTGCTTAACTGGAAAGGTGAGGTGGGGTGATGCATAAAACAAGGGTTTCAAATTAACTCAGATACCGTTCCATATACCCAATATGTAATACACAAGAAGTACACCTTGCTCAGTGAACTGGACTCAACACACCCTATTCACCGCCCAAGAATATATCTGACTAGTAAGAATCTTAAAACATATGAATTGATATCTCTCTGTAAGTGAGTCAAGTGGGTGTAAAGCGGCATAAACACAGCAGTGAAAAGCAGATAAACCCCATTATAAAATTCAATTACTTTTAAAAACCCGTGAAACAAAGACAGTGAAATAGAGAGAAATTCTTACAAAATTCGTTCAGGGGATGTGATGCCACCTGGATTGACCATATCTAGACCCACAGCTGATTGAGACATAAGGGTGGACACTCTTGGGGCTGAGAGGATTGGTGAGGTTGGGTGAGCAAATGCAGACCCTTTAAAGTAATACTGCGTGGTTCCCATCCCATGGGTCCCAAATCTCCAGGTTCAAGGGCATCTTCCTACATCGAAAAAATGCCTGAGAATCCCAGAAGATGGTACACCGTGTGATCAGGAAAGGTTTCTAAAACCCACCCCATTTCTCATCTCCTTGTGCTCGGGTTCGCCATTCCAGCCGCTTTACTAGCAATCTCCCTCTTGGAGAATCAGCACCTTTAAGCTCCTTTTCCGTACAGGTTGCAGTTTGTCCTGAGGAAGAACGGGAAGAGGGGGAAACAATGAGAGGCTAGCGCTAGGTGTTGGGACAGGCACAGGCCACTCTAATTTCCCATCAGGAAGAAGAATTAACCACAGGCTCAGCCTGCCGCACGGAACCAGAATAGGGCCTTAAGCAATCTTGCGGTTTTGCGGCCAGCTTCCAAAAAAGCGAGTTGAAAAATGGAGCTCAGGGGCACTGCAATTCACAGTCCTGTAGAGTTATAAATGGTAACTCAAGTCCAAAAATATATTGAAGGAAGGCAACGAAGAGGAGTTAAAAGCAAGGCAGAATTGCAGGAAATTTATATAGTTTTTATGTTAAGTGTTTATATACCTTTAACATACATTAGCCTATTTAGGTTAGCCCCATAATCCTAATTTTTCCATCCTTCCACCTTTCATTTTGGTTAACCATTAGTTTGTTTTATAAGTCTGTGAGTGTCTTTTTCTGTGGAGGTATGTTCATTGGTAGCAATCTTAGGATAACTTGTATAAATGATATCATAGTATATTTGTCATTCCCTTTTGACTTACTTTACCTAATATGATTATTTCTAAGCTCATTTGTAGTCCTGAAAATGGCACTCTTCATTTTTTTCCCGAGGCTACTATTCCATTCTGTACATATACCACTTCTTCTTTGTCAATTCATCTGTTTATGGGCCTTTTTTTTGCTTCCATGTCTTGGCTATTTCAATATTGCTGCAGTGCACATTTGCCTGCCTCTGTCTTTCCGATTCTGGTGGTCTTAGATTATAGGCCCAAAAGGTGCCCTGCTACATCATCTGGTAGCTCAATTTTTACCTTTTAAAGCAGCTCCATTCAGTTTTCGTTAATGCTGTTACCACTTTACATCCCACCAGCTGCTAGAAGGTACAAAGTTCTCTAAAACCCCTTCAGCATTTATAGGTTGTAGACGTTTTGCTGATGGTCATTTGACTGGTGTGAGCTGAAACCTTTTTGGAGGTTGGATTTGCATGTGGCTAATAATTCCTTATACTGAGCTTTAGGCATGTCCTTTTTTTCTTTTCCTCTTTTTTATTTAAAGAGTGAGTACAACTCCTCTCTTCATATTGACTTCTTGAAAAATTTGTCATGTGTTGAATTTTCTTGCCTATTCCCTACCCCAGGGCATTTTTTGAGGGAAGGTGTCATTTACAGCCCTGCAGTCCTTGGGGCTATTAAGCAACCATTAGCACTGGGTTTAAAGCTGCTGTTGTGAGAAACAGCCACAAGGCGGCAGCATTATTACGTTCTCAACCCTTGTTACTAGGGCAACAGAGTCTTCCTGGAGGTAGTGTTCCGAGGTTGTATATTAGAGAAGAATGTGCGGGGACAAGCCCCCAGATTTCAGGAGGTAGATACGAATCGCCTTTAGAGCACATGAAAAGCGGCAAAACGTCGACAATGATGCACTTGGCCAAAAAGGGCCTATGCGTTTTTTCCTGAATATATTCAGGAAAAAACGCATAGGCCCTTTTTGGCCAACCAAGCAAGCCGGAAAGGCAAATCAGCACTACAAATAAGTCTCGCTTCCCATCCATCCAAAAGCCATTCAAAAAAGTGTAAAAACCAGAAGTGCAGGACAGGCCAGGTAGAAAAGGGAGCCTTGTTAGGCTGATGGGCGGGATGTAAATTGCCAACGGCCACTCTGGAGAAGTGCATGGTGTTTCCTAAAACATCTAAAAAACAGAGCTAGAGAGCATAGGGCCCTTCCACTCGTGGGCGTATAAAATGGGAAAACGAAAAATCAACAAGACACAGGCACCCCAAAGTTTAGGACTGCTCTGTTTACAAGAACCTCCACTTCAGTACACGTTAAATATGCCAGGATAGCGAAAAATGGATAAAGAAGTGTGGTACTTATGTACAATGGCATATCACTCAGCCATGAAATCAGTGTCATACGGCTACTAGCAGCATGATGAGTGGATTTAGGTACGATGTTTCTAAGTGAAATAAGTCACACAGAAAAAGAAACTTATCATAAGATATCACTTATAGAGGGAAAGTAAAAATCGCTACCCATGACCTGATTACAAAACAGAACAGAGTCACACATTTAGAAAACACTGGATGGCTGCTTAACTGGAAAGGTGAGGTGCGGTGAGGCATAAAACAAGGGTTTGAAATTAGCACACATACCGTTCCATAAACCAAATATGTAACAGACAACACCTACCCCTTGCTCAGTGAACTGGACTCAACGCCCCGTATTCACCGCACAAGAGTATATCTGACAAGTAAGAATCTTAAAACCTATGTATTGATATCTCTCTGTAAATGAATCAAGTGGGTGTAAAGCGGCATAAACACAGCAGTGAAAATCAGCTAAACCCCATTATAAAAATAGATTACAGAAAAACCCCCAACAAAGACAGTGAAACAGAGAGAAATTCGTAAAAAGTTCGTTCAGGGGCAGTGAAGCAAACTGGATCGACCATATCTAGACCCACAGCTGGATTAGATATAAGGCTGGACACTCTTGGGGCTGAGAGGATTGGTGAGGTTGGGTGAGCAAACGCCTACCCTTTAAAGTAATAGTGCATGGTACCCATTCTATGGGTCCCAAATCTCCAGGTTCAAGGGAATCTTCTTAGAGCAAAAAAATGCATGGGAAACCCAGTGGAAGGTAAACAGTGTGATCGGGAAAGGTTTCTGAAACGCACCTCTTTCCTCATCTCCTAGTGCTCGGGTTCGCCATTCCAGCCGCATTACTAACAATCTCCCCACTTGGAGAATCAGCACCTTTAACCTCCTGTTTCGTACAGGTTGCAATTTGTCCTGAGGATGAATGGGAAGAGGGGGAACCCATGAGAGGGTAGCTCTAGGTGTTCGGACAGGCACAGGTCACTCTAATTTCCATCAGGAAGAAGAATTAACCACAGGCTCAGCCTGCCCCATGGAACCAGATTGGGCCTGAAGCCATCCTGCGGTTTTTCGGCCAACTCCCAAAAGAGCGAGTTGAAAAATGGAGCTCAGGGGCACTGCAATTCACAAACCTGCAGAGTTATAAATGATAACTGTCGTCCACAAATATATTGAGGGAAGGCAACGAAGAGGATTTGAAAGCAAGGCAGAATTGCAGGAAACAGATTTCAGGAGGTAGATTCGAATCGCCTTTAAAGCACATGGAAAGCGGCAAAACCTCGACAATGATGCCCTTGGCCAAAAAGGGCGTATGCGTTTTTTCCTGAATATATTCAGGAAAAAACGCATACGCCCTTTTTGGTCAACCAAGAAACCTGGAAAGGCAAATCAGCGCTACAAAGAAGTCTCGCTTCCCATCGCTCAAAAGGGCCATGCTGAATAAAGGGTCAATACCAGAAATGCAGGAAAGGCCATGGAGAAATGGGAGCCTTGCTACGCTGATGGGCAGGATGTAAATTGCGAAGAGCCACTCTGGCGAAGTGCACGGTGTGTCCTGAAACATCTACAAAACACAGCTTAGAGAGCATAGGGCACTTCCACTCATGGGCGTATATACTGGGAAAACTAAAAATCAGCAAGACACAGGCACCCCAAAGTTTAGGGCTGCTCTGTTGACAAGAACCTCCACTTCGTTACACGTTAAATATCCCAGGAAAGAGAAAAATGGATAAAGAAGCTGTGGTAGTTATGTACAATGCAATATCACTCAGCCATGAAATCAACGTCATAAGGCTAGTAGCAGCATGATGAATGATTTTAGGTACGACGATTCTAAGTGAAATAAGTCACACAGAAAAAGACACTTATTATAAGATATCACTTATACAGGGAATGGAAAAACCGCTACCCTTGAACTGAATTACAAAACAGAACAGAGTCACTCGTTGAGAAAACACACTATGGCTGCTTAACTGGAAAGGTGAGGTGGGGTGATGCATAAAACAAGGGTTTCAAATTAACTCAGATACCGTTCCATATACCCAATATGTAATAGACAAGAAGTACGCCTTGCTCAGTGAACTGGACTCAACACACCCTATTCACCGCCCAAGAATATATCTGACTAGTAAGAATCTTAAAACATATGAATTGATATCTCTCTGTAAGTGAGTCAAGTGGGTGTAAAGCGGCATAAACACAGCAGTGAAAAGCAGCTAAACCCCATTATAAAATTCAATTACTTTTAAAAACCCGTGAAACAAAGACAGTGAAATAGAGAGAAATTCTTACAAAATTCGTTCAGGGGATGTGATGCCACCTGGATTGACCATATCTAGACCCACAGCTGATTGAGACATAAGGGTGGACACTCTTGGGGCTGAGAGGATTGGTGAGGTTGGGTGAGCAAATGCAGACCCTTTAAAGTAATACTGCGTGGTTCCCATCCCATGGGTCCCAAATCTCCAGGTTCAAGGGCATCTTCCTACATCGAAAAAATGCCTGAGAATCCCAGAAGATGGTACACCGTGTGATCAGGAAAGGTTTCTAAAACCCACCCCATTTCTCATCTCCTTGTGCTCGGGTTCGCCATTCCAGCCGCTTTACTAGCAATCTCCCTCTTGGAGAATCAGCACCTTTAAGCTCCTTTTCCGTACAGGTTGCAGTTTGTCCTGAGGATGAACGGGAAGAGGGGGAAACAATGAGAGGCTAGCGCTAGGTGTTGGGACAGGCACAGGCCACTCTAATTTCCCATCAGGAAGAAGAATTAACCACAGGCTCAGCCTGCCGCACGGAACCAGAATAGGGCCTTAAGCAATCCTGCGGTTTTGCGGCCAGCTTCCAAAAAAGCGAGTTGAAAAATGGAGCTCAGGGGCACTGCAATTCACAGTCCTGTAGAGTTATAAATGGTAACTCAAGTCCAAAAATATATTGAAGGAAGGCAACGAAGAGGAGTTAAAAGCAAGGCAGAATTGCAGGAAATTTATATAGTTTTTATGTTAAGTGTTTATATACCTTTAACATACATTAGCCTATTTAGGTTAGCCCCATAATCCTAATTTTTCCATCCTTCCACCTTTCATTTTGGTTAACCATTAGTTTGTTTTATAAGTCTGTGAGTGTCTTTTTCTGTGGAGGTATGTTCATTGGTAGCAATCTTAGGATAACTTGTATAAATGATATCATAGTATATTTGTCATTCCCTTTTGACTTACTTTACCTAATATGATTATTTCTAAGCTCATTTGTAGTCCTGAAAATGGCACTCTTCATTTTTTTCCCGAGGCTACTATTCCATTCTGTACATATACCACTTCTTCTTTGTCAATTCATCTGTTTATGGGCCTTTTTTTTGCTTCCATGTCTTGGCTATTTCAATATTGCTGCAGTGCACATTTGCCTGCCTCTGTCTTTCCGATTCTGGTGGTCTTAGATTATAGGCCCAAAAGGTGCCCTGCTACATCATCTGGTAGCTCAATTTTTACCTTTTAAAGCAGCTCCATTCAGTTTTCGTTAATGCTGTTACCACTTTACATCCCACCAGCTGCTAGAAGGTACAACGTTCTCTAAAACCCCTTCAGCATTTATAGGTTGTAGACGTTTTGCTGATGGTCATTTGACTGGTGTGAGCTGAAACCTTTTTGGAGGTTGGATTTGCATGTGGCTAATAATTCCTTATACTGAGCTTTAGGCATGTCCTTTTTTTCTTTTCCTCTTTTTTATTTAAAGAGTGAGTACAACTCCTCTCTTCATATTGACTTCTTGAAAAATTTGTCATGTGTTGAATTTTCTTGCCTATTCCCTACCCCAGGGCATTTTTTGAGGGAAGGTGTCATTTACAGCCCTGCAGTCCTTGGGGCTATTAAGCAACCATTAGCACTGGGTTTAAAGCTGCTGTTGTGAGAAACAGCCACAAGGCGGCAGCATTATTACGTTCTCAGCCCTTGTTACTAGGGCAACAGAGTCTTCCTGGAGGTAGTGTTCCGAGGTTGTATATTAGAGAAGAATGTGCGGGGACAAGCCCCCAGATTTCAGGAGGTAGATACGAATCGCCTTTAGAGCACATGAAAAGCGGCAAAACGTCGACAATGATGCACTTGGCCAAAAAGGGCCTATGCGTTTTTTCCTGAATATATTCAGGAAAAAACGCATAGGCCCTTTTTGGCCAACCAAGCAAGCCGGAAAGGCAAATCAGCACTACAAATAAGTCTCGCTTCCCATCCGTCCAAAAGCCATTCAAAAAAGTGTAAAAACCAGAAGTGCAGGACAGGCCAGGTAGAAAAGGGAGCCTTGTTAGGCTGATGGGCGGGATGTAAATTGCCAACGGCCACTCTGGAGAAGTGCATGGTGTTTCCTAAAACATCTAAAAAACAGAGCTAGAGAGCATAGGGCCCTTCCACTCGTGGGCGTATAAAATGGGAAAACGAAAAATCAACAAGACACAGGCACCCCAAAGTTTAGGACTGCTCTGTTTACAAGAACCTCCACTTCAGTACACGTTAAATATGCCAGGATAGCGAAAAATGGATAAAGAAGTGTGGTACTTATGTACAATGGCATATCACTCAGCCATGAAATCAGTGTCATACGGCTACTAGCAGCATGATGAGTGGATTTAGGTACGATGTTTCTAAGTGAAATAAGTCACACAGAAAAAGAAACTTATCATAAGATATCACTTATAGAGGGAAAGTAAAAATCGCTACCCATGACCTGATTACAAAACAGAACAGAGTCACACATTTAGAAAACACTGGATGGCTGCTTAACTGGAAAGGTGAGGTGCGGTGAGGCATAAAACAAGGGTTTGAAATTAGCACACATACCGTTCCATAAACCAAATATGTAACAGACAACACCTACCCCTTGCTCAGTGAACTGGACTCAACGCCCCGTATTCACCGCACAAGAGTATATCTGACAAGTAAGAATCTTAAAACCTATGTATTGATATCTCTCTGTAAATGAATCAAGTGGGTGTAAAGCGGCATAAACACAGCAGTGAAAATCAGCTAAACCCCATTATAAAAATAGATTACAGAAAAACCCCCAACAAAGACAGTGAAACAGAGAGAAATTCGTAAAAAGTTCGTTCAGGGGCAGTGAAGCAAACTGGATCGACCATATCTAGACCCACAGCTGGATTAGATATAAGGCTGGACACTCTTGGGGCTGAGAGGATTGGTGAGGTTGGGTGAGCAAACGCCTACCCTTTAAAGTAATAGTGCATGGTACCCATTCTATGGGTCCCAAATCTCCAGGTTCAAGGGAATCTTCTTAGAGCAAAAAAATGCATGGGAAACCCAGTGGAAGGTAAACAGTGTGATCGGGAAAGGTTTCTGAAACGCACCTCTTTCCTCATCTCCTGGTGCTCGGGTTCGCCATTCCAGCCGCATTACTAACAATCTCCCCACTTGGAGAATCAGCACCTTTAACCTCCTGTTTCGTACAGGTTGCAATTTGTCCTGAGGATGAATGGGAAGAGGGGGAACCCATGAGAGGGTAGCTCTAGGTGTTCGGACAGGCACAGGTCACTCTAATTTCCATCAGGAAGAAGAATTAACCACAGGCTCAGCCTGCCCCATGGAACCAGATTGGGCCTGAAGCCATCCTGCGGTTTTTCGGCCAACTCCCAAAAGAGCGAGTTGAAAAATGGAGCTCAGGGGCACTGCAATTCACAAACCTGCAGAGTTATAAATGATAACTGTCGTCCACAAATATATTGAGGGAAGGCAACGAAGAGGATTTGAAAGCAAGGCAGAATTGCAGGAAACAGATTTCAGGAGGTAGATTCGAATCGCCTTTAAAGCACATGGAAAGCGGCAAAACCTCGACAATGATGCCCTTGGCCAAAAAGGGCGTATGC
This sequence comes from Balaenoptera physalus, assembly GCF_965194825.1. NCBI lineage: Eukaryota > Metazoa > Chordata > Mammalia > Artiodactyla > Balaenopteridae > Balaenoptera > Balaenoptera physalus. The sequence continues at coordinate 444,855 of NW_028126007.1, forward strand.
GTTTTTTCCTGAATATATTCAGGAAAAAACGCATACGCCCTTTTTGGTCAACCAAGAAACCTGGAAAGGCAAATCAGCGCTACAAAGAACTCTCGCTTCCCATCGCTCAAAAGGGCCATGCTGAATAAAGGGTCAATACCAGAAATGCAGGAAAGGCCATGGAGAAATGGGAGCCTTGCTACGCTGATGGGCAGGATGTAAATTGCGAAGAGCCACTCTGGCGAAGTGCACGGTGTGTCCTGAAACATCTACAAAACACAGCTTAGAGAGCATAGGGCACTTCCAGTCATGGGCGTATATACTGGGAAAACTAAAAATCAGCAAGACACAGGCACCCCAAAGTTTAGGGCTGCTCTGTTGACAAGAACCTCCACTTCGTTACACGTTAAATATCCCAGGAAAGAGAAAAATGGATAAAGAAGCTGTGGTAGTTATGTACAATGCAATATCACTCAGCCATGAAATCAACGTCATAAGGCTAGTAGCAGCATGATGAATGATTTTAGGTACGACGATTCTAAGTGAAATAAGTCACACAGAAAAAGACACTTATTATAAGATATCACTTATACAGGGAATGGAAAAACCGCTACCCTTGAACTGAATTACAAAACAGAACAGAGTCACTCGTTGAGAAAACACACTATGGCTGCTTAACTGGAAAGGTGAGGTGGGGTGATGCATAAAACAAGGGTTTCAAATTAACTCAGATACCGTTCCATATACCCAATATGTAATAGACAAGAAGTACGCCTTGCTCAGTGAACTGGACTCAACACACCCTATTCACCGCCCAAGAATATATCTGACTAGTAAGAATCTTAAAACATATGAATTGATATCTCTCTGTAAGTGAGTCAAGTGGGTGTAAAGCGGCATAAACACAGCAGTGAAAAGCAGATAAACCCCATTATAAAATTCAATTACTTTTAAAAACCCGTGAAACAAAGACAGTGAAATAGAGAGAAATTCTTACAAAATTCGTTCAGGGGATGTGATGCCACCTGGATTGACCATATCTAGACCCACAGCTGATTGAGACATAAGGGTGGACACTCTTGGGGCTGAGAGGATTGGTGAGGTTGGGTGAGCAAATGCAGACCCTTTAAAGTAATACTGCGTGGTTCCCATCCCATGGGTCCCAAATCTCCAGGTTCAAGGGCATCTTCCTACATCGAAAAAATGCCTGAGAATCCCAGAAGATGGTACACCGTGTGATCAGGAAAGGTTTCTAAAACCCACCCCATTTCTCATCTCCTTGTGCTCGGGTTCGCCATTCCAGCCGCTTTACTAGCAATCTCCCTCTTGGAGAATCAGCACCTTTAAGCTCCTTTTCCGTACAGGTTGCAGTTTGTCCTGAGGATGAACGGGAAGAGGGGGAAACAATGAGAGGCTAGCGCTAGGTGTTGGGACAGGCACAGGCCACTCTAATTTCCCATCAGGAAGAAGAATTAACCACAGGCTCAGCCTGCCGCACGGAACCAGAATAGGGCCTTAAGCAATCCTGCGGTTTTGCGGCCAGCTTCCAAAAAAGCGAGTTGAAAAATGGAGCTCAGGGGCACTGCAATTCACAGTCCTGTAGAGTTATAAATGGTAACTCAAGTCCAAAAATATATTGAAGGAAGGCAACGAAGAGGAGTTAAAAGCAAGGCAGAATTGCAGGAAATTTATATAGTTTTTATGTTAAGTGTTTATATACCTTTAACATACATTAGCCTATTTAGGTTAGCCCCATAATCCTAATTTTTCCATCCTTCCACCTTTCATTTTGGTTAACCATTAGTTTGTTTTATAAGTCTGTGAGTGTCTTTTTCTGTGGAGGTATGTTCATTGGTAGCAATCTTAGGATAACTTGTATAAATGATATCATAGTATATTTGTCATTCCCTTTTGACTTACTTTACCTAATATGATTATTTCTAAGCTCATTTGTAGTCCTGAAAATGGCACTCTTCATTTTTTTCCCGAGGCTACTATTCCATTCTGTACATATACCACTTCTTCTTTGTCAATTCATCTGTTTATGGGCCTTTTTTTTGCTTCCATGTCTTGGCTATTTCAATATTGCTGCAGTGCACATTTGCCTGCCTCTGTCTTTCCGATTCTGGTGGTCTTAGATTATAGGCCCAAAAGGTGCCCTGCTACATCATCTGGTAGCTCAATTTTTACCTTTTAAAGCAGCTCCATTCAGTTTTCGTTAATGCTGTTACCACTTTACATCCCACCAGCTGCTAGAAGGTACAAAGTTCTCTAAAACCCCTTCAGCATTTATAGGTTGTAGACGTTTTGCTGATGGTCATTTGACTGGTGTGAGCTGAAACCTTTTTGGAGGTTGGATTTGCATGTGGCTAATAATTCCTTATACTGAGCTTTAGGCATGTCCTTTTTTTCTTTTCCTCTTTTTTATTTAAAGAGTGAGTACAACTCCTCTCTTCATATTGACTTCTTGAAAAATTTGTCATGTGTTGAATTTTCTTGCCTATTCCCTACCCCAGGGCATTTTTTGAGGGAAGGTGTCATTTACAGCCCTGCAGTCCTTGGGGCTATTAAGCAACCATTAGCACTGGGTTTAAAGCTGCTGTTGTGAGAAACAGCCACAAGGCGGCAGCATTATTACGTTCTCAGCCCTTGTTACTAGGGCAACAGAGTCTTCCTGGAGGTAGTGTTCCGAGGTTGTATATTAGAGAAGAATGTGCGGGGACAAGCCCCCAGATTTCAGGAGGTAGATACGAATCGCCTTTAGAGCACATGAAAAGCGGCAAAACGTCGACAATGATGCACTTGGCCAAAAAGGGCCTATGCGTTTTTTCCTGAATATATTCAGGAAAAAACGCATAGGCCCTTTTTGGCCAACCAAGCAAGCCGGAAAGGCAAATCAGCACTACAAATAAGTCTCGCTTCCCATCCGTCCAAAAGCCATTCAAAAAAGTGTAAAAACCAGAAGTGCAGGACAGGCCAGGTAGAAAAGGGAGCCTTGTTAGGCTGATGGGCGGGATGTAAATTGCCAACGGCCACTCTGGAGAAGTGCATGGTGTTTCCTAAAACATCTAAAAAACAGAGCTAGAGAGCATAGGGCCCTTCCACTCGTGGGCGTATAAAATGGGAAAACGAAAAATCAACAAGACACAGGCACCCCAAAGTTTAGGACTGCTCTGTTTACAAGAACCTCCACTTCAGTACACGTTAAATATGCCAGGATAGCGAAAAATGGATAAAGAAGTGTGGTACTTATGTACAATGGCATATCACTCAGCCATGAAATCAGTGTCATACGGCTACTAGCAGCATGATGAGTGGATTTAGGTACGATGTTTCTAAGTGAAATAAGTCACACAGAAAAAGAAACTTATCATAAGATATCACTTATAGAGGGAAAGTAAAAATCGCTACCCATGACCTGATTACAAAACAGAACAGAGTCACACATTTAGAAAACACTGGATGGCTGCTTAACTGGAAAGGTGAGGTGCGGTGAGGCATAAAACAAGGGTTTGAAATTAGCACACATACCGTTCCATAAACCAAATATGTAACAGACAACACCTACCCCTTGCTCAGTGAACTGGACTCAACGCCCCGTATTCACCGCACAAGAGTATATCTGACAAGTAAGAATCTTAAAACCTATGTATTGATATCTCTCTGTAAATGAATCAAGTGGGTGTAAAGCGGCATAAACACAGCAGTGAAAATCAGCTAAACCCCATTATAAAAATAGATTACAGAAAAACCCCCAACAAAGACAGTGAAACAGAGAGAAATTCGTAAAAAGTTCGTTCAGGGGCAGTGAAGCAAACTGGATCGACCATATCTAGACCCACAGCTGGATTAGATATAAGGCTGGACACTCTTGGGGCTGAGAGGATTGGTGAGGTTGGGTGAGCAAACGCCTACCCTTTAAAGTAATAGTGCATGGTACCCATTCTATGGGTCCCAAATCTCCAGGTTCAAGGGAATCTTCTTAGAGCAAAAAAATGCATGGGAAACCCAGTGGAAGGTAAACAGTGTGATCGGGAAAGGTTTCTGAAACGCACCTCTTTCCTCATCTCCTGGTGCTCGGGTTCGCCATTCCAGCCGCATTACTAACAATCTCCCCACTTGGAGAATCAGCACCTTTAACCTCCTGTTTCGTACAGGTTGCAATTTGTCCTGAGGATGAATGGGAAGAGGGGGAACCCATGAGAGGGTAGCTCTAGGTGTTCGGACAGGCACAGGTCACTCTAATTTCCATCAGGAAGAAGAATTAACCACAGGCTCAGCCTGCCCCATGGAACCAGATTGGGCCTGAAGCCATCCTGCGGTTTTTCGGCCAACTCCCAAAAGAGCGAGTTGAAAAATGGAGCTCAGGGGCACTGCAATTCACAAACCTGCAGAGTTATAAATGATAACTGTCGTCCACAAATATATTGAGGGAAGGCAACGAAGAGGATTTGAAAGCAAGGCAGAATTGCAGGAAACAGATTTCAGGAGGTAGATTCGAATCGCCTTTAAAGCACATGGAAAGCGGCAAAACCTCGACAATGATGCCCTTGGCCAAAAAGGGCGTATGCGTTTTTTCCTGAATATATTCAGGAAAAAACGCATACGCCCTTTTTGGTCAACCAAGAAACCTGGAAAGGCAAATCAGCGCTACAAAGAAGTCTCGCTTCCCATCGCTCAAAAGGGCCATGCTGAATAAAGGGTCAATACCAGAAATGCAGGAAAGGCCATGGAGAAATGGGAGCCTTGCTACGCTGATGGGCAGGATGTAAATTGCGAAGAGCCACTCTGGCGAAGTGCACGGTGTGTCCTGAAACATCTACAAAACACAGCTTAGAGAGCATAGGGCACTTCCAGTCATGGGCGTATATACTGGGAAAACTAAAAATCAGCAAGACACAGGCACCCCAAAGTTTAGGGCTGCTCTGTTGACAAGAACCTCCACTTCGTTACACGTTAAATATCCCAGGAAAGAGAAAAATGGATAAAGAAGCTGTGGTCGTTATGTACAATGCAATATCACTCAGCCATGAAATCAACGTCATAAGGCTAGTAGCAGCATGATGAATGATTTTAGGTACGACGATTCTAAGTGAAATAAGTCACACAGAAAAAGACACTTATTATAAGATATCACTTATACAGGGAATGGAAAAACCGCTACCCTTGAACTGAATTACAAAACAGAACAGAGTCACTCGTTGAGAAAACACACTATGGCTGCTTAACTGGAAAGGTGAGGTGGGGTGATGCATAAAACAAGGGTTTCAAATTAACTCAGATACCGTTCCATATACCCAATATGTAATAGACAAGAAGTACGCCTTGCTCAGTGAACTGGACTCAACACACCCTATTCACCGCCCAAGAATATATCTGACTAGTAAGAATCTTAAAACATATGAATTGATATCTCTCTGTAAGTGAGTCAAGTGGGTGTAAAGCGGCATAAACACAGCAGTGAAAAGCAGCTAAACCCCATTATAAAATTCAATTACTTTTAAAAACCCGTGAAACAAAGACAGTGAAATAGAGAGAAATTCTTACAAAATTCGTTCAGGGGATGTGATGCCACCTGGATTGACCATATCTAGACCCACAGCTGATTGAGACATAAGGGTGGACACTCTTGGGGCTGAGAGGATTGGTGAGGTTGGGTGAGCAAATGCAGACCCTTTAAAGTAATACTGCGTGGTTCCCATCCCATGGGTCCCAAATCTCCAGGTTCAAGGGCATCTTCCTACATCGAAAAAATGCCTGAGAATCCCAGAAGATGGTACACCGTGTGATCAGGAAAGGTTTCTAAAACCCACCCCATTTCTCATCTCCTTGTGCTCGGGTTCGCCATTCCAGCCGCTTTACTAGCAATCTCCCTCTTGGAGAATCAGCACCTTTAAGCTCCTTTTCCGTACAGGTTGCAGTTTGTCCTGAGGATGAACGGGAAGAGGGGGAAACAATGAGAGGCTAGCGCTAGGTGTTGGGACAGGCACAGGCCACTCTAATTTCCCATCAGGAAGAAGAATTAACCACAGGCTCAGCCTGCCGCACGGAACCAGAATAGGGCCTTAAGCAATCCTGCGGTTTTGCGGCCAGCTTCCAAAAAAGCGAGTTGAAAAATGGAGCTCAGGGGCACTGCAATTCACAGTCCTGTAGAGTTATAAATGGTAACTCAAGTCCAAAAATATATTGAAGGAAGGCAACGAAGAGGAGTTAAAAGCAAGGCAGAATTGCAGGAAATTTATATAGTTTTTATGTTAAGTGTTTATATACCTTTAACATACATTAGCCTATTTAGGTTAGCCCCATAATCCTAATTTTTCCATCCTTCCACCTTTCATTTTGGTTAACCATTAGTTTGTTTTATAAGTCTGTGAGTGTCTTTTTCTGTGGAGGTATGTTCATTGGTAGCAATCTTAGGATAACTTGTATAAATGATATCATAGTATATTTGTCATTCCCTTTTGACTTACTTTACCTAATATGATTATTTCTAAGCTCATTTGTAGTCCTGAAAATGGCACTCTTCATTTTTTTCCCGAGGCTACTATTCCATTCTGTACATATACCACTTCTTCTTTGTCAATTCATCTGTTTATGGGCCTTTTTTTTGCTTCCATGTCTTGGCTATTTCAATATTGCTGCAGTGCACATTTGCCTGCCTCTGTCTTTCCGATTCTGGTGGTCTTAGATTATAGGCCCAAAAGGTGCCCTGCTACATCATCTGGTAGCTCAATTTTTACCTTTTAAAGCAGCTCCATTCAGTTTTCGTTAATGCTGTTACCACTTTACATCCCACCAGCTGCTAGAAGGTACAAAGTTCTCTAAAACCCCTTCAGCATTTATAGGTTGTAGACGTTTTGCTGATGGTCATTTGACTGGTGTGAGCTGAAACCTTTTTGGAGGTTGGATTTGCATGTGGCTAATAATTCCTTATACTGAGCTTTAGGCATGTCCTTTTTTTCTTTTCCTCTTTTTTATTTAAAGAGTGAGTACAACTCCTCTCTTCATATTGACTTCTTGAAAAATTTGTCATGTGTTGAATTTTCTTGCCTATTCCCTACCCCAGGGCATTTTTTGAGGGAAGGTGTCATTTACAGCCCTGCAGTCCTTGGGGCTATTAAGCAACCATTAGCACTGGGTTTAAAGCTGCTGTTGTGAGAAACAGCCACAAGGCGGCAGCATTATTACGTTCTCAGCCCTTGTTACTAGGGCAACAGAGTCTTCCTGGAGGTAGTGTTCCGAGGTTGTATATTAGAGAAGAATGTGCGGGGACAAGCCCCCAGATTTCAGGAGGTAGATACGAATCGCCTTTAGAGCACATGAAAAGCGGCAAAACGTCGACAATGATGCACTTGGCCAAAAAGGGCCTATGCGTTTTTTCCTGAATATATTCAGGAAAAAACGCATAGGCCCTTTTTGGCCAACCAAGCAAGCCGGAAAGGCAAATCAGCACTACAAATAAGTCTCGCTTCCCATCCGTCCAAAAGCCATTCAAAAAAGTGTAAAAACCAGAAGTGCAGGACAGGCCAGGTAGAAAAGGGAGCCTTGTTAGGCTGATGGGCGGGATGTAAATTGCCAACGGCCACTCTGGAGAAGTGCATGGTGTTTCCTAAAACATCTAAAAAACAGAGCTAGAGAGCATAGGGCCCTTCCACTCGTGGGCGTATAAAATGGGAAAACGAAAAATCAACAAGACACAGGCACCCCAAAGTTTAGGACTGCTCTGTTTACAAGAACCTCCACTTCAGTACACGTTAAATATGCCAGGATAGCGAAAAATGGATAAAGAAGTGTGGTACTTATGTACAATGGCATATCACTCAGCCATGAAATCAGTGTCATACGGCTACTAGCAGCATGATGAGTGGATTTAGGTACGATGTTTCTAAGTGAAATAAGTCACACAGAAAAAGAAACTTATCATAAGATATCACTTATAGAGGGAAAGTAAAAATCGCTACCCATGACCTGATTACAAAACAGAACAGAGTCACACATTTAGAAAACACTGGATGGCTGCTTAACTGGAAAGGTGAGGTGCGGTGAGGCATAAAACAAGGGTTTGAAATTAGCACACATACCGTTCCATAAACCAAATATGTAACAGACAACACCTACCCCTTGCTCAGTGAACTGGACTCAACGCCCCGTATTCACCGCACAAGAGTATATCTGACAAGTAAGAATCTTAAAACCTATGTATTGATATCTCTCTGTAAATGAATCAAGTGGGTGTAAAGCGGCATAAACACAGCAGTGAAAATCAGCTAAACCCCATTATAAAAATAGATTACAGAAAAACCCCCAACAAAGACAGTGAAACAGAGAGAAATTCGTAAAAAGTTCGTTCAGGGGCAGTGAAGCAAACTGGATCGACCATATCTAGACCCACAGCTGGATTAGATATAAGGCTGGACACTCTTGGGGCTGAGAGGATTGGTGAGGTTGGGTGAGCAAACGCCTACCCTTTAAAGTAATAGTGCATGGTACCCATTCTATGGGTCCCAAATCTCCAGGTTCAAGGGAATCTTCTTAGAGCAAAAAAATGCATGGGAAACCCAGTGGAAGGTAAACAGTGTGATCGGGAAAGGTTTCTGAAACGCACCTCTTTCCTCATCTCCTGGTGCTCGGGTTCGCCATTCCAGCCGCATTACTAACAATCTCCCCACTTGGAGAATCAGCACCTTTAACCTCCTGTTTCGTACAGGTTGCAATTTGTCCTGAGGATGAATGGGAAGAGGGGGAACCCATGAGAGGGTAGCTCTAGGTGTTCGGACAGGCACAGGTCACTCTAATTTCCATCAGGAAGAAGAATTAACCACAGGCTCAGCCTGCCCCATGGAACCAGATTGGGCCTGAAGCCATCCTGCGGTTTTTCGGCCAACTCCCAAAAGAGCGAGTTGAAAAATGGAGCTCAGGGGCACTGCAATTCACAAACCTGCAGAGTTATAAATGATAACTGTCGTCCACAAATATATTGAGGGAAGGCAACGAAGAGGATTTGAAAGCAAGGCAGAATTGCAGGAAACAGATTTCAGGAGGTAGATTCGAATCGCCTTTAAAGCACATGGAAAGCGGCAAAACCTCGACAATGATGCCCTTGGCCAAAAAGGGCGTATGCGTTTTTTCCTGAATATATTCAGGAAAAAACGCATACGCCCTTTTTGGTCAACCAAGAAACCTGGAAAGGCAAATCAGCGCTACAAAGAAGTCTCGCTTCCCATCGCTCAAAAGGGCCATGCTGAATAAAGGGTCAATACCAGAAATGCAGGAAAGGCCATGGAGAAATGGGAGCCTTGCTACGCTGATGGGCAGGATGTAAATTGCGAAGAGCCACTCTGGCGAAGTGCACGGTGTGTCCTGAAACATCTACAAAACACAGCTTAGAGAGCATAGGGCACTTCCACTCATGGGCGTATATACTGGGAAAACTAAAAATCAGCAAGACACAGGCACCCCAAAGTTTAGGGCTGCTCTGTTGACAAGAACCTCCACTTCGTTACACGTTAAATATCCCAGGAAAGAGAAAAATGGATAAAGAAGCTGTGGTCCTTATGTACAATGCAATATCACTCAGCCATGAAATCAACGTCATAAGGCTAGTAGCAGCATGATGAATGATTTTAGGTACGACGATTCTAAGTGAAATAAGTCACACAGAAAAAGACACTTATTATAAGATATCACTTATACAGGGAATGGAAAAACCGCTACCCTTGAACTGAATTACAAAACAGAACAGAGTCACTCGTTGAGAAAACACACTATGGCTGCTTAACTGGAAAGGTGAGGTGGGGTGATGCATAAAACAAGGGTTTCAAATTAGCTCAGATACCGTTCCATATACCCAATATGTAATAGACAAGAAGTACGCCTTGCTCAGTGAACTGGACTCAACACACCCTATTCACCGCCCAAGAATATATCTGACTAGTAAGAATCTTAAAACATATGAATTGATATCTCTCTGTAAGTGAGTCAAGTGGGTGTAAAGCGGCATAAACACAGCAGTGAAAAGCAGCTAAACCCCATTATAAAATTCAATTACTTTTAAAAACCCGTGAAACAAAGACAGTGAAATAGAGAGAAATTCTTACAAAATTCGTTCAGGGGATGTGATGCCACCTGGATTGAACATATCTAGACCCACAGCTCATTGAGACATAAGGGTGGACACTCTTGGGGCTGAGAGGATTGGTGAGGTTGGGTGAGCAAATGCAGACCCTTTAAAGTAATACTGCGTGGTTCCCATCCCATGGGTCCCAAATCTCCAGGTTCAAGGGCATCTTCCTACATCGAAAAAATGCCTGAGAATCCCAGAAGATGGTACACCGTGTGATCAGGAAAGGTTTCTAAAACCCACCCCATTTCTCATCTCCTTGTGCTCGGGTTCGCCATTCCAGCCGCTTTACTAGCAATCTCCCTCTTGGAGAATCAGCACCTTTAAGCTCCTTTTCCGTACAGGTTGCAGTTTGTCCTGAGGATGAACGGGAAGAGGGGGAAACAATGAGAGGCTAGCGCTAGGTGTTGGGACAGGCACAGGCCACTCTAATTTCCCATCAGGAAGAAGAATTAACCACAGGCTCAGCCTGCCGCACGGAACCAGAATAGGGCCTTAAGCAATCCTGCGGTTTTGCGGCCAGCTTCCAAAAAAGCGAGTTGAAAAATGGAGCTCAGGGGCACTGCAATTCACAGTCCTGTAGAGTTATAAATGGTAACTCAAGTCCAAAAATATATTGAAGGAAGGCAACGAAGAGGAGTTAAAAGCAAGGCAGAATTGCAGGAAATTTATATAGTTTTTATGTTAAGTGTTTATATACCTTTAACATACATTAGCCTATTTAGGTTAGCCCCATAATCCTAATTTTTCCATCCTTCCACCTTTCATTTTGGTTAACCATTAGTTTGTTTTATAAGTCTGTGAGTGTCTTTTTCTGTGGAGGTATGTTCATTGGTAGCAATCTTAGGATAACTTGTATAAATGATATCATAGTATATTTGTCATTCCCTTTTGACTTACTTTACCTAATATGATTATTTCTAAGCTCATTTGTAGTCCTGAAAATGGCACTCTTCATTTTTTTCCCGAGGCTACTATTCCATTCTGTACATATACCACTTCTTCTTTGTCAATTCATCTGTTTATGGGCCTTTTTTTTGCTTCCATGTCTTGGCTATTTCAATATTGCTGCAGTGCACATTTGCCTGCCTCTGTCTTTCCGATTCTGGTGGTCTTAGATTATAGGCCCAAAAGGTGCCCTGCTACATCATCTGGTAGCTCAATTTTTACCTTTTAAAGCAGCTCCATTCAGTTTTCGTTAATGCTGTTACCACTTTACATCCCACCAGCTGCTAGAAGGTACAAAGTTCTCTAAAACCCCTTCAGCATTTATAGGTTGTAGACGTTTTGCTGATGGTCATTTGACTGGTGTGAGCTGAAACCTTTTTGGAGGTTGGATTTGCATGTGGCTAATAATTCCTTATACTGAGCTTTAGGCATGTCCTTTTTTTCTTTTCCTCTTTTTTATTTAAAGAGTGAGTACAACTGCTCTCTTCATATTGACTTCTTGAAAAATTTGTCATGTGTTGAATTTTCTTGCCTATTCCCTACCCCAGGGCATTTTTTGAGGGAAGGTGTCATTTACAGCCCTGCAGTCCTTGGGGCTATTAAGCAACCATTAGCACTGGGTTTAAAGCTGCTGTTGTGAGAAACAGCCACAAGGCGGCAGCATTATTACGTTCTCAGCCCTTGTTACTAGGGCAACAGAGTCTTCCTGGAGGTAGTGTTCCGAGGTTGTATATTAGAGAAGAATGTGCGGGGACAAGCCCCCAGATTTCAGGAGGTAGATACGAATCGCCTTTAGAGCACATGAAAAGCGGCAAAACGTCGACAATGATGCACTTGGCCAAAAAGGGCCTATGCGTTTTTTCCTGAATATATTCAGGAAAAAACGCATAGGCCCTTTTTGGCCAACCAAGCAAGCCGGAAAGGCAAATCAGCACTACAAATAAGTCTCGCTTCCCATCCGTCCAAAAGCCCTTCAAAAAAGTGTAAAAACCAGAAGTGCAGGACAGGCCAGGTAGAAAAGGGAGCCTTGTTAGGCTGATGGGCGGGATGTAAATTGCCAACGGCCACTCTGGAGAAGTGCATGGTGTTTCCTAAAACATCTAAAAAACAGAGCTAGAGAGCATAGGGCCCTTCCACTCGTGGGCGTATAAAATGGGAAAACGAAAAATCAACAAGACACAGGCACCCCAAAGTTTAGGACTGCTCTGTTTACAAGAACCTCCACTTCAGTACACGTTAAATATGCCAGGATAGCGAAAAATGGATAAAGAAGTGTGGTACTTATGTACAATGGCATATCACTCAGCCATGAAATCAGTGTCATACGGCTACTAGCAGCATGATGAGTGGATTTAGGTACGATGTTTCTAAGTGAAATAAGTCACACAGAAAAAGAAACTTATCATAAGATATCACTTATAGAGGGAAAGTAAAAATCGCTACCCATGACCTGATTACAAAACAGAACAGAGTCACACATTTAGAAAACACTGGATGGCTGCTTAACTGGAAAGGTGAGGTGCGGTGAGGCATAAAACAAGGGTTTGAAATTAGCACACATACCGTTCCATAAACCAAATATGTAACAGACAACACCTACCCCTTGCTCAGTGAACTGGACTCAACGCCCCGTATTCACCGCACAAGAGTATATCTGACAAGTAAGAATCTTAAAACCTATGTATTGATATCTCTCTGTAAATGAATCAAGTGGGTGTAAAGCGGCATAAACACAGCAGTGAAAATCAGCTAAACCCCATTATAAAAATAGATTACAGAAAAACCCCCAACAAAGACAGTGAAACAGAGAGAAATTCGTAAAAAGTTCGTTCAGGGGCAGTGAAGCAAACTGGATCGACCATATCTAGACCCACAGCTGGATTAGATATAAGGCTGGACACTCTTGGGGCTGAGAGGATTGGTGAGGTTGGGTGAGCAAACGCCTACCCTTTAAAGTAATAGTGCATGGTACCCATTCTATGGGTCCCAAATCTCCAGGTTCAAGGGAATCTTCTTAGAGCAAAAAAATGCATGGGAAACCCAGTGGAAGGTAAACAGTGTGATCGGGAAAGGTTTCTGAAACGCACCTCTTTCCTCATCTCCTGGTGCTCGGGTTCGCCATTCCAGCCGCATTACTAACAATCTCCCCACTTGGAGAATCAGCACCTTTAACCTCCTGTTTCGTACAGGTTGCAATTTGTCCTGAGGATGAATGGGAAGAGGGGGAACCCATGAGAGGGTAGCTCTAGGTGTTCGGACAGGCACAGGTCACTCTAATTTCCATCAGGAAGAAGAATTAACCACAGGCTCAGCCTGCCCCATGGAACCAGATTGGGCCTGAAGCCATCCTGCGGTTTTTCGGCCAACTCCCAAAAGAGCGAGTTGAAAAATGGAGCTCAGGGGCACTGCAATTCACAAACCTGCAGAGTTATAAATGATAACTGTCGTCCACAAATATATTGAGGGAAGGCAACGAAGAGGATTTGAAAGCAAGGCAGAATTGCAGGAAACAGATTTCAGGAGGTAGATTCGAATCGCCTTTAAAGCACATGGAAAGCGGCAAAACCTCGACAATGATGCCCTTGGCCAGAAAGGGCGTATGCGTTTTTTCCTGAATATATTCAGGAAAAAACGCATACGCCCTTTTTGGTCAACCAAGAAACCTGGAAAGGCAAATCAGCGCTACAAAGAAGTCTCGCTTCCCATCGCTCAAAAGGGCCATGCTGAATAAAGGGTCAATACCAGAAATGCAGGAAAGGCCATGGAGAAATGGGAGCCTTGCTACGCTGATGGGCAGGATGTAAATTGCGAAGAGCCACTCTGGCGAAGTGCACGGTGTGTCCTGAAACATCTACAAAACACAGCTTAGAGAGCATAGGGCACTTCCACTCATGGGCGTATATACTGGGAAAACTAAAAATCAGCAAGACACAGGCACCCCAAAGTTTAGGGCTGCTCTGTTGACAAGAACCTCCACTTCGTTACACGTTAAATATCCCAGGAAAGAGAAAAATGGATAAAGAAGCTGTGGTCCTTATGTACAATGCAATATCACTCAGCCATGAAATCAACGTCATAAGGCTAGTAGCAGCATGATGAATGATTTTAGGTACGACGATTCTAAGTGAAATAAGTCACACAGAAAAAGACACTTATTATAAGATATCACTTATACAGGGAATGGAAAAACCGCTACCCTTGAACTGAATTACAAAACAGAACAGAGTCACTCGTTGAGAAAACACACTATGGCTGCTTAACTGGAAAGGTGAGGTGGGGTGATGCATAAAACAAGGGTTTCAAATTAGCTCAGATACCGTTCCATATACCCAATATGTAATAGACAAGAAGTACGCCTTGCTCAGTGAACTGGACTCAACACACCCTATTCACCGCCCAAGAATATATCTGACTAGTAAGAATCTTAAAACATATGAATTGATATCTCTCTGTAAGTGAGTCAAGTGGGTGTAAAGCGGCATAAACACAGCAGTGAAAAGCAGCTAAACCCCATTATAAAATTCAATTACTTTTAAAAACCCGTGAAACAAAGACAGTGAAAGAGAGAGAAATTCTTACAAAATTCGTTCAGGGGATGTGATGCCACCTGGATTGACCATATCTAGACCCACAGCTCATTGAGACATAAGGGTGGACACTCTTGGGGCTGAGAGGATTGGTGAGGTTGGGTGAGCAAATGCAGACCCTTTAAAGTAATACTGCGTGGTTCCCATCCCATGGGTCCCAAATCTCCAGGTTCAAGGGCATCTTCCTACATCGAAAAAATGCCTGAGAATCCCAGAAGATGGTACACCGTGTGATCAGGAAAGGTTTCTAAAACCCACCCCATTTCTCATCTCCTTGTGCTCGGGTTCGCCATTCCAGCCGCTTTACTAGCAATCTCCCTCTTGGAGAATCAGCACCTTTAAGCTCCTGTTCCGTACAGGTTGCAGTTTGTCCTGAGGATGAACGGGAAGAGGGGGAAACAATGAGAGGCTAGCGCTAGGTGTTGGGACAGGCACAGGCCACTCTAATTTCCCATCAGGAAGAAGAATTAACCACAGGCTCAGCCTGCCGCACGGAACCAGAATAGGGCCTTAAGCAATCCTGCGGTTTTGCGGCCAGCTTCCAAAAAAGCGAGTTGAAAAATGGAGCTCAGGGGCACTGCAATTCACAGTCCTGTAGAGTTATAAATGGTAACTCAAGTCCAAAAATATATTGAAGGAAGGCAACGAAGAGGAGTTAAAAGCAAGGCAGAATTGCAGGAAATTTATATAGTTTTTATGTTAAGTGTTTATATACCTTTAACATACATTAGCCTATTTAGGTTAGCCCCATAATCCTAATTTTTCCATCCTTCCACCTTTCATTTTGGTTAACCATTAGTTTGTTTTATAAGTCTGTGAGTGTCTTTTTCTGTGGAGGTATGTTCATTGGTAGCAATCTTAGGATAACTTGTATAAATGATATCATAGTATATTTGTCATTCCCTTTTGACTTACTTTACCTAATATGATTATTTCTAAGCTCATTTGTAGTCCTGAAAATGGCACTCTTCATTTTTTTCCCGAGGCTACTATTCCATTCTGTACATATACCACTTCTTCTTTGTCAATTCATCTGTTTATGGGCCTTTTTTTTGCTTCCATGTCTTGGCTATTTCAATATTGCTGCAGTGCACATTTGCCTGCCTCTGTCTTTCCGATTCTGGTGGTCTTAGATTATAGGCCCAAAAGGTGCCCTGCTACATCATCTGGTAGCTCAATTTTTACCTTTTAAAGCAGCTCCATTCAGTTTTCGTTAATGCTGTTACCACTTTACATCCCACCAGCTGCTAGAAGGTACAAAGTTCTCTAAAACCCCTTCAGCATTTATAGGTTGTAGACGTTTTGCTGATGGTCATTTGACTGGTGTGAGCTGAAACCTTTTTGGAGGTTGGATTTGCATGTGGCTAATAATTCCTTATACTGAGCTTTAGGCATGTCCTTTTTTTCTTTTCCTCTTTTTTATTTAAAGAGTGAGTACAACTCCTCTCTTCATATTGACTTCTTGAAAAATTTGTCATGTGTTGAATTTTCTTGCCTATTCCCTACCCCAGGGCATTTTTTGAGGGAAGGTGTCATTTACAGCCCTGCAGTCCTTGGGGCTATTAAGCAACCATTAGCACTGGGTTTAAAGCTGCTGTTGTGAGAAACAGCCACAAGGCGGCAGCATTATTACGTTCTCAGCCCTTGTTACTAGGGCAACAGAGTCTTCCTGGAGGTAGTGTTCCGAGGTTGTATATTAGAGAAGAATGTGCGGGGACAAGCCCCCAGATTTCAGGAGGTAGATACGAATCGCCTTTAGAGCACATGAAAAGCGGCAAAACGTCGACAATGATGCACTTGGCCAAAAAGGGCCTATGCGTTTTTTCCTGAATATATTCAGGAAAAAACGCATAGGCCCTTTTTGGCCAACCAAGCAAGCCGGAAAGGCAAATCAGCACTACAAATAAGTCTCGCTTCCCATCCGTCCAAAAGCCATTCAAAAAAGTGTAAAAACCAGAAGTGCAGGACAGGCCAGGTAGAAAAGGGAGCCTTGTTAGGCTGATGGGCGGGATGTAAATTGCCAACGGCCACTCTGGAGAAGTGCATGGTGTTTCCTAAAACATCTAAAAAACAGAGCTAGAGAGCATAGGGCCCTTCCACTCGTGGGCGTATAAAATGGGAAAACGAAAAATCAACAAGACACAGGCACCCCAAAGTTTAGGACTGCTCTGTTTACAAGAACCTCCACTTCAGTACACGTTAAATATGCCAGGATAGCGAAAAATGGATAAAGAAGTGTGGTACTTATGTACAATGGCATATCACTCAGCCATGAAATCAGTGTCATACGGCTACTAGCAGCATGATGAGTGGATTTAGGTACGATGTTTCTAAGTGAAATAAGTCACACAGAAAAAGAAACTTATCATAAGATATCACTTATAGAGGGAAAGTAAAAATCGCTACCCATGACCTGATTACAAAACAGAACAGAGTCACACATTTAGAAAACACTGGATGGCTGCTTAACTGGAAAGGTGAGGTGCGGTGAGGCATAAAACAAGGGTTTGAAATTAGCACACATACCGTTCCATAAACCAAATATGTAACAGACAACACCTACCCCTTGCTCAGTGAACTGGACTCAACGCCCCGTATTCACCGCACAAGAGTATATCTGACAAGTAAGAATCTTAAAACCTATGTATTGATATCTCTCTGTAAATGAATCAAGTGGGTGTAAAGCGGCATAAACACAGCAGTGAAAATCAGCTAAACCCCATTATAAAAATAGATTACAGAAAAACCCCCAACAAAGACAGTGAAACAGAGAGAAATTCGTAAAAAGTTCGTTCAGGGGCAGTGAAGCAAACTGGATCGACCATATCTAGACCCACAGCTGGATTAGATATAAGGCTGGACACTCTTGGGGCTGAGAGGATTGGTGAGGTTGGGTGAGCAAACGCCTACCCTTTAAAGTAATAGTGCATGGTACCCATTCTATGGGTCCCAAATCTCCAGGTTCAAGGGAATCTTCTTAGAGCAAAAAAATGCATGGGAAACCCAGTGGAAGGTAAACAGTGTGATCGGGAAAGGTTTCTGAAACGCACCTCTTTCCTCATCTCCTGGTGCTCGGGTTCGCCATTCCAGCCGCATTACTAACAATCTCCCCACTTGGAGAATCAGCACCTTTAACCTCCTGTTTCGTACAGGTTGCAATTTGTCCTGAGGATGAATGGGAAGAGGGGGAACCCATGAGAGGGTAGCTCTAGGTGTTCGGACAGGCACAGGTCACTCTAATTTCCATCAGGAAGAAGAATTAACCACAGGCTCAGCCTGCCCCATGGAACCAGATTGGGCCTGAAGCCATCCTGCGGTTTTTCGGCCAACTCCCAAAAGAGCGAGTTGAAAAATGGAGCTCAGGGGCACTGCAATTCACAAACCTGCAGAGTTATAAATGATAACTGTCGTCCACAAATATATTGAGGGAAGGCAACGAAGAGGATTTGAAAGCAAGGCAGAATTGCAGGAAACAGATTTCAGGAGGTAGATTCGAATCGCCTTTAAAGCACATGGAAAGCGGCAAAACCTCGACAATGATGCCCTTGGCCAGAAAGGGCGTATGCGTTTTTTCCTGAATATATTCAGGAAAAAACGCATACGCCCTTTTTGGTCAACCAAGAAACCTGGAAAGGCAAATCAGCGCTACAAAGAAGTCTCGCTTCCCATCGCTCAAAAGGGCCATGCTGAATAAAGGGTCAATACCAGAAATGCAGGAAAGGCCATGGAGAAATGGGAGCCTTGCTACGCTGATGGGCAGGATGTAAATTGCGAAGAGCCACTCTGGCGAAGTGCACGGTGTGTCCTGAAACATCTACAAAACACAGCTTAGAGAGCATAGGGCACTTCCACTCATGGGCGTATATACTGGGAAAACTAAAAATCAGCAAGACACAGGCACCCCAAAGTTTAGGGCTGCTCTGTTGACAAGAACCTCCACTTCGTTACACGTTAAATATCCCAGGAAAGAGAAAAATGGATAAAGAAGCTGTGGTCCTTATGTACAATGCAATATCACTCAGCCATGAAATCAACGTCATAAGGCTAGTAGCAGCATGATGAATGATTTTAGGTACGACGATTCTAAGTGAAATAAGTCACACAGAAAAAGACACTTATTATAAGATATCACTTATACAGGGAATGGAAAAACCGCTACCCTTGAACTGAATTACAAAACAGAACAGAGTCACTCGTTGAGAAAACACACTATGGCTGCTTAACTGGAAAGGTGAGGTGGGGTGATGCATAAAACAAGGGTTTCAAATTAGCTCAGATACCGTTCCATATACCCAATATGTAATAGACAAGAAGTACGCCTTGCTCAGTGAACTGGACTCAACACACCCTATTCACCGCCCAAGAATATATCTGACTAGTAAGAATCTTAAAACATATGAATTGATATCTCTCTGTAAGTGAGTCAAGTGGGTGTAAAGCGGCATAAACACAGCAGTGAAAAGCAGCTAAACCCCATTATAAAATTCAATTACTTTTAAAAACCCGTGAAACAAAGACAGTGAAAGAGAGAGAAATTCTTACAAAATTCGTTCAGGGGATGTGATGCCACCTGGATTGACCATATCTAGACCCACAGCTCATTGAGACATAAGGGTGGACACTCTTGGGGCTGAGAGGATTGGTGAGGTTGGGTGAGCAAATGCAGACCCTTTAAAGTAATACTGCGTGGTTCCCATCCCATGGGTCCCAAATCTCCAGGTTCAAGGGCATCTTCCTACATCGAAAAAATGCCTGAGAATCCCAGAAGATGGTACACCGTGTGATCAGGAAAGGTTTCTAAAACCCACCCCATTTCTCATCTCCTTGTGCTCGGGTTCGCCATTCCAGCCGCTTTACTAGCAATCTCCCTCTTGGAGAATCAGCACCTTTAAGCTCCTGTTCCGTACAGGTTGCAGTTTGTCCTGAGGATGAACGGGAAGAGGGGGAAACAATGAGAGGCTAGCGCTAGGTGTTGGGACAGGCACAGGCCACTCTAATTTCCCATCAGGAAGAAGAATTAACCACAGGCTCAGCCTGCCGCACGGAACCAGAATAGGGCCTTAAGCAATCCTGCGGTTTTGCGGCCAGCTTCCAAAAAAGCGAGTTGAAAAATGGAGCTCAGGGGCACTGCAATTCACAGTCCTGTAGAGTTATAAATGGTAACTCAAGTCCAAAAATATATTGAAGGAAGGCAACGAAGAGGAGTTAAAAGCAAGGCAGAATTGCAGGAAATTTATATAGTTTTTATGTTAAGTGTTTATATACCTTTAACATACATTAGCCTATTTAGGTTAGCCCCATAATCCTAATTTTTCCATCCTTCCACCTTTCATTTTGGTTAACCATTAGTTTGTTTTATAAGTCTGTGAGTGTCTTTTTCTGTGGAGGTATGTTCATTGGTAGCAATCTTAGGATAACTTGTATAAATGATATCATAGTATATTTGTCATTCCCTTTTGACTTACTTTACCTAATATGATTATTTCTAAGCTCATTTGTAGTCCTGAAAATGGCACTCTTCATTTTTTTCCCGAGGCTACTATTCCATTCTGTACATATACCACTTCTTCTTTGTCAATTCATCTGTTTATGGGCCTTTTTTTTGCTTCCATGTCTTGGCTATTTCAATATTGCTGCAGTGCACATTTGCCTGCCTCTGTCTTTCCGATTCTGGTGGTCTTAGATTATAGGCCCAAAAGGTGCCCTGCTACATCATCTGGTAGCTCAATTTTTACCTTTTAAAGCAGCTCCATTCAGTTTTCGTTAATGCTGTTACCACTTTACATCCCACCAGCTGCTAGAAGGTACAAAGTTCTCTAAAACCCCTTCAGCATTTATAGGTTGTAGACGTTTTGCTGATGGTCATTTGACTGGTGTGAGCTGAAACCTTTTTGGAGGTTGGATTTGCATGTGGCTAATAATTCCTTATACTGAGCTTTAGGCATGTCCTTTTTTTCTTTTCCTCTTTTTTATTTAAAGAGTGAGTACAACTCCTCTCTTCATATTGACTTCTTGAAAAATTTGTCATGTGTTGAATTTTCTTGCCTATTCCCTACCCCAGGGCATTTTTTGAGGGAAGGTGTCATTTACAGCCCTGCAGTCCTTGGGGCTATTAAGCAACCATTAGCACTGGGTTTAAAGCTGCTGTTGTGAGAAACAGCCACAAGGCGGCAGCATTATTACGTTCTCAGCCCTTGTTACTAGGGCAACAGAGTCTTCCTGGAGGTAGTGTTCCGAGGTTGTATATTAGAGAAGAATGTGCGGGGACAAGCCCCCAGATTTCAGGAGGTAGATACGAATCGCCTTTAGAGCACATGAAAAGCGGCAAAACGTCGACAATGATGCACTTGGCCAAAAAGGGCCTATGCGTTTTTTCCTGAATATATTCAGGAAAAAA